>NC_089848.1:119203455-119558455 GCF_035609145.1 Eleutherodactylus coqui
CACACAGTTGTGTTTTCCTGGGACGTACGTCTGGTGGACCCAGCAGTGTGATGTGACCCTGGCTTACCATGCTGGATGGTTGTCAGGAGATGATCAGATTATGGAGTAAAGCGCTTCTTATGAGTAGATGGCTGATGTTACATTTGAAGCACCAGACACAATAGTGTTCCATGGTGTCTATGCCATAAACTGGTCGCACAGCAGTTACGGGGTTACATGTCCTCTTCATGATCTGGGATCTTCTACTGTATAGTGGGGACATCTTGATGAAGCGTGAGATCCTCTCCATTCTCGCTCGCTCGTCTTCCGGACGTCCCTTTCCTACGCTGTGTGGCTGTGTGAAGCGCTGGATATCGTATAGTTAGGTGCTAGCTGGATGGGAGTTTTCCTGGCTTTATTGTTGCAGGGCTCACTGGGAACCTGACACAATAAGCGCGTTGACGGGTGTGTTGTTCCCCTCTTGTCTCCACAGAACAGAGCGCTCTTCCACCAATTCAGTCTGAAGGAGAACTGGCTGCAGCACAGAGGAAATGTCAATGAAATAGAGGAAAGTGAGTATGAGCCGCCGACGGCTGGCCGGAGCGATAACCCTCGCGCTTTACATGTTACAGCTATGATGCCACATTGCCGAAGATCACCGTGTGCCTGCGGGCATCTGTATGTGCAGCGGCGGCACTGCTTCATGTGATTAATGACTCCATCGCATTCATGTAATCCAGAGTGGCATGTGTGAAACGCATAAAAATCCCACAGAGAACCGCCGCTCCGTGCAAGAATATACGAGGCTGGGGATCAGTGCGCATGCTTGTTAGCCGATACCCATGTATCACTGAGAAGCACATTGGTTATTCCGTTTACCCAATACATATATATGTGTGTGTGTGGGGAGAGGGACATATAGGCTCATATTCATACATACATAAATTCATACACACACATATATATATATCACATGCATTCACACACACCTAGATACACACAAACACGTACATATATTTTGCCCAAATTTTGCAAACCGGCTAAACCGAACTTTAGAAAGGTTCACTCATGACTGCGGTAATTCAGGGTTTGCGTGCGCTCCAGTGCTGAGGGTTGTAAGCGATACTTTCAGTAGAAGTCCTGAGATATTATTTGCCCTAATGGCAGATTTGTAGTGGCTTTCTATACTGAGCCAACATCCTCTCTCTGCAAGGATCTAAGCGGCCAGTATGGGGGACGTATACAATGGGCATTATGCGGAGTTCTCTTGTTATTGTTACTATATGCTTCATTATTTAGTCTCAGTCTCTGACTTATTGCTTTAATACCGTTAGATTGATACATTGTATCTCTGCATGTTGTCCCTCTGTTCAGTGTACGGCTCCAGAACCGACCGCCGGACTCCGGGACCGCTGCTGTCTGGCTCGCTCGCCTCTCGCTCTCCCTTACCATACATAGCAGGGCGCACAAGCCTGACAGCAGCAGAGTTTTATGGAGTTCTCCCTGGAATGCTCACCGTCTCTCCCTGCCTTTTTTGTGCAGTTTTCTGCCGCGTTTACATAACCGATCACTCCTACGTCAGCATCAGGACGAAGATTTCCAGCTGTGTCCAAGATATCTTGAAGATCGTGGCTGAGCGGATACAACATCCAGAAGAGGATCTGGCTTTGGTCACTGTCACGTTTTCAGGGGGTAATTCCATTTCCATGCTTATTGCACAATTACCGAGGTCTTTGAAGAACAGTGATTGGCAGTATGTAGCGCAGGTATTCATCCTCCCCTGGGGGCGCGAGCTCAGCTGTGTGACCGCACTTAATGCGACGCTTTTCTAGCAGAGTTCTGTTTCCATAGCGACTGCTTAATTTCCCCGCTCATGATAAACGCTTTGCCTCCTGGGCCGAAGACTTTTTCTCCATGCTTGTAAATATTTTCACAATTTTTTTTGCAGTTTCTGCAATCTGAAACATAAAAAGTATAAAATGTAACGCTCCGGCGCTTGTTGTTCCGAAGACATTCATCACGACCTTTTTTTCTGATGTTGTAGAGCATTTTCCCGTAAAGTGGTTTTCCAGGGCTATTTTTACTGATGCCCTATTCTCAGAATAGCTGTTCACAAGCGGCAAAATACACGGGGCACAGAGTGGGCACAGATTGCGTCAACCCCAGTGGCCGGCACTGGTAATTGCAGGCACAGCCGTCAGTGACTTTATTCGGACCCCAGCCTGCAGCCACCTGCACCCCTAGACTTCAAAGGAGGAGAACAACTTATACCAAATGCTGCTAACCGTACCATCCAGGCCTTACAACAGGAGACAGGGGATGATTTGAGGCTAATGCAGAGGGATAGAGCTGTGATTTCAGTGTCGGCACATACTGAACACAGCAAGATAAGTAATGGGCGTTACAGTAGGTGGTCATCATTGCCCCATGTACATAGTTTAGTACAAGGAACTGAAGGGCTTGTGGAACCATTACTTGGCACATTCTTTATATATACTAACACACGGTCTCTCTTTACTGACTCTCAGAATCTATACATATGTATTATATACTGGATTACAGCTCCGGAGGCGGCACATTGACCTTCAGTCAGAGGTCTAGTAGAAAGATCAATATGTCATCTCTTGGTGGCACCTCACATAATTGTCAGCGAAAGGTTCTCTAGAACCATCTACTAGATATTGCCAGCTTGGGTACAGCCAACTTCCCGTATAACAGCCAGCAAACTGAATGCCAGGCCCCGTATGTCTATTATGCTGGAGACACTCAATACATGTGTGCAAAATTTCCAAAAAAGCTTCTTCTGCGGCTGCAGACCGATCGTTAGGCCCTCAGAATGTGTTGTCATTGATTCTGTCACTTGTTATTAAAGGGATATTCTGGGATCGTCAATAGTTGGCCAGCGGGGGTCCGCCACTTGGGAAATCAATGGGACCTATGTCTTCTATTTCACTTCTGGCTCCGACACCAAGGAAGACAGAGCTGTCAACATCTCAACATCTGCCTTGGCTGCAGTGAGTGTAGGGGCTTAGATCAGCTGATCACCGGGGGTCCCAAACAGCAACCCACCGCCAATCAACCTGTCCTAAGTTATCAATGGTACAAGGGATGAAAGTCCTGGAATACCCTATCAAGTGTGTTAATATCCGAACACTGCAGCCTTGAATCATATATCCCAACCCTTCCACCTCAATTCCAATAGCGCAACCCTGCTGCCCCAATGTGTATAATCCCGCCACGGCCGCCTCAGTGCTAACGCCCCGCCACGGCCGCCTCAGTGCTAACGCCCCGCTACGGCCGCTTCAGCGCTAGTTTGCTCTTTCACTTTAAGGGTATGTTTTTTTTCCGTAAAATCCAATGCAGATCTTACAGCACAGACCCCACCATTAAAAGCTGCGGCAGAAATCTATGTATATGTTGACCCGCATACACACAGAGCTTTAATGGGCAGATCTGCTTGCAAAATCCATGACAAGAATGGAAGTCAGATTTTAAATTTGTGGCGCAGCTTGCCATTGAAGGTAATAGGACACGGAACTGGTGTGGATTCCCCATCAAATCCTCTGCAAAATTCCACCATGTGAACAGAAGCTAAGCCCTGGTTCACACCACAGTCGTGTCCTGGTTCCCTAGGATGGAGTCTAAAATGTTCTTTTATGTTCTCGTCCGCTCCTCGTCCTCCGCCGCCTCCTGTGTACTTTTTAGCTCAAACAGAACATGTTATTAGTGCCGTTTTATCCAGGATTCCTGATTACTGAAGATTCCAGGGAAATATAGGATTATAGAAAGAGCGCCCATAATAACACTTCTACATAAAATATCCCACTATCCCTTTTACCAGCAGCGCTTACTAGTTTGTGACCCTTCATCCTCTCCTCCATCTTCTCCTCCGTCCCCTCCGCCGTCCTCTCCTCGGCCCTCTCCTCCCTCCTCTCCTCCCTCCTCTCTTCCGTCCCCTCCTCCCTCCTCTCCTCCGTCCCCTCCTCCCTCCTCTCCTCCGTCCCCTCTCCTCGGCCCTCTGCTCCGTCTTCTGCTCTCTCCTCTGCTCTCTCCTCTGCTCCCTCCTCTGCTCCCTCCTCTGCTCCCTCCTCTGCTCCGTCCTCTGCTCCCTCCTCTGCTCTGTCCTCTGCTCTGTCCTCTGCTCTGTCCTCTGCTCCCTCCTCTGCTCCCTCCTCTGCTGTCCCTCCTGCATTTTTTACAACTGATATCGCCTACTGGTCATCAGGAATTGTATTCCACTTAATACGGCAATTACATCTGGCAGGCCTGCGCTTTGTAAACCGGGAACAGAGTTGTCTGCAGCCGACAGGATTATCACCCCCGATCACTGATTGATTACCTAAACCTCTGCCTTCCTTTTATCTGCAGAGAAACATGAACTTCTGCCAACGGAAATGGCGCTTTCCAAGTCCCTGGAATCCTCCAGTCGCATGTACACTTACCGGAAGAGTGACACTTTGGTAGGTGCCGTGGGGTATATATGTTACAGCTTATGATCCCTAATTTATGTCCTGGGTATAATGATGATGTGACTGTTCTCCATTATAACGGCTGTTACCTGTATGCTACATTAGTGCTCATCTAAATTTAATTCATGACGGGTTAATAAAGGCGATTGGTAAGGCGCTCTTTACACTACAGTTTTCCCTCCATCCCTGCTTTCAGTCACAGGGTTCAGTCTGCAAATACTTTAAGGAAGATGGAACAATACCTCTGCAGCGCCACCTACTGGATGGCCGTCACATCAATGCTTGAGCCTTTATATAGGTCTGTAGAGCAATGATTGGGAGTTGAAAACCACGCCAGAATCCATACACAGACAGCTGTTTCGGGGTGCAGTAGGATCCTGGCTTGGCTAGTGAAAGGCCTATGATGTTGGTCGGGAGGGTTCAGTCCCACATGCTAAAAATGGCATTGAGATGGAACCTTGAAAAGTGACAGAAGGGTTAATGTAAATCAAAGACCACTTTGGTCCCCATTTCTAAGAGGTTCTGAGAAGCCCCATACACATGACCCGCCCAAATTGTTAGGCTTAGACAACTAACCCAAGTGTACGTTTCATCAAAGGGGATGTCTGGTTACATTTTCAGTTATCTGTTTCCTGTTACATGGCGCTATTACGCCCCATTAATAGTTAATAATCACCTCTGATGGACTGCTTGATGCATCCGCCATTGTCCTCCTCCAGTCCTCCTGAAGGACGGCTCTACCAACTTCATTGGCGCTAACACTGGGGTGACAGGTGTAGTAATTTCATTCTCAAAGTCTCCAAGATGTTGGCGCTGGCCCATGTGCAGTTATTGCGCATGCGTCTGTCAGTCCAGCACTATCGTCTATGTGAATAGCCCATCGGATCATCCAACCCTCACACATTGGTAATACTAGTGAGGACTCGCTGCTCTGAGTAATGGCCGGGCGAACAGGATCATATGATGGGCATCCAACAGCAAAAGCTGCATGGAATTGCAATGGCAGCTATGTTATTCATCTCTATGTCTTAAGGAGCGGGCGAGGATGGCCAGGAGTATGAAAGTAACCAGGCAACCCCTTTAAGATTCCCGGGACTGCAGCTGTCTGAATGTAGGGGAGATTTATCATCTGTTTTAGTCCTGATTGTGCAACAATGTAGCAACATTTGAGAGGTGCACCACTCTGCGCCACTTTCCTGAAAAGGGGGCATGGCTATCAGAAGGGGGCGTGGCCACCCAGATCAACATATTTATGTATAACTTACACCAGAAACGGAAGTAAATTATACCTAAAATCTACGCCACCTCCTAGCTGGTGTCCATTTCCATGTAGACGCAGGAAGCATCAGAGATGCGCCTAATATATGAAGTATGCCTCTCTTCATCTTGCGCCGACACCGATAATAAGATAGCGTATTGACATGCCAGTCTTAATAAATCTTTTCTGTAGTTTTCTTGTCTAGCGCTCCGTGTGTTCATATACAGCGTTATGTCCAATGACGTAGGCAAGCCAAAATCAGAGACCAGTTTGGAGGGGATGTACCACAATGCAAGTTATTCCCCAACTACAGGATGAGTATAACTTGCTGATCAGTCTGGTCTCACTGCTGAAACCCCCCCACTGATCTCAAAAACAGGTGCCCCGTGTCCCCCATCCTCTTCACTGTGGAGTTACTGCACCCCCACAATGAGAGGGGGATTCAATGGAGCGCTGGTCACACAAGTGTGCCGACACTCCATTCACTTTCAATGGGACTGCGGAGATACTCGAGCGGCGCCTACTTGGCTATTTCCATCAGCCCCATTCAGCTGAATGGAGCTCTGACCACGCATGCTCAGCCAGCGCGTCCTTAACAGTGACGTCCTTGTGGGGGCAGAAGTGAGCCCCATAGTGACAGTCAGAGTGGAACATGGGAGTTCCTTTCTCAAGATTAGCGAGGGTCTCATCTTTGATACCCCAACAAGTTAACCCCTATCATGTGGATAAGGTATAGTTTGCAATTGTGGTACAACCCCTTTAATATGGCCTCCAGCTCATTAGCATATTTGGGTGCGTGTGCTGTCCCTGTTAATGCACAGACAGCTCACGGCTCCATTATAGCTTATGAGGTACACACACCGACATTTAGAACTCATTACTAGGGATCAGCGAGTATACTCACTAAGGCACTACTCGCTCGAGTAATGTGCCTTAGCCGAGTATCTCCCCGCTCGTCCCTAATGAGCGGGGGCGGGGAGCTGCGAGGGAGCGCGGGGAGGAACGGAGGGGAGATCTCTCTCTCCCCCCCCGCTCTCCCCTGCTCCCTGCCGCAACTCACCTGTCAGCTGCGGCGGCCCCCGAATCTTTAGGGACGAGCAGGGAGATACTCGGCTAAGGCACATTACTCGAGCGAGTAGTGCCTTAGCGAGTATACTCACTCATCCCTACTCATTACATGTCCTATTCACGGATGAGAAATAAGACCCGCTAACACCTGCCAACATGCAGCCTGTGTGTAAATAAGACCGTATCTGGACGGGTCCGATGTGCGAGGCCGAAGTAGTATAAAATGTTAGCATTTTGGTGAAAACATACATGATCGGTAGCGGGCACCCCTTTAAACGATAGTGTGTTGGTCAGGATGTCTGTGTGCGATCTTCAGGGTCCTGAGGGGTATCGTCTCTCCTTAAGGAGAGCAGTTAGAAGGTGTGTGGAGACATCTAGGAGGTGAGTAAGGCCATGCAGGCTCCTCTGGGAAATATATGCAAATAAGGAAGATGGAACGATACCTCTGCAGCGCCACCTATTGGATGGCAGCATTCCTTCAAGTCAATGTCAGACCCTTTAAACAAGTCTTTAAAACAATGATTGGGAATTGAAAACCAAATCAGAAAACCATACAGACAGCTGTTTCGGGGGTCTTGCCCCCCATCGGTGTGCCGTAGGTCTCTGGCTCGGCTAGTGAGGCTCCTGTAATGCTGCTGTATAGCCTTTATTTTACAGGTGAAGAGTAATTTGCGGTGGGGGACGTTGCAGCGGTCTCGGCCAGCGCTGAGCGAGTTAAGCAGCACATTTATGTCCATCATCCTATCTGCCTGGTCAGTCCCTTTATAATTGAATTTCCGCCCAGAGCGCTTTGTTCAGTGAGTGTCCATTCATCACCTCCTTCGCTTTCACGGCCTTTCCTAAATTGACTGAATAATCTTGTAGAAGGTGAACAAGCACGAAAGAGCAAAGTGCTCTCAGCCCGGACGGCTGACACCGCGGCTGTAATCCCCCTCTCAGACTGAAGTGTTTACACTGGGCTTTTATTGCAGAACCCCTTCCCAGAGAGCGAGGAGACGCAGCAGCGATCGGTCCGCATCCTGGGGATGAACACCTGGGACATCGCCTTGGAGCTGACCAGTTTTGACTGGAGTCTCTTTAATTCGATACACGAGGTAATTTCTTGCAGAAGACGTTCTATAGATAATTACCCCAGAATGAACCGAGCGTCTCGTCTATAGCGGGATCCGTAATCGTGAGCGGTGAGATCGGTCTGCATCATCCGTGGACCGTTAGATACATGCAGAATGACTCACAGCTCTGTGCGCCGGTCACAAAATATCAGATCCTCTCTAGTGTTTAACAAAATAGCTTTTTGCATCGGCGCCCAGCAGAGTCATTTATGCTTCCAGTGATCAAAAGCAATCAGCATCTCGCTCAGGTCAAGCCGCGACATATGTGGTCACTTGAAGGATGTCCCCCAGTCAGCAGTTCATGGTCGCTGATTGCCTGCTGGGATTTGTGCTTTCATCACAGTGAGGGGCGTGATGGGTTAGGCATCCTATTGGGGCTCATTCACACGGCCGTATGCGTCCCACATATTCACACACGTACAATACACACAAATGCGCATGTGCGTACGTGTATGCTACATATATTAAATCCACGTGGGCTATATTGGTGCTAATTAGGACATGCTGAGTGTTTTCTTCATGCAGTAGTGTGGATGGGGGGTGTATGATCTGCTTACATATAGTATGATTGTTTGGGTGCGGTAATGACGTGTTCTGGGAATGTTACACATCATGTATAAATAAGTCATCTGATTACAGAGATGCGATATATTTTATATAGGCATTATATGTAACGACGAGTACTACCTAGTCAAAGTACGAAAAGAGAGTCATGAAAAGGCCTTTACGGAAAAAAGATGTATATAAAAACTCAACAGCAAATACGAAACGTAAAGTACAGGACTTACTGAGACAACAAAGAGGAAAAAACAGTATTGCCCTAGCGGCGTGCAGCGGCCGCACCTCCGGGGGCCGTGGCAGTGAGTTTGCCCTAGCGGCGTGCAGCGGCTGCACCTCCAGGGGCCGTCGCAGGGAGTTTGCCCTAGCGGCGTGCAGCGGCTGCACCTCCGGGGGCCGTGGCAGTGAGTTTGCCCTAGCGGCGTGCAGCGGCTGCACCTCCGGGGGCCGTGGCAGTGAGTTTGCCCTAGCGGCGTGCAGCGGCTGCACCTCCGGGGGCCGTGGCAGTGAGTTTGCCCTAGCGGCGTGCAGCGGCTGTGCTTCCGGGGGCCGTGGCAGTGAGTGAAACTCCTGTTATGGTAGACGGGCACCTAGTGAGGGGATCAGAGAGGACCCGTATACCGACATCATGTGGCAGCATCGCCACGCTGGCAGGCAGAGAGCCAGACCTGTCCAGCCTTGCATGCAGCCTGCAGACACTGTGCTCTCTGGAGTCTGGACTGTCTGCCGGTGTGAGTGTGGTGGAGGAGCGAGACAGCAGGGGCCCGGCTATATCTGTGGTGGCTGACTGCAGAACCTAGAGGAGGATGAGGGTTGGATTGTGGGACATAACAATCAATGGGAGTGTCTGCACAGCATGCAGCCAGCGGTTCAGCTGCACGGTCTGCGCTGACTTTCAGGGGTGGCAGCGCTGGATTGGGGAGCCAGATAATAAAATCTTTATTTACATGGCGCCAACATATTCCGCAGCGCTTACAAAATAGGGGAGGACAGATACAAGAAACAAAGATACAAAAACCACGGTTACATGAAGTAATAAATTGATGGAAACAATAGGGGTGAGGGTCCTGCTCCAACGTGCTTACATACTACAAGTAATGGGGGTATACAGAAGGTAAAGGGCTGGAGATGTGCACGGTATGGCGGGGTGGAGAGGTGTACGGTATGGTAGAGATGTGCACGGTATGGCGAGGTGGAGATGTGCACGGTATGGCGAGGTGGAGATGTGCACGGTATGGCGAGGTGGAGATGTGCACGGTATGGCGGGGTGGAGATGTGCACGGTATGGCGAGGTGGAGATGTGCACGGTATGGCGAGGTGGAGATGTGCACGGTATGGCGGGGTGGAGATGTGCACGGTATGGTGAGGTGGAGATGTGCACGGTATGGTGAGGTGGAGATGTGCACGGTATGGCGAGGTGGAGATGTGCACGGTATGGCGAGGTGGAGATGTGCACGGTATGGCGAGCTGGAGATGTGCACGGTATGGCGAGCTGGAGATGTGCACGGTATGGCGAGCTGGAGATGTGCACGGTATGGCGGGCTGGAGATGTGCACGGTATGGCGGGCTGGAGATGTGCACGGTATGGCGAGGTGGAGATGTGCACGGTATGGCGGGCTGAAGATGTGCACGGTATGGCGAGCTGGAGATGTGCACGGTATGGCGGGCTGGAGATGTGCACGGTATGGCGGGGTGGAGATGTGCACGGTATGGTAGAGATGTGCACGGTATGGCGGGCTGGAGATGTGCACGGTATGGTAGAGATGTGCACGGTATGGCGAGGTGGAGATGTGCACGGTATGGCGAGGTGGAGATGTGCACGGTATGGCGAGGTGGAGATGTGCACGGTATGGCGAGGTGGAGATGTGCACGGTATGGCGAGGTGGAGATGTGCACGGTATGGCGAGGTGGAGATGTGCACGGTATGGCGAGGTGGAGATGTGCACGGTATGGCGGGCTGAAGATGTGCACGGTATGGCGAGCTGGAGATGTGCACGGTATGGCGGGCTGGAGATGTGCATGGTATTGCGGGGTGGAGATGTGCACGGTATGGTAGAGATGTGCACGGTATGGCGGGCTGGAGATGTGCATGGTATGGTAGAGATGTGCACGGTATGGCGAGGTGGAGATGTGCACGGTATGGCGAGGTGGAGATGTGCACGGTATGGCGAGGTGGAGATGTGCACGGTATGGCGGGATGGAGATGTGCACGGTATGGCGGGGTGGAGATGTGCACGGTATGGCGGGCTGGAGATGTGCACGGTATGGCGGGCTGGAGATGTGCACGGTATGGTAGAGATGTGCACGGTATGGCGGGCTGGAGATGTGCATGGTATGGTAGAGATGTGCACGGTATGGTAGAGATGTGCACGGTATGGCGAGGTGGAGATGTGCACGGTATGGCGAGGTGGAGATGTGCACGGTATGGCGAGGTGGAGATGTGCACGGTATGGCGGGGTGGAGATGTGCACGGTATGGCGGGGTGGAGATGTGCACGGTATGGCGGGGTGGAGATGTGCACGGTATGGCGGGCTGGAGATGTGCACGGTATGGCGGGCTGGAGATGTGCACGGTATGGCGGGCTGGAGGTGTGCACGGTATGGCGGGCTGGAGGTGTGCACGGTATGGCGGGCTGGAGGTGTACACGGTATGGCGGGGTGGAGAGTGAGGGATACTATACACATAGACAATGGTCAGACACAAGCCGTAGAGTGGCTGAATCGGTGTGACTGCAGGGGGCGGTTAATAGCAGCTAGCAGGGATTGCAGTCAGTAGGACAGGAAAGTTTTGGTAGTGCGTTCCAGAGGACCGGTGCTGCTCTAGAGAAGTCTTGGAGGCGGCAATGAGAGCTTCGAATTAAAGGGGCGCTCAATCTGATTTAATTAGCTGAGCAGAGGGTGCAGGCTGGGTGGTGGATTGAGATGAGGGAGGCGATGTAAGGCGGCGCGGTGCTGTGGAGAGCTTTGTGTATGAAGGTAATGAGTTTGGAGAAGTATAATAAATACCTCCCTGGACTCCAGGGAACCTGCTGTATGGGCTCTATAACTTCGTTTACGGTCCTCCTAACCGGAGACAGGTCCCCTTTAAGTAGATGAAGCACATTTGAGACTACTGCTCATGAGTTTCCTAGATCCAGTAAGTCCTGAAGCAGCTAATTGTACACAATTCTATTTCTACCACGTCTCATTAATTGTCTCTTGTTTTACAGCAAGAGCTGATTTACTTCACCTTCAGCAGACAGGGTAAGGCGGAGAACACCCTAAACCTGAGCCTTCTACTACAGAGATGTAACGAGGTTCAGCTCTGGGTGGCCACGGAGATTCTCCTCTGCAGTCAGCTTGGAAAACGGGTGCAACTTGTGAAAAAGTTCATCAAGATCGCTGCTCAGTAAGTTGGAGATACTTGATCACATGACCGTTCAGCATGCATTTCATGTTTGCATTGAAGAGATAATGGGGGAAATTCATCAAAACTAAAGCGAAACTAGAGTCGTTGCCTGGAGCAACCAGAAGGGGATTTTTTTTTATTTCGTTTTTTCTCCTTCATTTCTCTGGGCATTCTGGGTAATAACTATTGATGACCTATCCTCAGGACAGATCATCAATAGTTGATCGTTGGAGGTCGGCAGCTCGGAATCCCTGCCGATCAGTGGGACCGAACATCCACTCCAGTTGTCAGTGCCAGAAGTATAACAGAAGGCTTCACTCCCATTGAAATGAATGGAAGCAATGCCTTTTATTGCACTTCCGGCTCCGACCGCAATGACAAATTGGAAGTGTTGATATTAATGGGAAGTGAAGCTGTCTAGAACCCTTTTGGCCACCGATGCAGACGCCCCGCTGCACTGACAGCATGCTGGAGGATCAGCCGATCGGATTCCCATGGACAGACAGACAATAGTAACTGTCCGGAATCCCCTTTAATGCGCATTCTGTGGCTCAGACTGATGAGCTCCACACGCTTCCTGTGTCATTTATGACTCGACAAGCCATTGCAGGATTGTCTCCTTCTATTTACTATTCTAAGGTTTAAGCAGGTTCAGCCGCGATCCCTGATGATTTACTCTTCGCCGCCGCCGTCCTACAAGCTCCGGGATCATTTATCATCTTTCCCATTACAGCTGACACAGAAAGGCGATGCATTACTCCGGTTACGGGCTGCAGCAGCTCTTACAATCTAACAGAAGATTGCATTACAGGGACTGTAAATCAAGCAATGTATTCAATATACAGTGTGACAAGACCGTCCCATACAGAGCATAGACATCGGCTGCTGCCCGGGTGCAGAATGATGATGTGTGTGCTGGCTGCCCCTTATGTAGTAGGGATGTGCCATCGGTTTATGTAGTAGGGATGTGCCATCGGTTTATGTAGTAGGGATGTGCCATCGGTTTATGTAGTAGGGATGTGCCATCGGTTTATGTAGTAGGGATGTGCCATCGGTTTATGTAGTAGGGATGTGCCATCGGTTTATGTAGTAGGGATGTGCCATCGGTTTATGTAGTAGGGATGTGCCATCGGTTTATGTAGTAGGGATGTGCCATCGGTTTATGTAGTAGGGATGTGCCATCGGTTTATGTAGTAGGGATGTGCCATCGGTTTATGTAGTAGGGATGTGCCATCGGTTTATGTAGTAGGGATGTGCCATCGGTTTATGTAGTAGGGATGTGCCATCGGTTTATGTAGTAGGGATGTGCCATCGGTTTATGTAGTAGGGATGTGCCATCGGTTTATGTAGTAGGGATGTGCCATCGGTTTATGTAGTAGGGATGTGCCATCGGTTTATGTAGTAGGGATGTGCCATCGGTTTATGTAGTAGGGATGTGCCATCGGTTTATGTAGTAGGGATGTGCCATCGGTTTATGTAGTAGGGATGTGCCATCGGTTTATGTAGTAGGGATGTGCCATCGGTTTATGTAGTAGGGATGTGCCATCGGTTTATGTAGTAGGGATGTGCCATCGGTTTATGTAGTAGGGATGTGCCATCGGTTTATGTAGTAGGGATGTGCCATCGGTTTATGTAGTAGGGATGTGCCATCGGTTTATGTAGTAGGGATGTGCCATCGGTTTATGTAGTAGGGATGTGCCATCGGTTTATGTAGTAGGGATGTGCCATCGGTTTATGTAGTAGGGATGTGCCATCGGTTTATGTAGTAGGGATGTGCCATCGGTTTATGTAGTAGGGATGTGCCATCGGTTTATGTAGTAGGGATGTGCCATCGGTTTATGTAGTAGGGATGTGCCATCGGTTTATGTAGTAGGGATGTGCCATCGGTTTATGTAGTAGGGATGTGCCATCGGTTTATGTAGTAGGGATGTGCCATCGGTTTATGTAGTAGGGATGTGCCATCGGTTTATGTAGTAGGGATGTGCCATCGGTTTATGTAGTAGGGATGTGCCATCGGTTTATGTAGTAGGGATGTGCCATCGGTTTATGTAGTAGGGATGTGCCATCGGTTTATGTAGTAGGGATGTGCCATCGGTTTATGTAGTAGGGATGTGCCATCGGTTTATGTAGTAGGGATGTGCCATCGGTTTATGTAGTAGGGATGTGCCATCGGTTTATGTAGTAGGGATGTGCCATCGGTTTATGTAGTAGGGATGTGCCATCGGTTTATGTAGTAGGGATGTGCCATCGGTTTATGTAGTAGGGATGTGCCATCGGTTTATGTAGTAGGGATGTGCCATCGGTTTATGTAGTAGGGATGTGCCATCGGTTTATGTAGTAGGGATGTGCCATCGGTTTATGTAGTAGGGATGTGCCATCGGTTTATGTAGTAGGGATGTGCCATCGGTTTATGTAGTAGGGATGTGCCATCGGTTTATGTAGTAGGGATGTGCCATCGGTTTATGTAGTAGGGATGTGCCATCGGTTTATGTAGTAGGGATGTGCCATCGGTTTATGTAGTAGGGATGTGCCATCGGTTTATGTAGTAGGGATGTGCCATCGGTTTATGTAGTAGGGATGTGCCATCGGTTTATGTAGTAATGGGCTATCTATGTACATAGTCAACGGGAACTAAAGGGCAAAATGCATTACAATCTATTTATTGTGTCTTCCAGTTGCAAAGCTCAGAGGAATCTGAATTCTTTCTTCGCCATTATAATGGGGCTGAATACGGCATCAGTCAGTCGTCTCTCTCAGACCTGGGAGGTAAGCTCTCTATATGTTACATACATGTGCAATCAAAAGGACTCATTCAGCGCAATATCTAAATACATTGAAACAACAATAGAGTACTTGAATAGGAAGGCAATTTGAATTCAATTGAAAGGGTTAAATCTGCACCAAAATTTCCAAAAAAAACCCCACAGCAAGTTATGAACACCCCTAGGGTTTTTTGGGGGGCTAATTAATAGTTGATCAGATGGGGTCTGTCACTTGGAATCCCAGCCAATCAGCTGATTAAAGTGACAGCAGTGCTCCCGTAAGCTCTGCTATCACTTCACTCCATTTTCGGCACAGCACCGTACATTGTGTAGTGGCTGTGCCTGGTATTGCAGCTAAGTCTCATTCACTTAAATGGGACTGAGCTGCTCTCAAGCCACCATTAAACATGACATCACAGGCCTGTGAAGAGACTGCAGCACCACAGCCTCTTTAATCAGCTGAATGATGGGTATCCCAAATGGTGGACCCCCACGATCAACTATTGATAACCTATCCAGTAAGTGTCAAGTTATCCAGCCTCATAAGTGTCTTGTAGGGTGAGAAGATCTGGGGGAGTGCCTGAAGGAGAAATAGATATCAGCTAAGGGGATAATACTTAAGTGAATATCTTATCTGTATTGATCAGAATATTCATCTAAACACAATGTCCATTTAAAGGGAAGGTATCGTTAAGGGCAATCAATTATCTGTCCAACCTCCTGGAGGAGCTGGCAGACTAGCCAGCTTATTCTACTTGTATAGGAACTTTAGCTGGTTTACAGGTGGGAGAAGTGAGCCTAGTCGCTGACAGGAGGACTATGCAGGATATATTGGCATCCTCGCCAGTTGCACCCTCAATGCATGCACATTAGCCAGGCCTGCAGCTTTCAGCTATGGGCAGAGGACTCAGTGGGATCCCTCATGCTTTATACTTTCATGCCTTCCAGATGTACTTCTAAGCTAACTGTTACAAACTGGAGAGGAGATACTTGACATTCATAGCACACAATCTATTCAGAGTCTTCAAAGGCAACTTTTTGTGTTCCTGTGCTTTGGGGTAATATTATGTATTCTCTTTCTTTTCGTTCCAAGAAAATCCCAGGAAAGTTAAAAAAACTCTTCTCTGAACTTGAAAGCCTGACGGTGAGTTCCCTGCCATTTATATGCGACTTGTGTAACAGAGCAGATATCTAATATTAATTTAACGGAGTACAGACTGAAATTCTATGCTATTAAAACAATACTAATCAAAATAGAGCCCGTGTCGTACCATCTGAGAGAATGAATATCATTAGAGGACCAAGAAAACTTTCATGTAGAAGAGCCTTGGATCAATCATGGCGCGGTCTAGGAAGCCACTCCAAAAGTTAGAAACCAGCAGTAACACGCTGTAGGGACACATCTGCACTGCAACGGGGAATATGTCAGCTTTGTGTTATGTAGGACCAATAGGCTTTGGTTATCTAAATGGCGAGTTCCTCTCCTTCCTGAACAGGCAATAGCATTAACCTTTTAGACAACCTTTTAAAATAAGCTGCCGTGTTTGTATATATGAGGAGTAACACTGGACCTGGGCATTATGTGACTGGCATATTGCATTTATCACCAGTATTCCCCTCTGAAAGCTCCACATCTAACTCTATCTTCCCTGAGTTGATGGGTGTAGACTGCTGCAATGATGCCTCCATACACTGCACACAGAGAGGAGAGGAGATCCTGCTCCCCTATCTCTACCTCTCCCATACTCAGCCCACACAGAGAGAAGAGGACATGCTAAACCTTTATCGTTATCTCTCATATACAAAGAAGTAACAGCAGCATGAAGGACATTATACAGCAGTCCTGAGCCGTCTAGGTGTGAATCCAGTGACTCCTTTTCCCTCCTTGCTCTGTAGACTTCTACATGCAGCATATAATCTGATCTGTTGGTGAGCCGTTAGTTCATCTTGTTTCTCAACACAGATTTTAGCAGTTTTTCAGCATTATTGAATAGATTGGGGGTGGGGGAAAGGTAAGGGTCTGGTAAGGGGCGAGAAGCACTTTCTTCTTTGATAAGTTGTATTACAAAGTTTCTTATTGTATATTTGTTTGTACCATTGATTTATGCAAAGTTTGTTGAAAGGCTCAGCGACCATTTAAAGGGCACGTGTCATCCAAAAATTACCTATTATATAAATCACATTTTTACGTTAAACACATTTTTTTAGTAATTTTTGGTGATTTTCTTTTAATTTTCGGTCACAATCCATATTTAAAAAACAAATCTTAAAATCCTGTATTTTTCGCACCGAGCACAGAGCCAACTAATAGTCTGATACTTCCTATTCTGTAGAGAAAGCTTTACAGCCAGCATCTCCCTAACATCACAGGCAGGATTACACTGAGAGGTGACACCTATATGTAGAGAACACAGGACCCACCTTAGCTGTGACTATCAGTCCCTCGCTGCAAAATGACCTCCGCAGAGCATGTGTAGCACAGTCTCCCATACAAGTCAGTGAGTCCCCTGCAGTCCATGGCGTGGATGGCCCATGAGGCTACTGTAAAGCATGTCTACTAAATGCAGCTCAGGAAAGATGGCCGCCCCCATAGTATAGATAACAAAATAAAAAATTATACAATCAAAAAATAGATTTAAAAAATGCAAAATGTTTCTTTATCTGGTTTTAATTGATCTAGTCCCCCCCCCCCCCCCTCGCTATTTTACAGACCAGCCTTAAATAAGTGCCGGTGAAGCAAGATATGCTAAATGTAGCGATACAAGTCCCTTAATACATTTGTTGCAACCTGGGCTGCCAGTGCAGCTCCTCCAGAAATATACGCCAAGTAAAGCCTGACATAGACTTCCTCTGTAATTTATAGCAATTTCTGGTGTAATTAATACAAGTTTTGATTGGCCACTGGTGATCCTGCCCCTCCAGGCAAACCACAGACACTGGTGTAAAAAGTGGTGAGGAAGTAGTGAAAAGTGCCAAAAACCTGCAAACTCCTACGCAAGAGAAGCGTGTTCCTTTTCTGCCAGGTATTCTTATGTAAACACTTATGAATCCCTCCCACTGACTGGTGATTCAATGCAATATTACAGGATCCATCTCTAAATCACAAAGCTTACAGGGATGCTTTCAAGAAAATGAAGCCCCCCAAAATTCCATTTATGCCCCTACTCTTAAAAGGTAAGTCATCGGATTGTAGTGATAAAGCAATTGCTTGTATTTGCTTCAGAAATGTTACATTGTGGCAACAGTCCTGAAACCGAGACCATCTAAGCGGATCTGTGATTCTGCCCTAGTTGTGTGACTGCCCACCCATAGGAGTCCGAGTGCCATACTAAATCACGTCAGCTGATGATCAGTAATTGCTCTAACACCAGCCATACATTTTCAGACCGCTTACACTCATCTAATGGCCTGTGTGTTTAATCAGTCTGTAAGGTACATTTATTGAAATGTTTGTTTTACCAATGATAATCAATTTTGAAGCGGCTGCCACTAGGAGTCTCCCTTCTAGCTTTTCTGCAATCCACTACCTGTTGCTAACTACTGAGCTTCTGTAGTTACTGGGACCCTAGGAAGTGGGGAGGGGCCATCCCAATATAGGGACCAGGCACCCTATATCTACAGCCCAGGACCAGGCACCCTATATCCACAGCCCAGGACCAGGCACCCTATATCCGCAGCCCAGGACACGGCACCCTATATCCGCAGCCCAGGACCAGGCACCCTATATCCACAGGCCAGGACCAGGCACCCTATATCCACAGGCCAGGACCAGGCACCCTCTATCCACAGCCCAGGACCAGGCACCCTATATCCACAGGCCAGGACCAGGCACCCTATATCCACAGCCCAGGACCAGGCACCCTATATCCACAGGCCAGGACCAGGCACCCTATATCCACAGGCCAGGACCAGGCACCCTATATCCACAGGCCAGGACCAGGCACCCTATATCCACAGGCCAGGGCCAGGCACCCTATATCTACAGGCCAGGGCCAGGCACCCTATATCTACAGGCCAGGACCAGGCACCCTATATCTACAGGCCAGGGCCAGGCACCCTATATCCACAGCCCAGGACCAGGCACCCTATATCTACAGCCCAGGGCCAGGCACCCTATATCTACAGGTCAGGACCAGGCACCCTATATCTACAGCCCAGGGCCAGGCACCCTATATCTACAGCCCAGGACCAGGCACCCTATATCTACAGCCCAGGGCCAGGCACCCTATATCTACAGCCCAGGGCCAGGCACCCTATATCTACAGCCCAGGGCCAGGCACCCTATATCTACTGCACTTGGTCCTTATCGTGTTGGTAATGACATGGTATCACCCTCTCCCATAGGTTAGATCTATGCCCGATACAGCAGTATGTATTGTGGCCGCCATGTACATCACACAGCTGCCCCCTCGCTGCTTTACATGCAGATTGTATTCCGGCTTCAGCAGCTTTGACGCTTTATTGGGGCTCAGAAGGATCTCCTGTAATTAACATTTAAAGCTATGAATGAATTAAATATCTTATTTCCCACTGACGGATCTGCCAGAGGTTATTAATGCATCTTGTATGCGGGGTTTAATATTCACCCGCAGCCCCTATACCCGAGGCGATGCTTCCCACTAGAGCCGGCTGCATGTTTGTCTGGCTCCATTCTTCCCGGATTTACGTTGCCATTAAATTAAAGGGAAGCTGCAGTGTAGAGCAAGGATCTTCCCGCTCGTTAACCCCAGCAGCTTGGGATGAGCTCTGTTCGTTCTGAGGGGAAAGGACATTCCCCATTTGGACAACCAGAGCTCATCCTGCTGTGAGTGGCTGCAGCTCCGCTTCTATCAGTGCCACCGCCTGCTTCTTAAGGTTGAGATTCAGAAGCATGTCCGCAGTCCCTACAGGACCGGCGGAGAACGCGGCTGTTTGAAGTTAGTCAGGAGCACTGAACTGGCAGCTGTCAAGCTGTAAGCCCCGTTGAAATGAACGGAGCCGCGGCTACTTAAGCACAACCTGCCCTCAGTTGACTGATGTGGGAGAAGCTACCGGGAAGTAAGGAGGACGGGGAAACCAGCGGGAGTCCCAGCGGTCGGGCCTCCATCGATCTGTACGCTTTCTTCCATCCAGTGGATATATGAAAGCTTGAAAAACCGTCCCTTAGCAGAACCTCCCTTTAAGTGGCACGTATGATGCACAGCGCACTGTATGTATTGGTCCACCTTAAGAAGTCCTTGTCATTTCTTTCAGATGTTACATTTATTCATGAAGGAAACAAAACCTTCTTGGACAACCTCGTCAATTTTGAAAAGCTGGTAAGTTCTCTATACGGTACTAATTATTATTAATACACGATTGATATATTGTCATATAATTAGAGATGGAGGGTTTGAGTTGTTCCATAGCTTTAAGGTTATTAATGACCGGTCCTCAGGATTAGGTCATGAATAGTTGATCGGTAAGGGTCTGTCACTCAGGATCCCCACTGATCAGCTGATCGTGACAGCAGTGCTCAGGTGAATGCTACGACTACCTCAGTCCATACTAGGTACAGTGTCGTACATTGTATAGTGGCTGTGCCCAGTACTGCAGCTACATCCCATTCACTTGAATGGGGCTGAGTTGCTCTCAGGCCATGTGACCCATGAACATTACATCACAGGCTCCTTCAAACAGCTGATGGGTGGGGATCCCACGTGGCAGATACCACTGATCATAGGTCATCGGTGGTGCGGTCCTGGAAAACCCCTTTGACTATAGTGAGATGGATGATGTAGAGACGGGCCATTTTACACAATATTGTAGAGTCCAGACATTAATGCTGACGAGGAAACTGAAGTGGTTTTAGTAAAATGTGATTCAATCTACTTCTCTGAGCAGGTGAATTAATCAGGTAGTAAAGCCGCCGTGTGATTGGTTGGATTGCCAAGTCATCCATTAATCCCAGACTCACATGAAGTATTCTGCACACCTGAAGGGCAGGATGCCTTTGTGCTGCTGTAGCAGATACACCTCCCCGTCCCGCAGCATCGACTTTATAGTTTTGCTAATAGTTGGGGAGGTAAAAACTGGTCAGTGCCTTAAAACTATTTCGACCATTAGGCTATCAAGGACGTTCAGTGTGTCATACGTGTCGTTCAATGGGTCATACGTGTCATTCAATGGGTCATACGTGTCGTTCAACGGGTCATACGTGGCGTTCAGTGTGTCATACGTGGCGTTTAGTGTGTCATAGGTGGCGTTCAGTGTGCCATAGGTGGCGTTCAGTGTGCCATAGGTGGCGTTCAGTGTGCCATAGGTGGCGTTCAGTGTGCCATACGTGTCGCTCAGTGTGCCATACGTGTCGCTCAGTGTGCCATACGTGTCGCTCAGTGTGCCATACGTGTCGCTCAGTGTGCCATACGTGTCGCTCAGTGTGCCATACGTGTCGCTCAGTGTGTCTTACGTGTCGCTCAGTGTGCCATACGTGTCGCTCAGTGTGTCATACGTGTCGCTCAGTGTGTCTTACGTGTCGCTCAGTGTGTCATACGTGGCTTATTTCCCTCATAAGCACAATAAGCAACGTGGAGAATGTGTGTAAACTACACCGATAACACCGGTGTTTGTATATAATAGTTACCCCTGGACGGCCCCATTAACACAAGCCAATTGATAGCCAATTGGCAGAATAGGCCATCAATAGGGAATCAGTTAAGGGGTGTCCCCCACGATCTCCGCTACTCAGCTGTTCATCAATCTGCTGATTTTGTCACTTTTGCACAGTTTGTGACATGGCCCCTTTAAATTACAAATTCGACTTCCTTTCTCTCTGTGACGATGAGTCTTAGACATGTTTCTCCATGATCTACGTCTTTGGTGAGCCGCAGATTGAAGGCGGCGGCTTCTGTCCGACTCCACGTATTGTTTTATTATCCTTATTAACCGCCTGCAGACGTTACGTATTTATGGACTTCGCTCCGGTGGATGCTGTTGGCCATTCTGGATGCTCTGTCACAGCGGCGGATGGTATTCTACCAGTCATCTGCCCGCAGTCTCGCAGCCGCTGGCACCAGGTCCATCTTTTAGCACATTAGTGCACTGCTGGCTGTTTGCTGCAGTGTCTCGGTGTCGGCGGAGCAGCACGGTGCTGTGATACGGCTCATCGCTTAGTCTAACCCCCCTGTGTTCTCCTCCTGGCTGAGTGGAAGCGGCTTCCTGCTTGTGGCACTTTCTATTGTTTTGGTCTTCACAAGCCGTGAACGCACCACGTGCAAATATGTCTCCAGCCCTCAACCGCGGGATGGAAACATGTTGTCAACAGCATCAGCCCCGCGGCTGTGATTGTGCTCTGTGCTTCTACATTGTGCCCGTTTGTTTGGATTCTGCTCTAGTAGCGGCTTTGTTCCAAGACAGGAAGAAAATCGACATTAGAGCGGTGAACACATGTGACCTCGAGTCCAGATGGGGCGACACAAAGCCGCACAACCTTGCATCCACTTGTGAAGAAATGTTTCTTGGCATCTGCTGCGCTGTATTGTGCCGGATGAATTATGATTCGCTCCTGATCTCCCAAATAACAAGTGTCCTTCCCGCTTACATAATGCAGGGACAGAAATGACAGCGCGGTTCTACGCCATTCTACCGAACGTAATGGCGTGCCTGAGCAGGAATCAGAATAAGTATTTATGTCCATAGGTTAATACTTAGTGCGGCTCCTTTGGCATTAATGACATCAGATACTCTCCATGGTATACTTTCTACTAACGTCTGATACACTGCAGCTGGTGTTTCCCTCCATTCATCCTGCAAATGTCTGTCAAGTTCTCTCAAATAATATGGACACTATTCTTATTTCCTGACCCAATATTCTAGTTCGTCCCAGAGATGTTCGTAGGTTCAGGTCGGGACTCTGCGCAGCCGGTCCAATCGTGGAACATCCATATCCCCAAACCAATATAAACCAGCAATATATTTGTGACGAGGCGCGTTGTCTTGGAAGTATGGCCGACCATTTCCAGGGTATTGTCACATAGTCGGCAGCATATTATTGAATAGGAAGTCAGGTTACACCTCCATGTTCAGGGTTCTTGCCACTACAACCAACGGACCGGGACCATGCCACGTAACACATCTCCAGGCCATAAGTGAACCTCCGCCGTACATAACCGGTAGAAGGCGTTCCCCAGGATCCTCCACTCACAGGTACAGCCATCCGATGTGAAGATGCAACATCATTCGTTTCTCCAGAGAACACTCTTCCATTGCTTAACTGTCCAAGGACAATGATTCTTTGAAAGAACTCGCTAGACCAGTGTTTCCCAACTCCAGTCCTCAGGGACCCCCAACAGGTCATGTTTTCAGGATTTCCTCTAGTAAGGGCACCTGTGGGAATGTCCGAGGCACCGACAATAATTACATCACCTGTGCAACCATGAGGAAATCCTGAAAATATGACCTGTTGGGGGCGCTGAGGACTGGGGTTGGGAAACACTGCGCTAGACGTTTGCAGGAGGAATGGAGAGAAATACCAGCTGAAGCGTATAAGACGTTAGCAGGACGTATACCTCGGGGAGTATCCAATTACATTAGGGCCAAGGGAGCCCCACAAAGTATTATGGACACAACTACTACTTGTGATTCTAGTGCACAGTAACGTTTGGTAGGGCATTGTGTGGAGCCTTTCTTGTAAGTCCTCCTTTACACTTGGAGGCAGATGCAAAACACGGAGGCTCGGCCGACAACACAACCAGCAGCGTTGTTGGACGACCGGCATACATAACACTTTTGGAGGCCACATGCCTCCTGTATCCACCACCATGTTACGCATCGCTACGATTTTCTAATAGGGGCGTCCTTCCCACTTGACTCTTCTGCAGTTAGTAGTAAGTGGTTTGTAGCGGAGGACGTATTGTACTTACAGCTGGGGGCTCCCATTTAACCCTTTTGGTGGACTTTCAGGCCTTTCTTTCAGGGTCGTCACTCTCTTCTAGATTTATCTACGCGAGTACTTACCCTTTGTGCACTGATATTATTGGTAAAACCACTTACCTCTACCCATAAACAATCCTCTAGTTCTCCTGAGTGTAAGTCTATCAGGTATCGGCACATTACATGGTCACTAATCGCACCAAGACTACTCAGAAGAACGACCTCCATTAAAGTAACCCTCCGGTAAAGTGACGGCAGGGTCCCTGACGATCTGCTGATGTCGGGCTGCTGTTGTTGCAGACAGATCCAGAAGCAGACGGTCCGGGTTGGTATGTAATTCAGTGCGAGCTGCGCCTGCCTGACCAACCCGAGATGCTGGACTACAGACATAGCTGTACATCTATCTCTGTCCTCACTGGCAGCAGGCCCGGTAAGCAGCTGGTTGGTGGGGATCCCGAGCCGCGAACCTCCAACGATCAACTAGAGATGACCTATCTTGAGGAGAGATCATTAGTAGTAAAGTCACAGACAAACCATTTAAAGGGGTTGTCCAGATGTAAACTATTAATGGCCTGTCGTTAGGCCGTTAATAGTAAATCTGTGGGGGCTGCTATTCCGGATGCTGGCTGTTTACCTGGTTAGTGTTCACATGCACTGAGCTGATGTCTGCAGGAAGCAGACAGCTCCATTCTCAGTACAATGGCTTGGCTTGATATTACATGCAAAGTTCTCATTCACTTCAATGCAATACCAAGCCTTGCCACTGCAGTAGAACAGAGCTGTCTGCTTCCTGCAGAAGTCGGCACCGTGCACAAGTGAATTGGCTCAGCAAACAGCTGATCGTTGGGGCTCCCACACGGCTGAGCCCTGCTGATCTACTAATGATAGTCTATCCTGCGATTAGGCCATCGTTGGTTTACAACCGGACAAACACTTTAAATACACCAGCTTTATCACGGTGACTCTCCGGGATGACAAAGTTGGCGTGATCTCAGGCTGCCCAGTGTGGCTTCATACCACCGAATGGTTGGCTTAGTTTATGACAAAAATTGTGTCAACGTGTGGTACTCTTCGTGGTGCGCTTCTTGGTGCTCTTCGTGGTGCTCTTCTCGGTGCGCGTTCCTTTTCATGAAGCCGCATTCCTTTTTTCAGTCATGTAAAAAAAATGTGTCTAAAACACCATAAATGCGATGCAAAGCACATAAGTGCAATCTGCGCCAGAAAACGGGCAAACCTTCAGTAGTAAATCGGCTCCATTATGTGAACCTAATAAACGGCCCCGGGGGCCGATGGGGGATCTTCATTATAACAGGGGATAACGACGGCGGCTCCGAGATGAAGGTCATGTTTAATATCTGATGAAGGGCAAAAACCTGTCGCCCGTCCATAATGACAGCACAAAATGTGGACAATGGCAATGAATGGGCAAAGGGGATGCAATTAGAGCATCAGCCGCAGCTGCGTGTTGGCAGCGAATTATCTGCTCGCAGCACATGGCCACTTACCCGCGGTTATTCCTCCCGCTCTCCAAGTAACGCCCATCACTGAGCAGGATGTGTCTATTATTCGCTGTGGGTTACTCCAAGTATTGTCCACGTCTACAGCTGTGTGGCCCCGATAAAGAGCCGTCCCGCCGCACCAGAAGTAGTCCTTACGAAGGAACCGCGGCGCGCTAACAAGTGTATTATCTGCAGCCCCATCTCTGACTGGTTAGATCAATAAACTATAGCGCAGCGCCGCCGCGCAGCTAATCCGAAAAATAAATCACGCTTTACTTCAGGACTTCGGAGTGCTACAAAAAAGCGTAAGATTGTAATAATTATGGAAATGTCTAAGCCAAGTCTTTTCTTCCTAAGTGACAGCGCCGCGCTAATCCCTCCGAAACAGAAAATCACATTTAGTGGGAGAACGTTGGAACAGACCGCAGGCGAGAGGTTTATAGGAAGGGTAGATCTGCATATTAATGGCTGCCGGGTTCGGCTGGTCGGCACTGACTGTACGCTCTTCTCTCTTACAGCACATGATCGCCGACACGGTGAGGTCCCTCCGGTATTGTCGGAACAACCAGTTCGGTAAGTGCGGGCCATAGCGATGACTTGTGGGATGACAGCGCTGACTTGGTATCATATGTACTTCTACAGGAAACAGCAAATGTGGGCGGTAATTGTCCCGTGTTCGCGCGGTTAGAAGATAAGCCACAGAGAATCGTCTTTAGGGATATTATATAGTATAGTAACCCATCCTATATAGATTTGGGCCGCATTGACCCATCGAGTAAAGCTATCGTGTCATTATTGCCGCAGCGCGCGCCGCATAGAAACAGAGGTGGGGAAATTGTGGTTTTTTTTCCATTTCACGCCTCCTAGGCCTCATGTCCACGGGTGGATTCAAGCCGCCCACAGGGCATCATGGGCATCCACATTTCAATTTACACACGTAGGTTTGTTTTCTGGATTCCGCATGCGGAAAACAAACTGCAGCAGGCTCCATTGTAGTGCGGCTTCTATGCAGACAACTTCCATTGAAGTCAATGGAAGCCATCCGATCCGCGGCCTGTCCGCAATTGACAGTCTGCAGATTCCGCGGGAAAGCAGAAGTTTAAAAAAAAACTGTACTGCGCGTGTGCGACAGCCGGAACATCTGAACGCATCCACAGTACAGAAAAAAGACCCGGACAGATACGCAGGGTCACCAGCCGCGGGCTCCCGCATGTGATATCCAACCCGTCCGTGGACATGAGGGCTTAGCATTGATTAAATGTTTTTCAGTACTTTATATGGTACATTACATAGTGTCACTGAAAAATAAAACAAACCCTCAGACAGCTTAAGAGTTATGGGAGGTGAAGAGGAAAATGGGAAAAAGGGGCCATGTCATTAAGGGGTTAAAGTCAGCACGATCTATGTCACCAATATCTATGATGAGACGATCCCTTTAACCCCCTCTTCATGTTCATCAGATTATATGGCAGTTATGGAAGAGTTTAAACCATAGAACACTAAGAGAATGAAATCTGGTGGTCCCGACAGAAGACCCCTCCATAATTACACAAAACAGACCTAATGCTCAGAGTTTATGGAGTCGGACATCACGCAGGGGCCACGGTATACGAGTGCCAACGGCAGCCCTGAAGGCGTAATATCAGCCGTGTGAATTTCATGAAGACATTAGACTCATTTGTCGGCTTCTCCTAAACCTTGTCGACTATTTCCGCACCCGAGGGATTCTCACAATCTTCATCCACTGCAGGGAGAACATGGTAAAAAGCGGCTTCTGCAGAGAGGCAGCCGAACAAAGAGCGCAGATGACCTCCAGGCCTGATACATATTATGTCTTTGATTACGTACAGAACACTACACAGAAGTCAGCCAGACGGAAGCGGTGTGGGCTGAATGTGCCGAGCGCACAGCATTTCCATGCCAGCAGAAAAGAAACCTTTTATTCTTGACTAAACCCCCCAAAAAAGCCGCTAATCGCTCTTTGAAAATCCTCTTGCAAATATTTTATTTAGTTGATCCGCTTTCAAAAACAACAGTAATTAAAAAGCTGAATGCGTTTAGCGGGATGTCAGATATGCTGGAAACTGCTAAATTCCTGAAAGCACCTTCCCCCGAGGACGAAGCCGATACTTACCTACACATTCTTAAAGCGGTACTCAAAAGAAGCTGAAAATTCTGTTCACCTTTTAAAAAAAAAAAAGAATGTTTTATCACTGCATTCAAAGACTCCGAACGTTACTTCTTTTTTTTTGGGGGGGGGGGGGGGGGTTGTTTTAAGTGGAAAAGGTTGCCAAAAAGCCCCACATACATTTTGGTAACAATGTAATTGTACCGGCCTGCAGAATTAATTTAACGTATTTGAAATTTAAAAAAAAAAAACATGTCAGAATTGCAGATTTTGTTAATACAACTTGTCCCGCAAAAACCCGGCCTCACGCGGTTCATGGAAAATAAAAGGTTCTGGCTCTAGGAATCGGACGATGGGAAAACCGAAACATTAGTTTGTCATTAAGGCACAAACGGACTTCATCACTAAAGGGTTAATGCTCATTGGTTCCAAAAAACAGACAAATAGGTGTCAGTGATCCTCGCCTGAACGATCCCTGCTGATCCTCGCCTGAACGATCCCTGCTGATCCTCGCCTGAACGATCCCTGCTGATCCTCGCCTGAACGATCCCTGCTGATCCTCGCCTGAACGATCCCTGCTGATCCTCGCCTGAACGATCCCTGCTGATCCTCGCCTGAACGATCCCTGCTGATCCTCGCCTGAACGATCCCTGCTGATCCTCGCCTGAACGATCCCTGCTGATCCTCGCCTGAACGATCCCTGCTGATCCTCCACAGATCACTCGCTGCTGCCATCTCCGGCTGGTTAGCCCTTCATCAGAACAGTCGGTGCGGCGGCCTCTTACAGGTCTGAGCGTTCACTCCGGGACCACTTACATATACTTATGTGCATTCAGTGGCCTGGGCAGCCAAGGAGCGTGCATTGTGGAGGGGTTAAATCTCAGCTGCCCGCCGCCAAAGAATCTCTGTAAACTAGTTGGCAAACAATGTTTTGCTCCATGTAAATGCTCCCACCAATTCGCTCAGGAGATCCAACCAGCGGACAACAATCGCCCCGTGTAACGGCGCACAAACACGATAGCTGTCCCGTGTAAAACACCCTTAGTCCCCAGTCGGGTGATGATGGCCAATGCCTGTGTGGGCGTGCAGACGGGCTGCAGGGTGGTCTATCAGATGTCACTAGTGAGGACCCCGTAGCTTAGATTCTGGGCACTGACTACTTGGTTGGCCGCTTTAAGTAATAGAATTTGTATCGTTCTTCTCCTTCATTATATATTTGTATTTACGTTTCGTCTTGTTTCTCCTCCAGCCAACGACCTTCCTCAGAAGGAGCACCACGAGGCCAAGTTCTACACGAACCACCTACTTGTCATCGACAACCAGCAGACTCTCTTCGAGCTATCGCACAGGATAGAGCCACGGGTGTGATCGCCGCCCCGTCTGGACTGAACGCCGATGCCAAGCATGTAGCTTTACAAGGAGAATAATCTTTACTGAGTTTTATCAGTAGTGGGCAGAAACCCAAACGGCACGGAGGAGAGCGCGAGCACGAGCCCCCCCCCCAAGAGGAGGACCACGGCTCTGGAAGTGTACTCTGTGCTTTCTTTACGCATTAACCATAAATTTGCAACATGACTGTTTCTTTGAAGTCGTTTCCCCGTCTTTACAGCCAGTGTAGCGTTTCGCACCTCGTGCCTCCTGAGACCCCCAAGGCTTCTCCTCATGACCCGCACGCACTTGTCAGTCCCACGGAACGTACACAAAAAGAGGAGCGTCCCTCCTAATGGCTCATCATCGGCGGCGGCACCAGTCCAAGGAGATGCCACGGCAGGCAGCGTGATTACATTGCCAGCCGCTCATCAAGCCGCATTTATTATTATAGTTAATGGCTGCGGGAGCAGAAGGTGAGCTGGAGGGCGACGGCGGCATTATAGCATCTGCTGGACTGCAGCTCATGGCTGGACACTAATGGCATCTTAGACGGATGGAAGGGGTCCTGGGATCGCCCCGCGCATCCTGCATCGTGATTAGCGCCGCGCTTTCTCATTTCTCACTGCCGGTTTCATGACTCTGGATAGCGGCGGTCCCGGGGGGATTTCAGTCTTTTATCACAATGTGCAGAATTAAATGGGATTCTGATCCGTCCGCTGCATATAATCCCCTGATCAGCCGAGGCATCGTCTTCATGTGTCACATCCAGGTGGAAGACTGACTTCTCAGTAACTTCTAGGGTCGTATTTACACGGGCGATTGCATCTGGCGTTGCAGGACCCACAGGCCTGGCATGCAGATAGAACCCGTTATTGGCAGCGGGTCTCTTTACTTGGCCGGTTGATCCCTCACAGCGACGCTGCGGGATGATTGCAGCATATCCTATTCTTTGGGTGATATCGCCCATTATTTCCTTTATGTGAGTGCAATGCTCTCTCCTCACAAAACGCATCACACGCTGGGAAAATCGCAGGTTCGCCGGTGCTCGCCCGTGTAAATGTACCCTACGAATGAAGCGGATTGGGGCTCGTTCACATCAGCATTTTGCTTTTTAAAGGATCCATATTTTAAAAAATAAAACAGAGAGCAAAACGAATTTAAAGGGGTTGTCCGGTTACCAGGCTACATTCCCCCTATAGCACCCAGAATCAGATGTACTTACCCGTCCTCCGACGCCTGTGATCCAGCACTACAGCCCGCTGTGGTCCCGGTGTTTCCTGTGGGAGATTATGTCACCAGATATCAGCATTCTGCACTCCTGGTATCGTGGCGCCCAGGATGTGAGCGCTGATGCCAGGAGAACAGCTGGTGCCACTGCAGGCTCTGATTGGCTGCGGTGGTCAGGTGATTTGCCGTGACATCACCTTCCACAACAAACACTGCGAGGACGGCGAGGTTGCAGCACTGGATTGCGGTGGCAGACGACGGGTAATTGCAGCTCCTTTCGTTATTTTAGCGCAGTGGGCGTTATGGGGGAATGTTGCCTGGTAACCGGAGAACCCCTTCCGAACTGAACTAGATGGAACAAAAGTTTCAATTATTGTAACAAATCTGATAGAAAAATCTATAAAAAAAACTGAACTTTTCTATCGGTTTGTCTCCATTATGTTCCATTTTCATCCGTTTTGTCTTCTTGTATCGTTCTTCCCTTCTGCTCAGTTAAAAACGGATCCAAACGGAAACCTTTCAGTTCCGTCACATTTACTATAATGTTAAAAAAAACACGTAAGCACCCACTCTGCGCAATTGTTTTGTAAAAAAAGATGGAACGGATCGACCGGAGCGTCACTGAAGATGGAAGTTAGATGGAACCGTTTTTTATGTTTTGCTTCTCCTCTGACGGAACAACAGGACGGAAAATAAAACTGCCGATGCGAACGAGCCCTTATGTCCTTCATCATTATGTGCACGGTTTACAGAAGCGGTCCGTGGGGGCCGGGACCAATACGTTATTGTGCAGCCTGCGGCCGCTCGTAGGGCCGACGTCTAGATAGAAGATGCTGCAGAAACAAACCATGGCTTCCGGAGGACGAAATCAAACAAGCTGAAATCAGGTTCTAAGTAGAGATAGAAAGTGGCGTCTTCTGTAACGTATTCTGCCCGCAGGTATCTATGAAGCTCCATACCTTTACGTGGCTGGAAATGTATCATTTGTATATAACATAACGGATGACTTTGGGGGTCAGTAGGGCAGCATAGAAGGAGGTTTGTACTGGGATCCTCCTATAGCCTATCATTGGCGTAGATTGTGTCATATACATTTTGTTCCTACAGCATGTGCTAGTGTAACCCTGCTGCGTTCGATTGGACTGCAGTCACTGCGCCATTCTGGACTGTTCTCACGGGCGCCGCCAACCGTATACTTAGTTGTACAAGTACAGTACAGTGCAAACGATGGAGAGAACTGGAGACGCTGCAACGTAAGAATACCTTCAAAAACACAAGTGTTAATCCTTTATTTTTGTCAATTAACCAAATGCGAAGTTACTGAACAAAAGAGAAATGTAAATCCCATCAACATTCGGTGCGACCGTCCCTCCACAGCAGCATCAGGTGTGTGACCAACCAAATATACCAAACAGGTGATACTGATAATCATCATCATTTCTAGGTTGAACGGTCAATAAATGAAACAGAAACAACTTAAGACTGAGTAAAGAACATCCAAACTGCCACAAAGGTGAGGTTATGGAAGACAGTTTCATGTCGCAGATCTTACACCATAAGATATAGCACAGCAACAAGGTCGTTTTAACACTTCTGGTTTTGAAAACGGTCTTTCTTTGCTGCATTGTTTCCACACCTGACCAAAATGTTGGCACAGTACTGTAGATAAAGGAGGTAAAGAACTGTCCGCGGCCGTCGCCTTATATGTGGCACCGCATGCTAGTCGTGTTTCACAAAGATACTCGTCATGAAAACTTCCTATTTTAGTGAATAGCAAATCTTGATTTTTACTGCCAAGTTTACGTCTGCTGCCATCTCCCACTGCCCAGACAAGTAGTGCTGGCGTGGCCACGGAGTACAGGGCAAAACCGCGGGAGGTTTTAACCTAGATGATCATAGTATTTCAGTTTTGGGCTATGTAGCGTGTACACATGTAACAAGTGCTCGCGGCCGTGTACCTGCACATTGCTGCCCCGCATGTGTGAACGCACCCTTAGGACCCCAGAAGGGTCTCTGTTCCCGCAGCTCATCACAGTAAACAGGCAGTTCCTCAAACATTGTGTGACTCCTGTTCACACTGAGAAGCCGTTCCGTGAGCCGAGACAGAATGACTAGCAACTGCTGAGAAACTTTTTCACTCAGTGCCCTGTTGGGGGTCGTGCATACACCGGCCGAGCGTTGCTCGTTTGAGCGATTATTCAGCGACTATCGGCCCGTGTAAAGGTACCTTTATATATCTGTAACTTCAGCGTAAACCCCTGTGAGATAACTTTAGTGGAAGAGCGCATAGAAGCCAGGTTAGTCGCTGACAATTATTTGTGTGTGGTAAGCGTGCTTAGGGCGCCATCTTGTGGCTTGCCATCAGTATGACAGCCCTGACTAAGAGTCAATCATCACATAGGGGACGGATACTTATACTGTAGGCAGACTGTTACATAAGACACGGCTTTATCCTCTGATCACAGGCGGCGCTCCTCCTGTCCCGTTACTGGATCCCTCTACGTTGTTGGATACAAGCAGCTCTGTCCGTGTCCCTGCACCCACCTCATTTTATGTAGTTTGATGTCCCAGCAACTCCCTGATAACCGCGAGCCTTCGAGAACAAGGAGGGAAAGATCCATTTTGGGTCGCAGCGGAGCATCCGCTATCGTATCCGCGTTCTGTGCTGCGCTCCTTATTTTCACAGAAGCTTATTTTTCTTCAAGGTCTCACGGAGGGTTCGTGCCGCGGTAGAGTCTGTAATTCCACGGCGACTGTGATGGCGGTCGGGGAAAACCTGGTCCACATTGCTGTTGATTTTTCTGTGATTTTTTTTTCGTGATGCATTGCGCCATTAAAAGTGCGCCATTTGCGTTGTACGTGGTTTATTCACACGCGTGGAAAAAAATTGGACGTTGTTCCAATAGATGGAATGCTGAAAAAGAACGCATCGCGCTCGCATGCAGATCACGTGGCGCGGGAAGGAAATTCATTTTACACCAAAAAATAGGACATGCGGCAATTTTTCTATTTTGAACTCCGCCTCCTTCGCTCGTGTGTATAAATCCACTGAAAATAACGGGTTCTTCTCCCCTGCGAGTGCCGATCATATCGCAATCAGACAGAGCGATGGAAAATCGTCCGTGTAAATAAACTCTAATGAATACATCGGCGCAAAATCACAGTCTACAGAGAAGCACAAACTCCTAATACTGGGGAGCAACTGCCGGGATAAAGTGCAGAACACGAGGAAGTCGCTCTCGGGACCCATTCAGACGTCCAGTGTTCTCATCTGATGCTGTCTGGGTATTTCAGGGACCCATTGTAGCCAATCAATCTATTCACATCGGCCCGCAGTGCCCGCGAGTATCGGACAGCATACAGACGTGTCCGTGCGACGGTCAATGCAAGGTGTGACCGAGAATCTCCGGCACGGCTCGCATCGGCTGGCAGAATGCGGCCTTATAGACGCAGCCCGTTTCCGTATGTAATCGCTGGCCTATTATAGTTCTTTTCTTTACCTAGTCAGTGGCCAAATATAATGTGGAGATGAATTTGGGATCTACTTCACGCCCCGTAATTTGTCACATTGAATACCCAGAGACCCACTTAGTGGTCATCACTGTAAGGACGCTATTACACGCGTGTCGTTAATGCTTGGGTAATAGCGCTGATTAACAGGCTGTACCTGCGCATGCAGATTTAGCCCGGCAATTTCTGTATAAATGCCACCTCTAGCGCTCATATAATGCCACCCTGAGACTATATATATAATGTATCTGGGTATTGGATTGCCCATGTATCCCCTTATTGGATCCTCCTGTGTACAGATAGGCTGCCATTATAAAGACCAGCTGCACAACGTCACGAAAGGCCGGAATATAGTGGTCATCCGTGAGTCTGTGGAGCGGCCGGTCGCTGTGACTGCGGTCTACCCTTGTATATATTGTAGTTCTCCGCGTCCATCAGGGCACCTGAGGAAGCTTCGGGATACACTGAGTTCTCAGGGACCTCCTTGTTTCCAGGCCTGCTGACCTACTCCAATAGTCCCTGAGAACATGAAGCAGGCGGACTGCGGACTTCCCCAGGGACCGTTTACAGGTGGCTTTATCACCTCTGTACAGAATCTCGTATTGTGTATTTATTATCGCTTGTAAGCAATAATTTAATTGTATAATTGCCAAGCAATATGCAGACCGACGTGTGGCGCTGCTCTCATTTTTCTCTCGCATTTCAAATGTTGGAATTTTTTTATCTCCCTTTTAAGAATAAAATAAAAAATCTATTTAATGAGTCATCATTCTTTGGTGCTTCTTTCTTTATGTTGGTGGATTGATTTCTGCAAGTCCAATCAGATGAAGAGAAGAATAAAAGCGAAGGACGCCGGCGCAATCCGTTGGTAATCAGGAACTCACAAAGGTGGAGAATCACTAGCGTAGGCTGGAGCAAGGGTGCTTTATTTATATGAGACCAGCAAGTTGTGCGCTTCAAGGTTCACAGACCTCTTCATCAGACAGCTGGGCCAACTCTGGAGGTAATAGTGGCAAAAATACGTATAAAATACTAAGAAAATAGTACAAAAAGGATAAAGCAATCAAAAAATAAATAAAAACATTAAAAAAAGAAATCGGTCACTGTTAACGATAAGCAGTTCATAGGCTGCTCTCACGCCGGCCGCAAAATGCAGCGATTTTACCTTTGTTTTCGGCCGCTAGTTCCTGCAGCCGACAGCGTGTTTTAGCGCACCCTATGATTGTGATGGGTGATGTGGTGCGCTAAATGTGTAAAAATAGAGCAGACAGTGCTTCAAAATCACAGCGCTAGAAAGTGCCATCCAGGTTCATGATCGAGCGCATGTCCGCAGGGCCCCATTGAAAACCCATAGGAGCATTATGCAGCGATTACTGTGGCATTCAAAACGCTGCAGTAAAAACGAATATGTGAGAGCGGCCTAAGAATCAACATGAGTTCAATGGGAGGTTGAAGAAAACTTAAATCTTATAACTAGAGATAAGCGAGCTTTTCGTAATGCTTGAGAGCTCGTTTCGAGTAACGAACCCCATTGAAGTCTACGGGGGACTCGAGCATTTTTCAAGGTGACCGATGCTCTGCATAGGACAGGGTTTGTGATTCACCTGAAAACATCAGAAAGTCATGGAAGCACCACAGAAACGGATAGGGAAGGGCAGGGGCAGCATGCATGGTTGCATCTGAGGCTCCCAGGTGCCACTATTAAGCCAAATTGGGGACAAGAGCCTAGCGGTCTCCCTCCTAACAGTTTAGTTGGACCAGACCATTATCAGCAAGGCACAAGCTCTGGCACATCTTAGCTAAGCACCACACTAGCTGCAACCAAGGACAATCACTGCCTGCGGGTGACATTGCTGCCTCTTCTCCTGGGTTACATGTTGACATTGCTGTCCAATCCCCCGCACGAGCCTGCGTCCACAGCGTTCTGAAATGATTCCCAGCACAGTGTCCAGCTGTCCCCATCCCAGACGGGGTAAGGCGCACCCCTTCGCCTACGTCCCCGACAGCAGCTCGGCGACACCGTAGGCCGGTCCTTCCAGCTCCTGACGTCCGACGGACTGACGCCGCCCTCTCCTCTCGTCCCGGGGGTTCGGGTCAACCCACCTTTGTCCGGGAGTACTGGCGGTCTTTGGCCTATTTTCTTAAAGCGCTGAGGATTGGGGACGTGCACACTTGAGTCAACGTACCGCAGCTGCCCCTCTGCCGCCTTCCTTTGGGGCAGAGCCACGGTGTCCCCACTCTGCCTGTCCGGCCGCAGTAGTTGGCGGGCAGCAATCCGATCCGGGTACCCCCTCCAAGCGACCAGGCACACAACGACGCCTCTGCCGGTTGAGGAAGCACGCAAAGAGAAAAAAAAATGAAAAGAAATCGCCCAACACCCCACGGTAGGGCCAAACCTCCGTGCTCCAGGGGACGCCCAAAAATGCAGCGACGGACGCCGATTTCGACGGAGCGTCCCCAGCCGCGAGGTGAAGAGGGTGTCAGAAAACCGGTATGAGGAAAATCCTCCACGGTCCAGGCCGAGCGCCGGTTCCAGGAAGGCGGAAGGAGCAGGCCTGTTTCACCTGATGGCGCCGACGGCGGTAAATTAAGGCCTCGCACAAACGTCCTGACGAACACCTTGTCGAGGCTAATGGGAAAGAGCTGTGGTCTTTGACGCGTTTTCTCAAAGTTCTGAGAAGGAGCGCGGATGCACTCAGTCACTGCAACGCAGCCTCCCCTCTGCTGCCTCCCTTGGGAATTGCTGATAAATTAATGTATGATCATAATTCCCATCCCATGCCACCTCCGTCACAAAATTTCATGAGCCACAAACGTGGGCATAAAGGGGACTCAGATGCCAGTATTTCTACACATCTCCAAAATTCAACAACCCATTCTAAAACAAAAGATTTTTTTACCCAGATTGCAGGTGAACCCCTGAAATATATTTTTAACATAGAGCTCGTAGTTGCCTAATGGGATCCAGGTGGCGGTCCACCAACAGGCAAGCTACCGCCTGTCCCAGCCAATGCCTCCCCCCGAGGGGCTTTTTAACCAGTGCCCCAGGGAAAGACAGCATGTACTATGAAGAAATTAGAGTGGCCAAACCAGGACAATTCATTCTGTCTCAGTGTCAGATAGCTGGACACTGCGCTGGGATACATTTGTGGACTCTGAGGGCGTATGAAGGTGAAACCAGCACGTTTGCTGAACTCTAATGGTGAACCTCTTCAAAATTGGGGGTGAGAACCTGTAGGCGGCCCTCAGAAAAAATTGTTTTTACAGAGCCCTTTGGCCCTGTGAAGAATTGGCTGGTCAGTGTGCTGACATGGTGGTTTAGGAGGAGGAGGAGGCTCAGAGAAGGATAGACCAAGCTACTTCTACCCTTTTTTGGGGTGATAGAGAATGGATGGTTCTTCAGTTCCAGCTTAAAGATACTTTATGTTAAGCTGCTTTCCACCGGTGGAGAAGAGAAGTCTGGGGAAATCCAGGCTTTGTTCATCTTAATAAGTATAAGCCTCAAGTAAAGTAGAGAGTCAGCAGCACTCACCAAACCCAAATGTGGGGATGTTTTTTATCCTTTACTGCACACCACAGGAGTGGATCGGATCCAGATCCAAAGTAACATGAATTGAAGACACAAAATGGCAGCAGAATATGGTGCAGCTTCATGCATCCATGAGGATGCGTCTTTATTCCTTCATTATCAAAAAGAAGCGTGACGTTTCGACCCCTTACATGGGTCTTTGTCAAGTGTCTTCAATAAGTATAAGCCTGTCGGCGCTGTCAGTTGACAGGCGGGTACGCTTATCCGTGATGATCTCCCCAGCAGCACTGAACACCCTCTCTGATAACACGCTAGCGGCAGGGCAGGCCAGCACCTCCAAGGCATACAGCGCAAGTTCGTGCCATGTGTCCAGCTTTGACACCCAATAGTTGTATGGAGCAGAGGGATCACAGAGGACATTTGTATGGTCGGCTATGTACCCCCTCACCATCTTTTTACACTGTACCCTCGTACTCAGCCTAGACTGGGGAGTGGTGACGCAGTCTGGCTGGGGTGCCATAAAACTGCCAAAAGCCTTGGAGAGTGTTCCCCTGCCTGTGCTGGATATGCTGTCTGTTCCCCTTGTCTCCCCTACTAGTTGGCTCACTGAGCTACGTCCTCTACCGCTGGCGTTGTCAGATGGGATGTTTAGTATCAGCTTTTCCACCAGGGCATTGTGGTATTGCATCACTCTCGTACTCCTTTCCTCTTCAGGAATTAGAGTGGAAAGGTTCTCCTTATACCGTGGGTCGAGAAGGGTGAACACCCAGTAATCAGTGTTGGCCAGAATGTATCTAACGTGAGGGTCACGGGAAAGGCAGCTTAACATGAAGTCAGCCATGTGTGCCAGAGTTCCAGTTCGCAACATATCGCTGTCCTCACTTGGAGGATGACTCTCAGTCTCCTCCTCCTCTTCAGCCCATACACTCTGAACAGATGAGAAGGAAGTAGCATGGGTACCCTCTGCAGTGTGGGCAGCAATCTCTTCACCCTCCTCCTCCTGCAATACGCGCTGAGAAACAGACGTGAGGGTTGTCTGGCTATCAAGCGACGTATTGTCATCCCCCATTTCCTCTTGTATCCGCAATGCGTTGGCCTTAATGCTTAGCAGCGACCTTCTCAGCAGGCAAAGCAGCGGGATAATGGCGGCATCGACGCTCACTATTTGTGTTGACTCCTCAAAGTTGCCCACTACTCTGTGAGGCAGTGTGGAGGCTGACTATCACTCTGATGGGCATGTTGCAGCTAGTATTCAACAACGGCTCTATGCTGTTCGTAAACCCTGGCCAACATGTGCAAAGTTGAATTCCAGCGCGTGGGCACGTTGCACAACAGTCGGTGAACTGGCAGCGCTGTTGCAGTCTCCTGAGGGTGGCAGTATCTGTGGTGGACTTTCTGAAATGTGTGCACACGCGACGCACCTTGCTGAGCAGCTCAGACAAATTGGGGTAGTTTTTAAGAAAGCGCTGAACCACCAGATGGAACACGTGAGCCAGGCATGGCATGTGTGTTAGTCTGCCAAGCTGCACAGAGCCACCACCAGGTTACGCCCATTGTCACACACGACCATGCCTGGTTGGAGGTTCAGCGGCAAAAGCCACAGATCTGTCTGCTCTGTCAAACCCTGTAACAGCTCTTGGGTGGTGTGCCTCTTGTCACATAAGCTCAGGAGTTTCAGCATGGCCTGCTGATGCTTCCCCACGGCAGTGCTGCAGCGCCTCAAGCTACCGAATAAAGGCGACATGCTCATAGATGGTAATTGAGAGGTGCAGGGGGAGGGGGGTTGGAGGGGGTGGCATAATAAGCCGGAGAAACCATGACCAAGGTAGAACTCGCAATCCTCGGTGTGGGTAGCAAGTGAGCGAACCCAGGGTCAGACTCGGTCCCAGCCTCCACCAGATTAACCCAATGTGCCATCAGGGAGATGTAGTGTCCCTGCCTACCAGCACTTGTCCACGTGTTGGTGCTTAAGTGGACCCTCCCAGTAACTGCGTTGGTGAGGACACTGTTGATATTCTGTGACACGTGCTTGTGTAGGGCGGGGACGGCGCAGCAGGAAAAATAGTGTCGACTGGGGACTGAGTAGCGAGGGATGGCCGCTGCCATGAGGTTGCGGAAGCCTCAGTTTCTACCAGCCTACATGGCAGCATCTCCAGGCTCAGCAGTTTGGAGATATGCACATTTAGCGATTGTGCATGTGGGTGGGTGGCTTCATATTTGCGCTTGCGCTCTAATGTTTGTGTTATGGACAGCTGGCACACATTGGTGGAAGCAGTGGAGGACCGTGCAGGTAAAGGGTGTGGGTGCAGGGCGGGAGACGCTCGTGCCTGCATCCTGGGAGGGGGGTTGCATCTCTGTGCCAGGTTGTGGCACGGGAAGAGGCAGTGGTGTGACCCACAGGCGGTGAATGGCCTTCGTTCCACCTCGTCGGGTGCTTAGCTATCATATGCCTGTACATGCTGGTGGTGGTCAGGCTGGTAGTGGTGGCTCCCCTGCTGATCTTGGTGCAGCACAGGTTGCACACCTCTATTCTTCAGTCGTCCGCACACTCATTAAAAAACCTCCAGACGTTTGCACACCTAGCCCTCTGCACGGGAGCTTGCAGCGAGAAGGTGCTGTGGGTAACAGTTGGGGGATTGCTTGCTCTGGCCTTGCTTCTCCCTCTGGCAATTCCACTGCCTCTTCCAACCTGTTCTGGTGCTGCACTTGCCTCCTCCTCTGAAGTGCTGTCTTCAGTAGGCTTACCAACCCAGGTGGGGTCAGTCACCTCATCATCCACCAGCTCTTCCTCTGAATCCTCAGTCTGCTCCTCCCTCAGACTTGCTGCCCTAACAACAACCTAACTGACAGACAACTATGTCTCATCATCAGCAAATACCTCTTGAGACACTACTTGGAAGTCCCCACCCTCATCACCCTGAGACTGCGAAAGGTCCAGATTTTGGGCATTGGTCACAACAAACCCCTCAGGTGGCTCATAAACTGCTGTTTGCGACTCAGGGAAGGGACCCGAGAACAGTTCATGTGAGTATGCCTGTTCTGAATCTCTCATTTTCCTGGAGTGAGGAGGCTGGGAGGAAGGAGGATCAGCATGAGGATTCACAGGTCCAGTCCCTGGGCTGGCGTGAGTGGACTGCTTGGAAGACTGAGTGTTGGATAAATTACTGGATGCGTTGTCAGCTATCCCCGTCATCACCTGATCGCACTGTTGTGGTTTTAATAATGGTCTACCACACGGACCGGAAAACTGTGAGATGAAGCTCGGGAGCGTAGATACGCAGCGCTCTACTTCTCCCTCAGCAGCAGGCACTGTTTACCCCGCCCAGGACCTCGGCCTCTGCCCACACCCTCATTCGGACACCCACATCCCCATCCTCGACCCTTACCCCTAGTCTTCATCATGTTGTATAATGCACTGCGTCAAAATGCTACACAAACTGCGAGGTATTTTGCGTCCACTATAGCAAAAAATTGACCGTGAAAAATGTGTACAGTCTTGTACAAAAACAAATAAGAACATAGAAAAATGAGAGTTTTGTTAGTTCCTATATAGTCTGTGTACACCACTAGCAGTATACTGTATAGAAGCGGTAACAGTATTGATAGGGGCCAAGAGGGGCTGAAGGAGTTAATATATTTTGCTTAATAATCTATTTGAATCAATAAGGTTGAATACTGCAAATATTCTATTCTGCTCTGAAGGACTCGTGACTATTGAGTAATAGGCCAAACGTCTGATCTAAGTGGAAATCAGGAAGTTAAGAACAGATGTATCGGAATTTAGCAGGACATGGCCTAACCGCAAAGAAATTGTCAGCTTGCTTTCTAAATGTCAAGTTATAAGATGTAAGAGTCATGTGAAATCAGCTATTTTCTTAAAATGTCATATACCACGAGTTTTTGATGAATGATTATGTCATAAGTTTATTGTCAGATATAGAAGTCATGAGTTTAAGATGTATGGAAATCACGAGGTTATTCCCTGTATTACCAGAGGTCGCATCCCTGCGTGGGCGATCTTCTATAAAGACTGAGACTATGCCAATAATAAAACAGAGTTCATTGTTTCACCATATACCGTGTGTAATGGTCAGTACTTTGACTCTCAAGGAGCGCTCCTGCTTAGGTCAATTTGGAACCGGACAACATAACTGACCAGTCTGTTTGAACAAATTAACCCTCGACAGTTCTTGGCGCCCAACGTGGGGCGGGGCTTACCTTTACGGGACATCGCAACCAGTAGACTGAAACAAACTCCTGGCCCGTTGACGTGGATACTGGATTCGGAGACTCCAGACTGAAAACACCGGTGTATGGGTAAGAGCTTATCTTACTATTATACAGTCTGGATTCTTTTGATCTGTGTGTCTCTAACGGACTAGAGGTTGGTTGTTGCCTGTTTCCTATATTTTCTGCCCCGTCCATATTTTAGAGTGAATAAGTTCATTTAACTGTCCTAGACGGAAGAACTCACTCATTGGGACTTAAAGAGTCATGTTGTCTGTATTGGAGATTGAAATAATTGTTATTGTTATAGTCTCATTTCTGGCAGTCATATTCTTACTCTGGATCTGTTATAATATTACTAAAAGTTCCCTAAGAGGCGAAGTCTGGTCTCCCCTGAATCCTAGTGTTTGAGGTTGACCACGTTTTAGTTCTGTAAATCTATTCCGGGACAGGGAACTGTGTGTTCCCAGATAGTCTCAGTGATTATCTTAGTTTACTGTGTGAAATATACGTCCTGTATACTTAGTGAAGAATAGTTGGAAGTGGTCAAGATGGGTTCTGAACAATCTAAGATATATCAGACTCCTATTGAAATAATTAAAGATAGAGAAGGGGAGGACATTTGCAGACAAGCCTATAAAGTTTACAAACGTATAGGCCTCAAGAAGGCGGGAACATTCAATTATGAATTTTGGTCACAATATGAGGATAAGCATAGAAAGGAAATAAGAAATAAGGGTTTGGAAAAAGGCATGAAGGCTATTCTGGACTGCTCTAAAACAGCGGAAGACGAACACTGGGACTCCGAGTCCCGAGGCGAGGGCATTTTAGTTTATTGTCCTATGCCCCGGCCACCAATAGACGTTCCCATGGAAACCCCTACGGTTCCATTAGTCTCTCCTGTCGTCCCGGCCGCTCCACCAATGTCTCCTAATAATCCCTTTAATTCTCTGTATCCCAATTTGCCGCCCCTGCCTCCTACGTATCCACAGGCTACTGCCCAGATGGATACACCTCCATACAGCCCTCAATCAGGATCCCCGGGACCTGAAGTAAATAGAGGTCCGGCTTGGGACTGTCCACGTTGTGGTCAACAGAATGCCTGTTTTAAAGAAATCTGTACAGTATGTGGGACTCCACGTCGCAGGGATCAGTGTAGACAACCGATTCCCTTATTCCCAGTTACAACCTCCACTACCCATTATAGAGAACCAAACCGACCGAGTCCACCATTGGGCACGGTCAGACAAGAGGACACTGACAGACCATCGTCTTCTAATGACAGACCTATGGACGCACATAGACCAACTCCTGGGTCTACAGTCACTACATGGCGACCCTGGAGCGCCACAGACCAGATGGCACTGTGTCAGCAACTGCCCGATCCCCAGACAGAGCCAGCAGCTTTCCATAGAAAGTTGGAAGTCATACAGAAAAACTACTCTGCCACTTGGACAGACATGGAATGTCTTATGAATGTAAAATGTCCTCTGGGCCTTTACAATAGTATTGCTCAATTTTGTGGTCTTGAAGATCGCCCAGATGACCCCCAGACATTACTTAGTGGTACTCAATATGTGGACAAGGTTAAAGCCTGGTTTAAGGACAAAGCCCAAGAGAGACGTACAGCCCTAACCCAGTGTAGACAGAACAAGGGCGAGTCTATTGAATGTTACTTTGGCCGTTTAGAGGAAGTAGGCAGAGATCTGGGTTTATATGATTGTCCAAAAGCCATACGTAATGCTGCTTTTTGTGAAGCCTTTATGCAAGGAATAGATAAGCGCCTGTCTGAACGTGTTAAAGCATGTACCCCCGATTGGCGACAGGCCAAACCGCGTGATCTATATAAGAAAGCTGTAGGATTTGTCATGGACACAGAAGACCACGCAAAGGGTGTTATGGTTAAACATTACACCATGGAGGGGGACACAGTCCGACTTAACAACCCCAGGCGGGAGACCCGTAAGTGTTATAACTGCGGGAACACTGGACACTTGGCCCGTAATTGTAGAGCCCCTAAACGCCCTAGACAGAACACGTCAGACGAAAGGGTGCAACAGGGAAATACGGCCAATACCACATCATCCCGCCCACAGGGAAATAACGGGTATACCAATTACCAATGAAGGTCTGGCACTCCTTCCCCCGTGTCCCTTATAGTTACTGACGCACGTGGGCCACAAATTTTTCAGCCTCTAAAAATCCAGGGGAAGGAGGTGCCCTTTTTAATTGACACAGGGGCAACTAAATCATGTGTCAGTACCTCACAAGTCAATGACCTTAGTATTCCCCTCTCAGACTCCATAGCCATAGCCGTTGGAGTGTCCGGTGAACCAACACCCATGCGTGAGACCGAGCCCATAGAAGTCTCTTTTCAAGGCTCACGAGTCCTCACTCGCTTCCTGGTGTCACCCGCTGGGGATTGCATCATGGGAACCGATGTGATGGGACCCCTGGGGTGCTGTATTCAGCTCCATCCTTCCGGTGAGGCTCATGTCAGTACCTCTGCGGCCGACCACCAAGTATTCTGTCTCATGGCAGCAGACTTGGTCACTCCGCCTCCTTCTTGTACTGTATATGTGTTGACCCCAGAAGATACACAGGTTCTCTCAGCAGTGCCAGAGACCCTATGGGCAAAAGGGAAGACAGACTTGGGCCATCTCCACGTACCCCCTGTCATGGTATATCTCAAAGATGGGGAAAAAGCCCCCATGATCCGCCAATATCCCCTAGCCATGGCACAGGAAGACGCAATAGCCTCCACTATTACAGAGTTATGTGCCTTGAATGCTTTAAAACCTTGCGTCTCACCCGCTAACACGCCACTCTTCCCAGTTAAAAAGAAAGGGAAGAAAGGCGAACCTGATACCTACCGGATGGTTCACGATCTAAGAGAAATTAATAAGGTGACCATCCTAGAAACACCTTTGGTCCCCAACCCTTATACTCTGTTGTCCACCATACCTTCCGGAACCTGTTGGTACACCCTGATCGATCTCGCCAATGCATTTATGTCCGTCCCGCTCCACCCCGATTGCCAGTACCTGTTTGCCTTCACGTTCCGAGGAAAACAGTACTGTTGGACTGTCCTACCACAAGGGGCACAAAACAGCCCAAATCAATTCACCCGATGTATGAGGCTTGTACTTGATGCATGGACGGTCCCACCAGGTGTGGCCCTGCTTCAGTATGTTGATGATCTCCTACTCTGTGCACCGGACAGACCCACCTGCGTTGCGGCCTCACTCAGCCTCCTTTGTTTTCTTGCAGACAGCGGGTGTAAAGCCAGTAAAGACAAATTACAGTTTTGCAAATCTCATGTTGTGTTTCTTGGTCACTGCCTAGGTCCTGGTACAAAACACCTCACGCCAGAACGTACCAAGGTGGTGGAGGACATGCCACTCCCTACCTCCCATGCTCAGTTGCGGACATTTCTGGGGTTAGTTTCATATTGTCGGCCGTGGATTCGCTCTGCCTCCATGACCATGCAGCCTCTGTACGACTGCCTGAGTTCCAAGCCATTTGCTTTGTCTCCGGAAGCCGAGTCAGCTTTTCATCAGCTGAAAATACAGATCACCAGTGCTCCAGCACTGGGTCTGCCTGACTATGACAAGCCGTTCCAAATGTACGTGACTGAGATGGCGGGACATGCTACTGCCGTCCTCACACAAGAGCATGGTGACAAAAAGCGCCCTGTAGCATACTACAGTGCACATCTTGACGCAGTAGCCAGGGGTTCACCCTCCTGTGTAAGAGCAGTTCTGGCTGTACAAGCACTACTTGAGAAAGCGTCTGAGGTGGTCCTAGACTACCCTCTTGTGGTCCTCACGCCCCATGACGTACATGGAATTCTGACACAGGTGAGCCGTAGACATCTGTCTCTTGCTAGACAGGTTAAAATGGAACTTGCAGTACACTCTTCATCCAATGTCTCATTCCAACGTTGCACAACTTTGAATCCGGCCACCTTACTGCCATTAGGTGACACTGATTCAAAAGGGGGAGTAAGCACAGGGGATCAACTTTTTGTCAATTCCCTAGGCGAAGAGGAAGCTTTTGACACCGAGCACCAGCATGACTGTGCTGCTCTGATGGAGCAGGAGACAGCTGGATTTGCTCATGTCACAGATAAGCCTCTCCTGAACCCCCACCTTGAAATGTTTGTGGATGGATCACGATACCAGAATGAGATGGGCAGATTTGTGACAGGGTTTGCTGTAGTATCAATGAATGAAGTACTGATAGGCCGCGCCATGCCCCCACATATGTCAGCACAGGAAGCGGAGCTGTGCGCTCTGACCGAGGCCTGCAAGTTAGCCCGGGGAGTCACTGCTAATATCTCCACGGACTCCAGGTACGCGTTTGGCGTTGCGCATGACTATGGGCCGATTTGGCGCGCGTGGAGCTTCCTAACAGCTCAAGGCAGACCGATAAAGAATGGTGAGGCAGTAAGTAATTTAATGTCAGCTATCATGCTCCCGAAGCAGGTAGCCATAATAAAGGTAAAGGCACACACCCAAGGGGACTCCTTGGAAAGCAGAGGCAACGAGAAGGCAGACGGAGCAGCTAAGGCTGCAGCCCTGCTGGACTGGAGGGCACCCGTGTGCAGAGTTCAGACCAGGTCCTGCCCAGCGGAGGAGGATCCTGATCCCCCTGCCAAGGACCAGACCCTCTCTGTCCCACCACAGAAGGAGGTGGACCTACTCCCCTCAGGGCAAGAGCAGGAGCGCTGGGCAAGTGCAGGGGCAGTAAAAGGAAATGAAGGTTGGATGATGGGTTCCCGTATGTGTTTACCTGCGGCTGCCTATCCTAGTATGGCCCTTTTGGCTCATGGAAAGGTGCACGCTTCTCGTAATGCCATGGTAGCCCTGGTGGAGAAAATGTGGTACGCTCCGGGATTTGACAGGATGGCAAAGGCATACGTCAAGGCTTGTGAAATCTGTGCACTACACAACCCCGGTCAAGTAGTAAAGACCCCTCGGAAGTGCACTCCGCGACCTTTGTACCCCTTCCAGAGACTACAGATAGATTACATCCAGCTGCCCAGATCAGGAAGGTATGAGTATGTCCTGGTATGCATTGACCTCTTTTCTGGGTGGGCTGAGGCCTACCCGGTCACGAAGGCCACTGCCCAGGCCACTGCAAAAAAACTTGTGTCAGAGTTAGTGTGCAGATTTGGGGTACCAGAGACCATTGAGAGCGACCGTGGTACTCACTTCACTGGTGAGGTAATGAAGGAAGTCATGTCCGCCTTAGGAGTAGAGCAGGCCTTTCACACCCCCTATCATCCGCAGAGCTCCGGAAAAGTAGAAAGACTCAATTGCACCCTCAAACTTAAGATACAGAAAGCCATGGTTGAAACAGGACAACCTTGGCCCGAGTGCCTACCTCTGGCCCTCTACTCAGTACGAACCACGCCAAATAGGAAAACAGGACTGTCTCCTTATGAGATTCTCTTTGGCTCCGTGCCCAGGTTAGGACTGTATCACCCACAAGCTCTATCCCTGGGTCATGATAAAGTTACTTCCTTTGTGCAGGACTTATGCCAAAAGCTAAAAATAACGCACGACCTAGTCTTCTCTTCTATTTCAGACCCTGATAGTTTGGAAGGATCCCACTCTCTGAATCCCGGAGATTGGGTGGTGGTAAAGAGACACGTCAGAAAGACTTTGGAACCTCGCTTTGACGGACCATACCAAGTGCTGTTAACCACTCCCACCTCGGTCAAACTAGAAGGCAAACCCCCTTGGATCCATGCCTCACACTGCAAGAAAGTTCCAACGCCTCAGCACCACGAGGGGGGTGGAGAGTAAGCCCAACCCAGGGTGGGGGAGGAGGATGGCAACCTGGACACCAGCATTGATAGTCTGGATAGGTGTATTATTTACCCTTTGTTTTCTTGGACTACTCTCTTTTCGGGACAATTCTTCATCAACTGTAGATGTAAGAAGAAGATGGACTGTTTGGGCGGAAGGACACCCCAACATGTGGGAATACTTTGCAAAAGACGTACTGAATATTTCCCACATGTGCATGCCCAACCTGCGGAGTGGGGAAGATATTTTACGGACTTGCTTACTGTCTATCCCCACTCCAATAAAGACACTTCGCGATATATATTCAATAGTGCATAATGATAGTGATGTAGAGGAGAGCAATGTTTTCCAGGAAAATACCTTTCTTAATGTATATGAATATTGTTCCTATTGTGATGCGGTCAAACATACACTTTATGTTTCACATAAATGATAAGAGATTTGTTTAGATTCATGAAAACAATAATACATTTTAAAAAGTCAGATGTCGGCTGTGATCTTGGGACTTGTTCCGATCGCCATATTTGGGGTCAGGAAGGAATTTTTCCCCTTTTATACAAGGATAATTGGCTTTTTCCTAAAGGGTTTTCGCCTTCCTCTGGATCAACTCAGCCTCAAAATTCCCCATAATTGTCATTCCTGTGTGTGACTTCCTGATGTCCAAAATGGGGGAATGATAGGGGCCAAGAGGGGCTGAAGGAGTTAATATATTTTGCTTAATAATCTATTTGAATCAATAAGGTTGAATACTGCAAATATTCTATTCTGCTCTGAAGGACTCGTGACTATTGAGTAATAGGCCAAACGTCTGATCTAAGTGGAAATCAGGAAGTTAAGAACAGATGTATCGGAATTTAGCAGGACATGGCCTAACCGCAAAGAAATTGTCAGCTTGCTTTCTAAATGTCAAGTTATAAGATGTAAGAGTCATGTGAAATCAGCTATTTTCTTAAAATGTCATATACCACGAGTTTTTGATGAATGATTATGTCATAAGTTTATTGTCAGATATAGAAGTCATGAGTTTAAGATGTATGGAAATCACGAGGTTATTCCTGTATTACCAGAGGTCGCATCCCTGCGTGGGCGATCTTCTATAAAGACTGAGACTATGCCAATAATAAAACAGAGTTCATTGTTTCACCATATACCGTGTGTAATGGTCAGTACTTTGACTCTCAAGGAGCGCTCCTGCTTAGGTCAATTTGGAACCGGACAACATAACTGACCAGTCTGTTTGAACAAATTAACCCTCGACAGTATGCAGTTTACAGCCGGGATGCTTGTGAATGCTTTGTGCGCACTACTGGTCCCAGCCAGCCAAACTGATGATGCACAAAAGTGGAGTTGTAGTCCTAATAAGGACTGTTGGGTTCTTTGAAGATGGATCCCTGCCTAAACATTCCTTCTAACCTACACTAACGCTCTCCCTCATTCACAGCAGCTCTGTCCCTCAGCTAATCCAGCCTCTGTGTGAGGCGAGCATCAGGTGACCTGAGTTTTTATGCTCCTAGGTCACCTGATCCGGCCAGCCAGTCACTGCTATAGATGTGCACAGGGTTGGCACATCATAGCAGGAGATGCCAAAACCTTCCCTGCATGTTCATTGGCTAAAAAGGCCACTAAACATGTGGGGAGGAGAGGGTGAAATCTTCTCGAAAACGCGTGGTGCTTGCTCGAGTAACGAGTACTTTCGAGTATGCTAATGCTCATCTCTACTCATACCAAATTGTGTATTCTAAAAACTCCAAAAAGATCATTAGAGAATTCACAGGAGATATAAGACAATTCACACAATCGTATATGCAAATAACGGGGTATACAGAAACCAAAAGACGACTGTATAGCAATACAATATAAGACATGGTGAGGCAAAAGTCTGGACACACCTGTTTAACTGGCGTAATTAGGAGAAAATTGACTTTCAATGTGTGAAGGTATTAAATGGGAAGGAGGCTGCGTTTTCTGTAGCGGAGAGGTTTTATACGACCATTTTGAAATCTGCCATATGGAATTCATTTTAGGTTTTTCAAATGGGAAGGGGGTCATGTGATATATCAGTCTTGGCTAGAAGTGTCAGTTCTGCCCCGTATTTACTTGTTTAGGAATTAGGTGCAGGCAAAGTTTCACATGATGTGTTCAACATTCTGCCGGATGCACAGGGTTAAACAATCCAGTCTTCGTGAAAACTCTGTTTTTAGAGGAGAGAAACTGAAACAAAACAGATAAGGCCTCCTTCCCACGAACGGATTTACGCCGCGTAAATTCGCGGCAAAAATCTGCTGCGTTGCCCCCTGCTATTAGGTTCTATTGAACCTAATAACACAATGCTCACAATGCGGAATTCCACCGCGGAATTTCGCACCGTGAAATCTCCCGTCCTCACCCGCGGCATGTTCTATTTGCCGCGGGTGTACGCGCTGACGGCTTCCATTGCAGTCAATGGAAGCCGTCCGTTCACTCTATCTCCCGCTCTCTACAGCGGAAGATAGCGTGAAAACGCTTCCCCGCCTACCGCCGCCGCCTCATATGACGCAGCCGCCGCGTCACGTGACGCGGTGGACGTGTCACATGACGCGACGGCGGTGGGCGGGGAAGCGTCTTCACGCTATCTTCCGCTGGTAAGTATGGGGTCTCTGGGGGGCGCCGTGACGGGCTTCACTGCGGAATATTCCGCAGCGGAGCCCGTCACGCTCGTGTGAAGCCTGCCTTATTCTGATAAGTTTTCAGAGTTTTTTTGGATGGAAAAATAGCGCAGCCTGCAGTCTTTTCACTGTTAAGTGATCCGTCAATGAGAAACGGCCCTATGATACAAGTCCCCATTACCAAACCATAACCATTTGCAGACACAAAACCTTGCCTTTGCTTAACTCTTAACTAATTAAAGATAGGGCAAAACTTCCAGTGCGTCTCTGAGTAAATTCTTGCCAAGACTGATATATCACATGATGCTCTTCCCATTTGAAAAACCAGAGTTTAATTCAATATGACAGATTTTTAAATGGCTGCTGTAAATGTTTCCTCCAGGAAATAAATGCAGCCTCCCACCCAGCTAATACTTTCACACATTGGAAGTCAAGTTTCTCCTAATTACAGCAGTTAAACAGGTGTGTCCAGACTTTTGCCTCACCCTGTATAAAACTGTTGTTGCCATATAATTGTCAGATCTAATCAGCCACCATAGTTTTTAGAGTTCACCCGTCTGTCTGATGAAGAGGTCTGGGAACTGGTTTCAAATTAAAGTATTTTTGGTTCAGTATCACTAGTGATTCTACTACTGTTGTGAGTTGCTGCTCACCAAGGGAGTGCCCCAGTGTCCTAGCCTCCTCATCCTCTATCCAACGCACAAATCTCACACAATTTTCTAAGTCGTCTGAAAGCGACCTTAGTCCGGTTTCACACAGGCGAGAAAATCGCAAGAGACACACAAATATGAACCTCGTTTTTCTGAATGGGGCCATACACATGAGCGAGTTTTTTGACTTGCGAGCAGGCTCTCTTCCGAATTTTTGCGCTGATTTACGAGCAAAAACTAGGAGTACAAGCCTGCTTGCAAGTCGAAAAACTTGCAAACTAAGGCTCATAGGGGGTCTATATTCACCTGTTGCCAGCGTTTCGTCCCCATGATGGTCTGCGACGCTGCTGCAGGCTTTCATTCCCTCCTCCACGCTGACAGAGCATTGCTTTCTGGATGTGGGGTTTGAATGCCTCCAGCAAGCTTAGCTCTGATTGGTTAACTCAGCACAGCATCAGCCAATAAGCTGATTAACCCATCAGCGCTGGGTTAACCAATCACAGCCATTCAATAATGACTTATGTAATTGAATAGCAGTGATTGGTTAACCCAGTGCTGGCTTTCATTGGCTGACGCGGCGCTGAGTTAACCAGTCAGAGCTTAGCTTGCTGGAGGCGGGGCATTTAAGCCCCGCAGCCAGAAAGCAATGCTCTGTCGGCGTGGAGGAGGGAATGAAAGTCTGCCGCAGCGCTGTAAATCATCGGGGGACGCCGGTGGTAGGGGAGTATTGATTTTTTTTTTTTACTTGCAGTTAGTTTCCCCATTGATACGCATTAATGGTGTTTCAATGCATTTCAATGGGGAAAAGTGCTTTGACATACGAGTTTTTCAGCTTAAGAGCTCCACCTCGGAACGGATTAAACTCGTATGTCAAGGCACCGCTGTATTTAAGTCTGCATGCGGAATCCGACCCCCATGTGCATGTGGCCCTAAATAGTTTTTTCTCCAGTGTATTCACAGAGGAAAATGAAATATCAGAATGAGAAGCAGAATGATAAAGTAAACTCTCCACTAAATGTCACCAGTCCAACCCAGGAAGAAGAGCAGAGCCGCCTTAAAAAGAGTAAAATAGACAAATCATGGGGTCCCGATGGCAGACCCCCGGGTTTTAAGGGAATTTAGTAATGTGATAGACAGATCTTTCTTTCTTATATTTAAGGACTCCATAGTGACGGGTCTGTTCCATTGGATTGGCGCATATCCAGTGTGGTGCCAATATTCAAAAAGGGGTCAAAAAGCGAACCTGGAAATTACAGGCCGATAAGTCTTGTTTCCATTGCGGATAAAATGTTTGAGGGGTTTCTTAGAGATGCTGGAAACTGCCGATGGGTTAGTAGGATTGTTCCCACTTTCAGCGAGATGCCTGCAGATCTGCCCCTTCAATGGACAGGTTGTGCAGCTCACATACTGGATCACGATGAGGTGCACAACAAAAGAAGTGTTGTGAAGCAAATTTTCAAAACTTCCAGATATGAAAGGTGCTTGCCCCGTGTTTATGCACAGATGGTTATAGGTATACATCTCACAGCCATTACCTTCTTATCCTGTCCTCCGTTTCTGAAGTTTGCTTGCATCGCTATTTTCCAAGATGGCCACCACATCCCTGTTAACATTCAGCTTGAAACTACATTTTGCACAATTCCACTCTCTGCACTTCCTTCCTGTACACATCCTCACTCAGTGCTGCCATGTTATTGGTTAGCAATCCGGTCCTGAGAGCTGAAGAGAAAGAAAGTTGGCCTATGTCATTCTTTCTGAGCAAGCCCATCCTGTAGAGCTGGAATGTCTACCGGACGTATCCAGGGGCAACCGGGGAATAAACACTTCTGAAGTGCCAGGAGACGGTGATGGTTTATAGAACGACGGGAACAAAATCCAAAATAGAACCACACTGCAAACTGTTATATTCGTGTGGGCAAAAAGGGAACCGGGTCCACATAAACATGCCCAAAGATGGGGATATCACAAATACAGGGGCCTAAAACAGATTTCAGACTGGACACACTGATGGAAACGCCAACTGGACAGAGAACTGCGGACTGGACTGATGGACAGACATAACATACGGACTGACAAATGAAGAAAACACTCACCTTGCATACCTGTACACATAAGCAGATGATATAGCTATAAAAGTACAAGGTATTGGTTCATACATTGGCCAATGAACATAAGCTGCAAGGCCACGACAAGGCTCCTCATGTCTTGCAGTCCCTATACTAGCAAGACACATCTACTAGAGGACCCTAAGGGCCACCCTAGCCTAGAAAAGGCAAATAATTCAACAGGACAAGAAGCAGAGACAAACTGACAGAAAAGGGGCGTAAGAACGAACATGAACCAACAAGACACCAAACAAGCTGCAACGGACAAGGATACATGACTGCTCACCCTGGACGTCAAACAGACACTGACAGAAGCTGGGTATGTATGTGAGCAAAGACCCGTGAATTGGCTAGCCGGAGATCACCACACCCAGCCGGCTCAATCATTCCACACCTGTGGGGCTGTGCTGCTAGAAACCAGTGGGGTACAACAGATCCAGCAGCACAACCTAACACAAACTTTAGTAATATTTGATTAGCATTCAATTGACAGCAACCTTATGTAACTGGAATATCCCTTTAATATGGTGACCAGATTTTCCGAGGGTCAAAGCAGGACAGAGAGATGTGGTCAGGGTCGGGGCTTATCACTACATATGATTTTACCTCCGTCGCTATAAAGAGGACAGGACCATTTCAAAAAAGACAAAGAGCAAATTCCGCAGCATTTCCGCCTCCAAAAACAGTAAAAATCCATACCATCAGCTTTGTACTCACAACGACTTTCATTCTACGCGGCACTCCCCCTCACCTCCTCCGAAGCTATAACATATCTCGGCAGTCACACGTGACAGGTGTGAGATATGAAGCCGTGTATAGAAAGGCTGCACACAGGTTATAACGGGAAAACTACATAGTGAAGCAATATGCAGAATCCCGTGTACACTGTTACCATGTGAACAGTCTTCTATAGCTGTAATCACCGTAAATATAAAGATATGCATCGAACAGTCCCTTAACCCCATCAAATTTATCACTTTTTTATTTTTTTTGTTTTTGCTGTCCCACCTTCCACAACCCTTAACTTTTTGCATTGACATATTCATATGAGAGCTCGTTTTTTTTAAGGTACCATTAATGTTCAAAAAACTATTTTAATAATTTTTGTGGTGAGAAATGTAAAAAAAATGCAATTCCATCATTTTTGGTGGGTTTAGTTTTTACAGAATTCACAGTGCAGTAAAAATGATACAAGAACGTTGTTCTGTGGATCAGTACGATTACAGCAAAACTAAATTTATATCGTTTTTGAAATATTTTTCTATTTTTAAAAAGGAAATAAAACTTTTTTCTTAAACAAAAATTGTTTTCCGTCTCCAAATTCTGAGATCCGTAACTTTTTTATTTTTTTGTTGCTTGGGCTGTGTGAGGGCTCAGATTTGCGGAGTGTCCTTTTGGGTTAGATACATCTTTTTGATCACTCTTTTAGTTTCAATTATTGGCATTTATTTTTGCAAAACAAACAACAGTAAGGAAACACGTCTGTAACAATCTAATAGACATAATAGACCGTGACCCAGATAAGTAACATCCAAGAGTAAAAGGACAAGGTGGCTGAATAACAAGTAGCAGGTAAAACTAAGGGAACAGTTATAGACGAAGCTCCTAACAATTCTAATTAACCCCAGGATCTTTGTCAATAACGATCTGCCAAATATAAAACACACAAGAGGAGCAGAATCCGACAATCCTGCAGATAAAACACTGATTGCAGACTATCCAGGCTCTCCACATGTGTAGGATTCTGAAAATGTGGATGTGTTACTTGCGGATGTTTTTTAATGTACATATGTTTCGTTTAGAGATGAGTGAGCACACTGGTCCGAGCATTAGGGGACTCGAGATGCTCGTTACTGGAGTCGAACACCACGCGGTACTCGAGTCAATTACATTTCCTTCCCCGCGTGTTTAGCGCCATTTTCTGGCCAATAGACATGGGGGAAGGCATTACCACTTCCTGCTGTGACGTGCCAGCCCTATCCCACCCCACAGTAGTGAGTGACTGGCGAGATCAGGTGACCGCCGAGTACTTGAAGCGGTCCCGCCCGCGGCTCGCCTCAGACGCATGCTGGCAGAGGTTAGGGATAGTGCTGCTGATATAGGGATAGTGTTAGAGTAGGTCCTGTCTTCAAGAACCCCAATCCTCCTTCTTAGGACTACATCTGACCGTGTACATTACTGTTGTGGCTGGCTGGGAGCAGTAGTGCACCAATTTTTTTTTAAGCATCTCAGGCTGTGTAGGCTATTTCAGCTATAGCGTTCTCAGTCTGCTGTGCATAACGCAGAGTTTAGGGACAGAGCTGCTGCTGATATAGGAAAAGTTTAAAAGTCGTGATCCTCTTTACAAGAACTCCAATAATCCTGTTTAGGGCTTCTTCTCACCGTGTTCATTATAGTTGTGGCTGCTGGGAGCAGTAGTGCACCAATTTTTTTATTATGCATCTAGGCCTGTTCCCAGCCTTTCACTTATAGCGTTCTCAGTTTGCAGTGCATTAGACCGAGGTCTCACCGCTAAACTGCACTCTAACATTTCCTAGCCTGCTGCAAACTATTTCAGTTATACCGTTCTCTGTCTGCAGTGCATTAGACAGAGGTCTCACCGCTAAACAGTACTGTAATATTTCCTGGGCCACTGCAAAGTATTTCAGCTCTGCCGCTGTGCAGAGCGTCTCACAATACCCTTTCCTTGGTGGGGTTGAGATCGCCGCAGTTACCAGCACTATCCACTGGCTTTAGAGTCTTCTCCCACTCCACACAGCCTCTATTATCTACAAGTCTCTGCGAGCGGTAAATTACCCCTAGGTATCAGCGCAAGACAGCGGGTGACAGCATAGAGCCTCCGCTATCTACCAGTTTCTGTGTGCGGTGAATTAGCCACAGTTGTCAGCGCTGTACAGTGGGGTAATTTATTTGGGCCCTGCTCTATCCTTTATCCACCATGATGAGGAGTAGGGGTAAGGGTCGAGGACGTGGACGCAGGCGTCCAAGTGAGGGTGTGGCCACAGGCCGAGTTCCTGGATGGGGTGAATCACAGACGATTGCTGAGGGATTAGGAGAGAGGCAAGTTTCTGGGCTCCCCAGCTTCATATCACAATTTATGGGTCCACGTGGTAGACCTTTATTACAAACAGAGCAGTGTGAGCAGGTCCTGTCGTGGATGGCAGAAAATGCATCCAGCAATGTATCGACCACCCAGTCTTCTACGCAGTCCACTACTCCCAGCCTAGGGACTGCACCTCTGAATCCACTGGCTGCTCCTCCTTCCTCCCAGCCTCCTCACTTCATGAAAATGACATATTCTGAGCAGACAGACTCCCAGGAACTGTTCTCGGGTCCCTGCCATGAGTGGGAAAAAATGGTTCCTCTCTCACCTGAGGAGTTTGTCGTGACCGATGCCCAACCTTTGGAAAGTTCCCGGAGTCCGGGTGATGAGGCTGTGGATTTCCGGCAACTGTCTTAAGAGCTTTTTGTGGATGAGGATGATGAGACACAGTTGTCTGTCAGTGAGGTAGTAGTAAGGGCAGTAAGTCCGAGGGAGGAGCGCACAGAGGATTCGGAGGAAGAGCAGCTGGACGATAAGGTGACTGACCCCACCGGGTTTGCTAAGCCTACTAAGGACAGGGCTTCAGAGGGGAAGGCAAGTGCAGCAGCAGGACAGGATGGAAGAGGCAATGGCGTGGCCAGGCAGAGAGGCAGGGCCAGAGCAAAGAATCCCCCAACTGTTTCCCAAAGCGCCCCCTCGCGGCAAGCCTCCGTGCAGAGGGATAGGTGTTCAAAGGTGTGGATGTTTTTCAGTGAGAGCGTGGACGACCGACGAACAGTGGTGTGCAACCTGTGTCGCACCAAGATCAGCCGGGGAGCCACCACTACCAGCCTCACCACCACCAGCATGCGCAGGCATATGATGGCCAAGCACCCCACAAGGTGGGACGAAGGCCATTCACCGGGTCACACCACTGCCTCTTCCCCTGTGCCACAACCTGCCACACAGATTCAATCCCCCTCCCAGGATGCAGGCACGAGCGCCTCCCGGCCTGCACCCACACCCTCACCTCCACCGTCCTCCACTCCATTCAGCAATGTCTCTCAGCGCAGCGTTCAGCTGTTGCTAACACAAGCGTTGGAGCGAAAGCGTGCACATTGCCAAATTAATCAGCCTGGAGATGCTGCCGTACAGGCTTGTGGAAATGGAGGCTTTCAAAAATATGATGGCGGTGGCGGTCCCAGGCTCTGACTCGGTCCCATCCTGAAATTCATCCTCCTAGTGAAGACAGCGATGTGGCAGAAGACGCAGTTCCAAGGGCCAAGTAGCAGGGGAGGTGTGGGGATCAGGCAGCATGTCCGGTGCAGGCAGGGGAACACTCTCCAAGGCCTTTGCCAGTTTTATGGCTCCCCAGAAAGACTGTGTCACCACTCCCCAGTGAAGGCTGAATCGGAGGGAGCACTGTAAACAGGTGGTGAGGGAGTACATAGCCGAACATACCACCATCCTCCATGATGCCTCTGCTCCATACAACTATTGGGTGTCAAAGCTGGACATGTGGCACGAACGTGCGCTGTATGCCCTGGAGGTGCTGGCCTGCCCTAGTGTCCTGTCAGAGAGGGTGTTAAGTGCAGCTGGGGGAATCATCACGGATAAGCGTACCCACCTGTCAACTGCCAGTGCCGACATGCTTACACTCATAAAGATGAACAAAGTCTGGATTTCCCAAGACTTCTCTTCTCCACCGGCGGAAAGCAGCAGAACCTAATGATTCTTTTCGCTGCAACAGGAGAAAAATGCATCCTCTATCACCACAAAAAAAGGGGGAATTAGCTTTGTCAATCACTCTTTGATATTATTACTCCTACTCCTCCTCCTCCTAAAACAGCATGTCATCACGCTGAACTGCCAATTTTTCTGTGGCCCAAAAGGCTCTGTTTAAAAGTTTTTTACAATTTTTCAAAGTTTCAAAAGAATTTATACTTTAACAGAAACCAATTTTTTCACAGGGCTGCCTCCAGGCTCTGTTACAAATTAAGCAACAGCGAGCTGTATCTTTAAAAAATGTTTATGGGTTGCACCTGCCCTCGCGGTTGAGCAATTTTTCACAGGTACACTTGTACTCTTGGTACACCAATTTTTCAGTCCCTTGCCTATACTGTTATCTAACTAATTTTTCCAGCCTTCGCCTACACTCTTGGTAACCAAATTTTTTCAGGTGTTCGCCTATACTCTTGGTACACCAATGTCTTAGGGGTTCGCCTACACTCTTGCTACAGAAATATTACTGGGGTCCGCCTATACTCTTGCTACAGAAATGTTACTGGGGTCCGCCTATACTCTTGCTATAGAAATGCTACTGGAATCCGCCTATACTGTGGGTGCACAAAGGTTTCCCATTGTGGTGTTCAGCTGCCTGACACATACACAGAATGAAGTGTGTGGGGACACATGGATTTCACATAGCTATTTAACACACGGCACCTTGGGTCACACAAGGTGGAGGCTGGGACCGAGCCTGACCCAGGGCCCGCTCACGTACTTCCCACACAGACTATTGTGGGTCCTACCTCGGTCATGGTTTCTCGGCTATATTATACCATCTCCTCCTCCTGCTTGGGGTCAGGGGATCAGTGCTGGGCAACATGTATTTTCTCTCATGTTACCACAGTTATCTGAGACAGTGGTTTGGGCTAAACAAAAGAAGCATTACTGCATTAATGAGATGTTCACAGCTGCACTAGCATCCGAGTCCGCTTGAGGCCCATGATTACTGAGGGTGTGGGCAGAGGCCAAGGTCCTGGGGGGAAGAATCAACTGCGGCAGGTTTGGCCTGTGGAGCTTCTTTGTGGTTCATCCAGTCTTTGGAGCAATGATAGCACACGTAACTGATTTAATGAGATGTTCACAGTTGTAGTAGTAGCTGAGTCCACTTTATGCCCACGATTACTGAGGGTGTGAGCCGAGGCCGAGGTCCTGGGTGGGGTGAAACTGACATGTTTGGGCACTCTGATTTCTTTAGGTGTAATAGTGTCTTTAAGTTTCATGGGCTCGCCTATGCTTTGGGTGCACAAAGACTTCCCATTGCGTTGTTTTACCTGTCTGGTAGAAATACACTGACTGACTTGGCTAGGGTGCAGATGGCTTTCCCATTGCAGTGTTTTACCTATCTGCCACAAATACACTGAATGACTAGGGCAGAAGGTTGGGCCGAGGTCCTGGGCGGGGTGAAACTCTGCCATGTTTGGGCACTCTCTTTTCTTCATGTTTAATACTGTCTTTGAGTCTCATGGACTCGCCTATGCCGTGGGTGCACAAAGGCTTTCCCATTGCATTGTTCAGCTATCTGACATATACAAAGAATGAATTGGGCAGAAATGTGGGCCGAGGTCCTTGGTAGGGTGAAACTCTGCCATGTTTGGGCACTCTCTTTTCTTCCTGCTTGATACTGTCCCTGGGTTGCAGGGGCTTGCCTATACTGTGGGTGCACAAAGGCTTCCGCATTGCGGTGTTGAGCTATCTGATACCTACACAGAATAAATTGTGTGGGGCCACATGGATTTCCCATTGCTATGTAACTCGCGGGACCTTGGGTTACACAAGGTGGAGGCTGTGACCGAGCCTGACCCTGGACCCGCTCACTTGCTTCCCACACAGAGTATTGCGGGTCCTACCTCGGTGATGGTTTCTCAGCCTTGTTATGCCACCCCCTCCTCCTGCTTGGGGTCTGGGGATCAGTGTAACCACATTTATCTGAGATACTGGATTAGAGCATTCACAGGAAGCGTTAGTGATTTCATGAGACTTTCACATGGCCACTGTATACCTGTGGTGGCTACTTTTGCAACACCTCCTGCTTCAAACCAATCTTTGGTGTTAGTATGTGCTGCTGCATTGTGGAGATGTGTAGAAGTGCTGGCACCTGAGTCCCCTTTATGCCCACGTTTGCGGCTCCTGACAATTTTGTGATGGAGGTGGCACGCGATTGGAATGATGATCGTACGTCAATTTATTATCATCAATTCTCAACAGCATTGTGGGCCATCGCCCACATTTTCAAGGAGGGTCGCTGCCAGGCCCTGCCAACCCTCTGCAATGTGTGCCTCCGGTTCCTCCTCATCCAGTACGCACTTATAAATAGACATGAGGGTGGTGTGGCTATGAAGCAAGCGTGTGGCATGAGGGAAGCTGAACGCTGCGCAGGGAAACTTTTGGGTGCGCTGTGGACGCAGAGTCATGCGGGTGGTTGGACAGCAATGCCAGCATGTAACTCGGGAGAAGAGGCAGCGGTGTCACCCACAGGCGGTGATTTCCTTGGTTGGAGCTAGTGTGGTGCTTAGCTAAGATGTGCCAGCATGTGTGCCTTGCTAATGGGGTCTGTCCCAAGAAAATTGTTAGGAGGGTGACCACAAGGCTCTTGCCCCCATTTTGGCTTAATAGTGGGACCTGGGAGCCTCAGATGCAGCCATGCATGCTGTCCCTGCCCTTCCCTATCCATTTCTGTGGTGTTTCCATGACTTTCTGAGTTTTCTGGTGTTTCACAAGTCATCAGCTATGCGGAGCATCGGTCCCATACAAAAATGCTCGAGTCGCCCATTGACTTCAATGGGGTTCGTTACTCGAAACGAGCTCTCGAGCATTACGAAAAGTTTGACTCGATTACCGAGCACCCGAGCATTTTGGTGCTCGCTCATGTCTAGTTTCGTTGATCAAAGTGATAGTTTCTTCTATCTTAGGGATGTTATGGCACAAAAACTGTTAAGTTTCAGAATGTGAAAAGTGTATGTATTTTTATCTTTATTGGACTATTGAACCTTACATAGAAGCTACAACCTCTGTATATAGTCTCGGAATTAAAGATGAAAACATAAGAGAAGTCAACAGGAAAAAATAGCAATACTAAACTGTGTTATAATAAAGAAATAGTTAGTGTAAGGGTTGTGCTGGCTGGGATCTGTTGTACAACATAGGTATCTAGTAGCACAGCCCCATAGCGGGGCTGGGTCTGGTGTTCTCCTGCTAGCCAATCACCACCGGTCTGCTTGCAGTTAAATATCCTCTCTGCAAGAGGAAGCTGGTTTCGCTTCACTCTAGGGATTGTTGGTTTTGCATGCCTGTAGATGTGTTATGTGGGTGAACAGTGTCGTGCCCAGGTTTGGTGCATGTGGCCAGACATTAGGTGTGACCAGTCCTGTTCTGTGGATAATGTGAACAGGGGCTAGTCCAATGTTTGTGCAGGCGGACAGACATTAGGTGTGGATAGCCCTGTTTTGTGTATATAGTGTAAAGAATGTCATGTTCTGTATGTCTGTGCATGTGGCTAGACATGAAGAGTGAACTGTCCTGTTCTATGTGGTTGTGTGTCTGGCATGCTAACCGAAGTGTGTTGCTGTGTGAATTGTGTTCTGTATGCCGGTCTGTTCTAGTTCTGTGTATTAATCTTTAAAGGATAGTCAGGACTGAGGTTCCAGTGCGGGGCTGCCTTTATCGAGGCGATCGCTTTGCTTATTAGGTAGGGTCCTGCCATTCTCCCTGCAGTTTGGGGTCAGTTGTCTTGCTACTGTAGGGACCGGCAAGACAACGAGGAGCCTTGATCACGGCTTGTGGGCTTAAGTATTTTGGCCAATAAACGAAGAATAACTCGTACTTTTATAGCTATAACATCTGCTTATGTGTATAGGTATGCATGACGAGTGTGTGTAGTCAGTCGGTTCCTGTTTTTGTCTTGATCACGTTCATGTGGGCCCGGTGTTTGTTTGTCCACACAAACATAACAGTTAGTCAACAGAAATAGACTATATAACAGAGATAACAATACGCTGACTGCAGCTATTTCCTTGTCTAGACAAGTCTTAAGAGCTTTGAGACTGTTTTGTAGATGTCAATAATGCCTTATGATCAATAATCTTTGTAACCTTTGTAATAGTAGCCTTTGAATGTTACCCCCCCCCCCTTTCTCTTTCTGTATAACAACGTGTAATGTCTTCAATTAAACTGAGTTCTTTGGATTTCTCATCTTGCTATAACACAAAAGTGCTTTGCGTTATTCATAGATACCGATAGCAATCTTCTCATCACGGGCTTCCATATCTACCAATTTGGCACCTGGTAACAAGGTTATCGCATCGGTACCGGTGTGGTCATAACAGGGATGTCAGTACTTTTCCATTGTACAAGAACACCCATGTTTGATGCAAAAACTGTACAGCCCAAAATTCAAAATTTCGGTAGGATTAGATAGGAGGTGATATTCCTCAAGGCTAATCAGGGGGATTTTTGGACTGTATAGCTAACTAAAGAAGATAGTAATTGAAACACAGAATCCCAATCCTGCTGGAGAAAAGGGCAGCTCCACAAAATATGTAGTAATCATCCCCAGCAGTCACAATTTCTCCAACAATCAGCCAAGCATTCAGAGTCTATCTCAGACAGGTGGACTGGTGTGTAATACCATCTCAGTGCTTTTCATTAATGTTTCTACATGAGTGCTACACTTGCCTGATGAGTCAGGCTTACTTCCACTCTCTGATGCTAAATTCTTGACCTCACCCTCTTGCCCACTCTTTCAGAGGGTATATTTTGATGGTGTAGTAATGCATATATAGGCTTTAATCCTATAATACCAATTGCCCCTGAGAAGTGGGGCTCTATGTGTATGTAGGAGAGGCCGTATTTGTACATTGTTGTATTGGTCCCCTAGAGTGTCAAATGATATTTAGTTTTAGTTTTGAGATTCCTCCATGAATAGCTGAGTGATACGCTCCAATTAGGAATATTCAGATATGGGATGGCATAGTGAGGCCAGTCTAACGTAATATAGTCTTTCAGAAGAATGCTTTGTGGTTTGACAAGTCATTACATTTTTTCAATATTTTTAATGATATTTGAGTAAGCGGGGAGAGGTGGGAAGGTAAAGGCAAGTGCCACATGGGAACTACAAGTCCCGACCTAGGGCCGTTTACACAGGGCGGTTATAACTCAAAATGTATTCAAAGTAACAAAAAATGAGCAAAAATCATCCCATGGAAATGCCAAAAAAATCCATTACTAGTCGTTTAATTTTCATCACTGGATTCTCGCTGAGTGTAAACGCTCCCCGCTCAGCGCTTCACATAGAATGTGTATCGATGAGCAACGAGGCAGCGAGAAGCCGACGATCCAGCGGTGAATTCTACCTGTCTAAACGGTATGCAGGACCACCAACAACCTTAGCAGTGGCATTAGCGCTTGTGCAGCCGTTTAGACGACCGTCATACCGTCTGAATGGGACATGAATCAAATTAGAAGTCTTCAATGTGGACACGATGTTTCTGGTTTTCAAACCTCTATCATGGGAGAATTTGGGAGACAATAGTTGCTACATAGTAGTCTTGAATATCCGGGAGGCCTAGAGCCCGACTTATCTATCCTTAGTGGGTACGGTCTTGGTCATCTGAGCTTTATGTTGCACCCCAAAAAATAAACCCCTTAGTGACCACCTATACGTGTTTTCACAACCTGGGTGTCTGGGCTTTAATCCCCAGGGCCGTAAAAACATGCCTGCCCTGTGGAGTAAAGCCATGGGGTCTGTGCGGGTATCAGCTCCCTACTATCGGCTGCCAGAGGTTGCTGATAGCCTGGAGCTGTCATAGGGGGCTGCGGTGAGCAACTCCCATACACGCAATTGAAAGTTAAAATCTCCCTGCTCCTGGCTACCAACGGTGACCTGTAACAGTGACCGGACACCTCAATGAGCGGTCTCCGGTCATGTGATAAAAAGGTCGCGATCTACCATTAGGCCGGTCTCACACGACCAAATAGGAATTGCAGATTCCGCATGTGTTTGATTCACAGTAATCCATGGATCAATCGAATGCATTGGATTACACAATGTCGCTCACATTAGCGGGTCGGAATTACGTAATCCACTCACAGAAAACATTGCGCTCTATGGTTGCAGATATACCCACAGCCCATACGCAACGACATTGTATACCGGCTGCAGGTACCCGCGTCATCGCTAAGCAAAAGCGCCGGAAATATAAATAAAAAACCGTGTACTACGCATGACCGCTTGTGTGAGTACACAGTTATACGGCCGTACGCAAGGGCCACGGACAGGCTCACAGTTGGGATCCGCTGCGGGCCTCCGCAAGAGGATTCTACATACGGCCGTGTGAGCCCGGCGTTATTCAGACCGCTACCTGTAATCCGTATTTTACAAGAAGCCCCGGGAACGCTCGCCTTCCTGCAGTTCCAGGAGCAGCTTGTTAAGCGCCTTCTCTGTGAGACCGCCGCACTTCAGCAAGATTACGGAGACTCACAGAGCGCCACTTTACACCCCATCCCTGCCGCTGAGGTCAAGAAATACCCCCCAAAAAAAAGAATGAGAGGAGGGAGATACCCGGTTTTATTTCCCCATGTGCCCATCCCAACCAGCCCCCCTAATTACCCTGGTCGTCAGACTACACAGTTTACATTATTACTTTTATCTAAGATTTATGGAACGCCAAGAAGGGCGCAAAGGGGGCTAGGGATGTGTGGGGGTTATTTTTAGGGAGTCAATTTTTCTTCCGCACAAGCGAGCAACAGGGCCGGGAATATATCCAGTTGTGCCCTGAAATCCAACGGGCATTCCCTCCATTATAGGCTGAGCTGTGTGTCCAGTAAGTAGATTAGGGCCATAATGGGTGTGTTTCTGAACACAGGACAAATGGGGTGATCCATTTTGGGGTGAAAGTCTTCAGTTATATGTGTGCTGGACAAACAAAACCTGTTTTTAAATTGACACAATTGCCAAAAAAATGAAAACTTGAATTTTTTCCTTGTGTTTTGCTTAGATTCATTCAAATACTGTGGGGTCAAAATACACAGGACAGTCATTTGTGGGGGCTGTCTTATGGTTTTGGCCGCTCAAGGGCTCTATGTGGGCAATGGGGCCTAAATCACCTTCAAGCAAAATGTCTGTTCTGAAAGCCACCGACTACTCCTTTCGGTTTGGGCCCGTTGTGCACGCAGATATAAGTTTAGGGCCACAATGGGTATGTTTCTGAACACGGGACAAACAGGGGGATCTATTTTAGGCTGCAAATCCTCATTTTCATGGGCACTATAGAAAAACATACCGTCTTTAAAATGACATATTTGCGAAAATATGAAATTTTATGTTTTTTCTCCTTTAAATTGCTTAAACTCCTGAAAAGAAACTGTGGGGTCAAAATCCTCCTGACCCCATCAGTGAATACACTAAGGGGTGTAGTTTTAAAATGGCATCATTTGTGGGGGGATCTATCATTCTGACACCTATGAGCCTTTACAATCTTGGCTCGGTGCAGGAAAACAAAGTGTTCCTCAAAATGTTAATAATTAATTCAATTTGTACGTCTCCTAAATGGTTAAAAAAAAAAACTAATGTTTTTCCAATGTGCTTCCAGAATAAAGTAAACAGATGGCGTCTCATTAGAGGCCGACCTCATGGATGTTAACGTTGTCTGATCCGGCATCAAGATTTGGATGTATTTCTTGATTGTTCAATGTAAAAAAAATTTTTAAAAAGTAAACAGATGGAAATCTAAATCTCATCAAAAATGTGTTCAGCATGTGTGCAGATTTGAGATATCGCAGTTGAAAATAACGTTTTCAAAATTTTCCCAATTTTGGCGCTTTTAATAAATATACACAAATTCTATTGGACTATTTTTACCACCTGAATGAAGTAGAACATGTGGTGAATAGAGATGAGCGAGTAGCGCCTTATGCGAGTATCTGCCGCTCGTCACAAAAGATTCTGGTGCCGGCGGGGGGCGGGGAGGAATGAGGGGAAGATCTCTCTCTCACTCTCTCCCCCCCCCCCCCCCCCGCTAACTCCCGCAACTCACCGCTTTCCCCCATTGGCACCCGAATCTTTTGAGAAGAGCGGGCAGGTACTTGCATAAAGCACTACTCGCTGGAGTAGTTTGCCTTAGCGAGTACGCTCGCTCATCTCTAGTGGTGAACAAACAATGTCAGAATCACTGGGAGATGCAGAACCTTTACGGAGTTATTCTATGCTAAAGTGACACATGGCAGATTTTCAAAATTTTACCTGGTCATTAAGGCGCAAACAGGCTTAGACACTAAGGAGTTAAAGCAGTACAAGGATGACATCTTGCGTCATATTGGCCATTGTTGGTACCCGGTAAGGGAGTAAAAGGAGGAAAAACAAAGTGGTGAAACACCTTCTTGCAAATGAGAAGGAAAATGTAGCAGCTTGTCTGGTGCAGAATATCGTATGTGGGGGAAAAAGTTCCCCTGGGAATCTGAATATCGAGTGTTTCATAAAGTATCACTAACAGGGCAGATTTAAAGTCTGCAATGAACTTGTTTATGAGACTTGCCGTGTGCCATTCCTCCGGGAGGTGATGAAGGTTGTGCCCAGGATCTCTAGTAGGCAAGGAGAGGTCTAGATTCCATTGTTCCATGAGGGGATTCCTTCATCCAAGCGATTTGATAACAGAAGTGTTGTTGTGGGTTATCAGTAGCCGCAGGCAAGTCACCGCTGAGCAGACACAATCTGCACTGGACAATTAGCTCCTCCAGTTGCATTTTATTAGAGTCTACGGCGATTGTGCCGGCCTTATGGCGATTGTGCCTGCTCAGCGATGACTTGCCTGCTCAGCGATAACTTGCCTGCTTAGCGATGACTTGCCTGCTCAGCAATAACTTGCCTGCTCAGCGATGACTTGCCTGCTCAGCGATGACTTGCCTGCTCTGCACACTATCAGGTCCTGCATTCTTGGCTCTTCTCCAGTGAATGCTTTTGCTTTCCCTCTCACCTCTGTGATTTCAATGTAAACAGAGACAGAGTTTGATAGGCCGCAGACAGTGGACCCGTTTCCTGGCCGCTTCCGAGAGCTTCCGACTTGTAAAAAGTGTGTGTGTGCCAAGACATCTCCGGGTGTTTGGTCTGCTAGATGTTTAGGGTGGTGCAGTCTGTGTGCCCGGTCCATGAGATTCTGTACAGAGCAGTCCAGTCGTAGTCATTGCAGGAGATTTTGCAAATAGTGCATCAATTCAGAAGCCAGAATTGTTTCTGGGATCCCTCTGAACTTGATATTATGTCGTCAAAAACATCTATAAAAGTGGGGGACATAGCGTTAGAGGAGGTTTAGTGGCTCAGGATGGATCAGGATGTCCCCTTGGAGAGCTCACCTCTTACCTTTCTTTCATTGGGTTGATGGAGGGAGACGAGGCCACATCCGCTATGGTCGGAATGTGGGTAAGGATGACAGAGTTGTTTTGGGGACTCTCGATCAGCTTTTGTGGGATGTTCCTTCAGGCTTGGAAGCGGATTTGAGGGCTGGATCTTCACCTCGACCCCTCGCTCAGGTGAGCGCCCGGCAGGTTCAGACACAGGGGAGTTTCCACATAAGCTTCCAGCTGCGCCGTTTTAGTCTCCAGGACTGAGTGAAGTAGAAGTTGATCAACTTGTCCAGTTTTCATGACGGCCGTCTCCCCCCCGCAGTGTCCTGGATAGGCCGGCAGCGGGTGAGGTTCCTTCAGCTGTGAAGTTGATGCGGGATTGATGGTTAGAGGTTTCTTTAGAGCCCTAATGATTCACAGGCTCTGCAGTCAGGCAGCCACTTGCTTCCGCAGCCTCGCTCCGCTTTATCATCACTTTTTATTCACATTTTTGGGGAACAGGGATTCCAACAAAAATTGCAATTCTAACGTTCCACCTTTTTTATGGCTTTCGTTGTGCAAAATAAATATTGTGATTATTGTGATATTTTAATTGTTCAGACTTTTACGTGCGCAGCGATCCCAAATATGTGTTTTTTTAATTGTTTGGTTTAATATTTTTTAAAATTTTTAACTTTTTAAACTTTAAAATTAATTTTTTTTACACTTTTCTTTAGTTCCCACCGGGGCCGTCAGCTCACCGTCATTTGATGTACAATATGCTGTAATAATTTGAAAAATTGGAGTACAAAGCGATTTTGATTTTGCTACGGGCAGGCATCTACTTATGGCAGCCCTGGCAGTCTTCAGTAGGTTTGGGGCTGCCAGGTTAGCCCATTTGCACCCTCCAATCGTGCTGATGGGGCGAGTGGAGGGGTCTCCCCACTGACTGTTCAGATACACAGTCAGTTTTGACTACAGCGCCTAAACAGTCAACTGCAGTGATCAGAGCTTACTCCGATCATGGCAATAACCAGCGGTTGTCAGCTATCCGAAACAGCTGCTAGCCACCATGTATGGAACGGACTTGACTCTGGAGCCTGCGACATGCACACTTCAGGACTGCAAGACGTTTATAGTCATTCAGTGGTCCTGAAGTGGTTGTAGAATAGGTGCAGCTGTAGCAGCGCCATTCTTGAAGGATAGCATGCTACATCTGCACCGCAGACCGCCTGGCACCTGGAAACCATGTTTCACAAATAGTGTAGCGGTGCCGAGTCATACTGACCTGTGACTCATTAACTCAGTAGCACGATATGGCGGGATGCGTTAGTTCTGCTACATCGGTACCTACAATAATAGTTGCGCACCTTCAAGTTCAAGTATAAGCTTCATCTGGCCAGGAGTAGAAACACACGGAGTCTGTCCGTATACTCTGAAGTCTCTGATGATACCTTCATGCACTTAATGAAAATAGTCCCACTGACAGATGAAGCGCCAACTTCCCGGGTGACAGCGTGGGAACGAGGAGCTCGAGAAGTGTGAACAGTATTGGCAGCTGTGGTGAGCCACAGTGATTGGCAGCGATGCTGCCGACGGCTGCAGTAGGTGTAGCTGTCAAAATGTAAGTGGAATCAATGGTAGCGCCATGCTGTTGGAGGGCACCACAACAACAACGTATATTTCCTACCCTGAGTGTTGCGGGTTCTCACAGCACCCTGGATGGGAATCACCGCTATAGACCATTTGGCACAGCCGCATGCATCAATCTTTTAGGCTCTACCCACACCTGCATCGGAGGTTCCTTGCAGAGCCTTCAGTGTAGATTTGGCACGAAAAAGTCATACATGCCCGACCTTCCCATTCGGTAAAAATGCCGGATAGGTGCAGGAACCAAACGGACCACATTGTAGTCAATGGGGTCCATTCGGCACAGTTTGGATCCATTATGAGATCCGTTCATCCAAGGGGTTCTGTTTTCTTGTTCCAATAACAGCAGTATCTAGTGCAGATGTGAAGTTAGCCTTACATGCACACATTCCTTCCTGTGACCACTAGGTGTCATCAGCGCAATTCCATCTTGCCCTCATAGCTCTCCCATAGGAATGGCGTTGTGTGCTTCAGCTGATGGGCAGTTGCTTGCATTAAAGTATTCCTGGCCCTTGGTTTACAATAAGTGGGGGGTTTTATATCGCCTGATCAGCTGAAATGAACTGGTTCAGAAAAATTAGTCGCCTTTCTTCCACATGTGATGTGAATTTTACACCCATTGTTATTAAAGGGGTTGTACCGCCATCCACATGAAGCGGGGTATGTTGTGTATGGTGCGGCGGTGACAACATTCGTAGAGGCAACATTTTTTTTTAAAGCGAACCAAACTTTATTTGCTGCACGTTTGCTTCTCACCCTGTAGGAGGTGCAGATTACTTACATTTTTTATATTGCGTCGCTATAAAGTATCCCTCCGGGTATAACCAGCAATATTCAGGCAGATGGTATTAGATATAGGATACTCGCAGATGCAAATCACCTGTACGAATACAACAGCAGTCAGACGCGATTGACTCTGTTTTACATAGGCCAGACCTCCCCCGGCCCCGTTGTATTCTCAGTGTTATTTTTGTCCTCCCCTTTTCAAGAGCCCCAACTGTGTTGTTCTTCTGTTGGTCAGACTCTGTGTGTTATATATGTTGTAGGACCTTCAATGATGTCACCAGGGGGGTGGAGCAATTACATCACCAGGGGTGGAGCATAAGAATCACACACACACACACACACACACACACACACACACACACACACACACACACACACACACACATACATACATACATATTCACAGGCAAGTGATCGTTAGTAGTTTGATTTCCAAATAGTCAATATGAACCCGTAAGCCCTTGAACTCCCGCAGGCCTGCAAACCCTTCTAATCAAGTCTCTATTGGTGTGCACATGGGTACCTGGGGGCCCGATTTACAGAATGCTGGTGGGAGGTACGCCTCAACCGCATGCAGTTCTCTTTGTCCCCCTTGTCACAGCTTCATAAGTCCAACTTTCCATTCAGTCCTTTGAGGCTTAGGCGCCCAGTGGCATTCCTGCAGCAGTTCTTTTTCAACTCCAGGCAGACTCCACTGCTTGCCCCTGGTCATCAGAGCTGGCAGCCATTCTCCTGACTCCTAGCCTCCATGCTCGGCCATAAACTGTCTCTCCCAAGACAATGGCTACTCAATTTAGCACGGGGTATCGCCCGGCCACGGCCTCCGGCACTTTAAAACTGGTCTCTGCTGGCTGTGTTGCTGTCTGCTACTGCTCTTTACTCCTCTGATAGCGCCACTGCATTTTTTTTATAGCCAGGATGGCTGCCGGAGAATCCCATGAGAGAGGTCGGGCCTAACTTAAGCGAGTGAATGTTAGCTCATCTGTTCACTTGTGGACCCCCTTACACACTCAGCAGTCCCATGTCGCCCTTTGCCTGTCATTGCAGGGTCACTTCTTTCCCTCAGTGATGTCACAATGAATGGAGCGCTGGCCAAGCACGCACAATTGGCGCTCCATTCATTTCAAAAAGGCTGACAGAAATATCCGAGTACTTGCCACTCGGCTATCTATGGAAGTCAAACTTAAAATTACCGTTCAAATTATTTTTATTGAGTTTTTAATAAACTAACTTATTACAGCATCATCTCGAAACTGGTTTACATTTGTAGTCTTGAGCCAGGTCTAACAGAGGAAACTGCCACCGGTATCCCCCAACTCTCCATAATCAATACCGCCAAATAGTCCGCACAAGAGACAGGTTGTCCCTTCAGCAAGTCTCTACAGATGGGAGAGCCAACAGTGGTATACGTGCTTCAAGACTTCAGGTTGATATGCATTTAGAACATAAACAGGCTAAAAGGAAAGTGGGATTAGGTAAAATGGGGAAAGGGGGGCATCTACAACGACCGGGAGCTCGAGTCTACACCTCCATGAATGGAGTCGATTAATTAGGACTCGGTGGGAATAGCGCCCGATTGGAGCCAGATTTTTAGCTCTGTGGAATTCCTAACTAGGATCCAGGCCATCCAGGTTGTATAGTATTTTTGTAATTCGCCCTCATCTGTTGCCGCAAGTTCCTCCCTTTGATTTATGTTACCAAAGGTTTTCAGCCACATAATCCTTGTGGGAGGAAAAGAGGACCTCCAAAGCCTTGGTAATATCTGCCTCATGGCAATGAAGAAAGATCTAAGGGCCCTTTTTTTTTAGAGGCGTCCCGGCATTAGAGCAGAGCTGCTTCTGGTGTAGGAATCACAGAATCTCTGTTTACAACATTGTAGAGGTTGGTAATCTCCTGCCACAGGGGAAGGACCAGAGGGGGGACCACCAAATGTGTATAAAGTCTCCTCTCCTTCTTGAGCATCTCTAGCAGGTGTCCGGGGTCCGAGGGTATATCCTAACCAACCGTGTGGGAGTCCTGTACCATTGAGACAATACCGCCAATAAATGAGTCAGTGTAAAAGTCTTATTCCATGCTACCCCTTGGAAGGATCTCCCCAGCTCCCTTTCCCAATTAACAACGAAACCTGTTGTATAACCATGGGTTTCTATTGCCAGCAAAAGACTATATAGTTCAAACTGAGAACGAGGAGCAAGAAGAGAAACTAGAGGGCCCTGAGATGAAGTGGAGGAAGTGTTTAATCTGTAAGTATTTAAACCTCACTCCGATCTGAGGGCCCCTTTCCCCCAGAATCTCGCCCATTGGGCGAACTCCCATTTCCGATATGACATCTCTGACTCTAGGGGCGGAAGTACCCCCCACCAAGAGGGAATAGCCCTCCAATCCCAGGAGATCGGGGTTGCCGACCAGAGAAGTGAGGGGGCCAGGGCGCTAAACCAGACCCATTCGTGAGGCAAAGCCATTCCAGGCGACCAAGACCTGTCTTAAAAGAGGGGGCAACATGAATATCCTGCTAGCTACCAAGGGTGGGAGCCAAAAGGAGCCTGTTCCCAAGGCCTGGGAACTTTCGCACTCCAGGCCCACCCAGAGTTTCAAAGATCCACTGTGTAGAAGATCTAAAATGCATCTACATATGGCTGTCTTGTGATAGAGAGCAAAGCTGGGCAATCCCACACTCCCATGTCCCTTTTGTTCAGATGAGGGTCTTAAATTTGACCCTGGGTCTTGTATCTCCTCATACAAACTCCATAGAGAGTTTATGGAGCTTGGTCAGGTATGATTTGGGAAGCCTTAGCGATAAGGTTTGGAAGAGGTATAAGAATTTGGGTAAGGAATCCATCTTTAGAGTATTTATCCTCCCGAACCATGAGATCATGAGGGTTGCCATTTCTTAAGATCTCTTTCAAAACTCTCAAGCATCGTCTTGAAATTTGTGCCAAATAATGTTTTAGGGTCACTAGTGATATTGATTCCCAAGTATTTAATGTGATCACTCCTCCACTTCAAGATGCAGACTTTGCTGATGTCTGAAACCACTTCCAGTGAAACTGTTATGTGAAGGATTTCCAATTTACTTATATTGACTTTAAAGTTTCAGCCAAATCTCTCGAACTCCTTCAAAGCAACCAGAAGGGCAATCCGAGGATTCTTAATGTACATTAAAAGGTCATCAGAAAAAGGGCGGGTTTGTGCTCAGAGTTACCTATCCCTATCCCCTAAATATCTGCATTGCTCCTGAGGGTGTTGGCCAGAGGCTCCATCACCATGACATATAAGAGAGAAGAAAGAGAACCATTTACCCTAACCCGAGCTGATGGGTCGTTATATAGGGTCATGATCCAATTTATAAATCTGGGTCCCGCGTCGAACTTCTTCAGAATCGACTCCAGGAATCCCCAATGTACCCTATCAAAGGCTTTTTCCGCATCTACTGACAACAAGCACAGAGGGACTTCAGAGGGTCGGGACCGCAAGACCAGGGAAATTGTTCCGATAGTGTTATACCGGGACAAAACCAGTCTGTCTGCGATTGGTCAGGATCGGGATGAGTGGCTTCAAACGGGATGCCAAAATCTTTGAGAACAATTTGGTGTCGATATTTTGAAGGGAGATGGGGCGATAGAGGGAGCGGGGGAATGATCCTTCCCCGGTTTTGGGATAACCGTAATTATTGCCTGCAGTGGAATAGGGCCGGTTCCTGAAATGGTATGTAATGATTTTAGGATTGGGCTCAACAGGTCTCCAAATGTTTTGTACAAACGAGGTGTGAAGCCGCCTGGGCCCGGACTTTTACCTATTATTAGACCTTTGATTAGGTCTTTAATTTCTTGTTCAATGATGTCATCATGTAAGCAGTCAGCATCTCCCTCAGGGGGCGCCCCTGGTGCACGTTCATTTAGGTGTCCGTCAATTGTTAATGTGTCTTGGCCTTGTCCCCCTCCTGTCCCCCCCCATATATTATAGAGGTCTTGGTAATACAATCTGAAGCACTCTGGTGTGTCTGTACTGGAATGAACTAATCCCTTGGATGGAGAGTTTAGCGAAGCTCTGTAGGGCACAGAGGTCCTGGGATGGAGAGCCCTGGCCAACTCTGAGCTGTTCCGTTGGAACGCCTCACATTGCGTCACCCATTGTTATCAATGGGGCCGGCACGGCATTGCACGCAATGGAAGGTGCGGGCGTGTACAATGCGATACGAGGTTTACCAAATGAAAACAAAGCAAAACACTCCGCGATCCTCCGCTGCAGAGGGCTGCTACTTACCTGAAGTGATGCGAGACGGCTTCAACAGAAAACGCCTCGCGATATCGGGTTGAGTTTTACTGCCCCATATCGCACTCGCCCGTGTGATCTGAGCCCAACTTGTTTTATTCATATAAACCTCTGCACATTCTGAGCTGAAGGCCGGCTGCACGCGGACACAAGTGTATTTATACACGCATTCGCATGTATTCGCGTTTTTACACATGTCTGTGTATTTGTATGTGTAACAAAAGACACAAACAGCTCCGAATGATTTTAATGCACAATTCAGTTTATTTTAATATGTGCTTACGGACGTATAAGCCCTAAGGCCTGTGTTACACGGACGTATAAGCCCTAAGGCCTGTGCTACACGGACGTATAAGCCCTAAGGCCTGTGCTACACGGACGTATAAGCCCTAAGGCCTGTGCTACACGAACGTATAAGCCCTAAGGCCTGTGTTACACGGACGTATAAGCCCTAAGGCCTGTGTTACACGGGCGTATAAGCCCTAAGGCCTGTGCTACACGGACGTATAAGCCCTAAGGCCTGTGCTACACGGACGTATAAGCCCTAAGGCCTGTGTTACACGGCGTATAAGCCCTAAGGCCTGTGCTACACGGACGTATAAGCCCTAAGGCCTGTGTTATACGGGAGTATAAGCCCTAAGGCCTGTGTTACACGGACATATAAGCCCTAAGGCCTGTGCTACACGGACGTATAAGCCCTAAAGCCTGTGTTACACAGGCGTATAAGCCCTAAGGCCGGTGTTATATGGGCGTGTAAGCTCTAAGGCCTGTGTTACACGGACGTATAAGCCCTAAGGCCTGTGCTACACGGACGTATAAGCCCTAAGGCCTGTGCTACACGGACGTATAAGCCCTAAGGCCTGTGTTACACGGACGTATAAGCCCTAAGGCCTGTGTTACACGGACATATAAGCCCTAAGGCCTGTGCTACACGGGCGTATAAGCCCTAAGGCCTGTGCTACAAAGACATATAAGCCCTAAGGCCTGTGCTACACGGACATATAAGCCCGAAGACCTGTGTTACACGGGCGTATAAGCCCTAAGGCCTGTGTTACACGGACGTATAAGCCCTAAGGCCTGTGCTACACAGACATATAAGCCCTAAGGCCTGTGCTACACGGACATATAAGCCCTAAGACCTGTGTTACATGGGCGTATAAGCCCTAAGGCCTGTGTTACACGGATGTATAAGCCCTAAGGCCTGTGTTACACGGACATATAAGCCCTAAGGCCTGTGCTACATGGGCGTATAAGCCCTAAGGCCTGTGCTACTTGGGCGTATGAGCCCTAAGGCCTGTGTTACACGGACGTATAAGCCCTAAGGCCTGTGTTACACGGGCGTATAAGCCCTAAGGCCTGTGTTACACGGACGTATAAGCCCTAAGGCCTGTGCTACACGGACGTATAAGCCCTAAGGCCTGTGCTACACGGACGTATAAGCCCTAAGGCCTGTGTTACACGGACGTAAAAGCCCTAAGGCCTGTGTTACACGGGCGTATAAGCCCTAAGGCCTGTGCTACACAGACATATAAGCCCTAAGGCCTGTGCTAAACGGACGTATAAGCCCTAAGGCCTGTGCTACACGGACGTATAAGCCCTAAGGCCTGTGTTACACGGACGTATAAGCCCTAAGGCCTGTGCTACACGAACGTATAAGCCCAAAGGCCTGTGTTACACGGGCGTATAAGCCCTAAGGCCTGTGCTACACTGATATATAGGCCCTAAGGCCTGTGCTACACGGACGTATAAGCCCTAAGGCCTGTGTTACACGGGCGTGTAAGCCCTAAGGCCTGTGCTACACGGACGTATAAGCCCTAAGGCCTGTGCTACACGGACGTATAAGCCCTAAGGCCTGTGCTACACGAACGTATAAGCCCTAAGGCCTGTGTTACACGGACGTATAAGCCCTAAGGCCTGTGTTACACGGGCGTATAAGCCCTAAGGCCTGTGCTACACGGACATATAAGCCCTAAGGCCTGTGCTACACGGACGTATAAGCCCTAAGGCCTGTGTTACACGGCGTATAAGCCCTAAGGCCTGTGCTACACGGACGTATAAGCACTAAGGCCTGTGTTATACGGGCGTATAAGCCCTAAGGCCTGTGCTACACTGACATATAAGCCCTAAGGCCTGTGCTACACGGACGTATAAGCCCTAAAGCCTGTGTTACACAGGCGTATAAGCCCTAAGGCCGGTGTTATATGGGCGTGTAAGCTCTAAGGCCTGTGTTACACGGACGTATAAGCCCTAAGGCCTGTGCTACACGGACGTATAAGCCCTAAGGCCTGTGCTACACGGACGTATAAGCCCTAAGGCCTGTGTTACACGGACGTATAAGCCCTAAGGCCTGTGTTACACGGACGTATAAGCCCTAAGGCCTGTGCTACACGGGCGTATAAGCCCTAAGGCCTGTGCTACAAAGACATATAAGCCCTAAGGCCTGTGCTACACGGACATATAAGCCCGAAGACCTGTGTTACACGGGCGTATAAGCCCTAAGGCCTGTGTTACACGGACGTATAAGCCCTAAGGCCTGTGCTACACAGACATATAAGCCCTAAGGCCTGTGCTACACGGACATATAAGCCCTAAGACCTGTGTTACATGGGCGTATAAGCCCTAAGGCCTGTGTTACACGGACATATAAGCCCTAAGGCCTGTGCTACACGGGCGTATAAGCCCTAAGGCCTGTGCTATTTGGGCGTATGAGCCCTAAGGCCTGTGTTACACGGACGTATAAGCCCTAAGGCCTGTGTTACACGGGCGTATAAGCCCTAAGGCCTGTGTTACACGGACGTATAAGCCCTAAGGCCTGTGCTACACGGACGTATAAGCCCTAAGGCCTGTGCTACACGGACGTATAAGCCCTAAGGCCTGTGTTACACGGACGTATAAGCCCTAAGGCCTGTGTTACACGGGCGTATAAGCCCTAAGGCCTGTGCTACACAGACATATAAGCCCTAAGGCCTGTGCTACACGGACGTATAAGCTGTAAGGCCTGTGCTACACGGACGTATAAGCCCTAAGGCCTGTGTTACACGGACGTATAAGCCCTATGGCCTGTGTTACACGGGCGTATAAGCCCTAAGGCCTGTGCTACACGGACATATAAGCCCTAAGACCTGTGTTACATGGGCGCATAAGCCCTAAGGCCTGTGTTACACGGATGTATAAGCCCTAAGGCCTGTGTTACACGGACATATAAGCCCTAAGGCCTGTGCTACACGGGCGTATAAGCCCTAAGGCCTGTGCTACATGGGCGTATAAGCCCTAAGGCCTGTGTTACACGGATGTATAAGCCCTAAGGCCTGTGTTACACGGACATATAAGCCCTAAGGCCTGTGCTACACGGGCGTATAAGCCCTAAGGCCTGTGCTACTTGGGCGTCTAAGCCCTAAGGCCTGTGTTACACGGATGTATAAGCCCTAAGGCCTGTGTTACACGGGCGTATAAGCCCTAAGGCCTGTGTTACACGGACGTATAAGCCCTAAGGCCTGTGCTACACGGACGTATAAGCCCTAAGGCCTGTGCTACACGGACGTATAAGCCCTAAGGGCCTGTGTTACACGGATGTATAAGCCCTAAGGCCTGTGTTACACGGGCGTATAAGCCCTAAGGCCTGTGCTACACAGACATATAAGCCCTAAGGCCTGTGCTACACGGACGTATAAGCCCTAAGGCCTGTGTTACACGGACGTATAAGCCCTAAGGCCTTTGCTACACGGACGTATTAGCCCTAAGGCCTGTGTTACACAGACGTATAAGCCCTAAGGCCTCTGTTACACGGACGAATAAGCCCTAAGGCCTTTGCTACACGGACGTATTAGCCCTAAGGCCTGTGTTACACAGACGTATAAGCCCTAAGGCCTGTGTTACACGGATGTATAAGCCCTAAGGCCTGTGTTACACGGATGTATAAGCCCTAAGGCCTGTGTTACACGGACATATAAGCCCTAAGGCCTGTGCTACACGGGCGTATAAGCCCTAAGGCCTGTGCTACTTGGGCGTATGAGCCCTAAGGCCTGTGTTACACGGACGTATAAGCCCTAAGGCCTGTGTTACACGGACGTATACGCCTTAAGGCCTGTGCTACACGGACGTATGAGCCCTAAGGCCTGTGCTACACGGACGTATAAGCCCTAAGGCCTGTGTTACACGGACGTATAAGCCCTAAGGCCTGTGTTACACGGGCGTATAAGCCCTAAGGCCTGTGCTGCACGGACATATAAGCCCTAAGACCTGTGTTACATGGGCGTATAAGCCCTAAGGCCTGTTTTACACGGATGTATAAGCCCTAAGGCCTGTGTTACACGGACATATAAGCCCTAAGGCCTGTGCTACACGGGCGTATAAGCCCTAAGGCCTGTGCTACATGGACGTATAAGCCCTAAGGCCTGTGTTACACGGATGTATAAGCCCTAAGGCCTGTGTTACACGGACATATAAGCCCTAAGGCCTGTGCTACAAGGGCGTATAAGCCCTAAGGCCTGTGCTACTTGAGCGTATAAGCCCTAAGGCCTGTGTTACACGGATGTATAAGCCCTAAGGCCTGTGTTACACGGGCGTATAAGCCCTAAGGCCTGTGTTACACGGACGTATAAGCCCTAAGGCCTGTGCTACACGGACGTATAAGCCCTAAGGCCTGTGCTACACGGACGTATAAACCCTAAGGCCTGTGTTACACGGACGTATAAGCCCTAAGGCCTGTGTTACACGGGCGTATAAGCCCTAAGGCCTGTGCTACACAGACATATAAGCCCTAAGGCCTGTGCTACACGGACGTATAAGCTGTGAGGCCTGTGCTACACGGACGTATAAGCCCTAAGGCCTGTGTTACACGGACGTATAAGCCCTAAGGCCTGTGTTACACGGGCGTATAAGCCCTAAGGCCTGTGCTACACGGACATATAAGCCCTAAGACCTGTGTTACATGGGCGTATAAGCCCTAAGGCCTGTGTTACACGGATGTATAAGCCCTAAGGCCTGTGTTACATAGACATATAAGCCCTAAGGCCTGTGCTACTCGGGCGTATAAGCCCTAAGGCCTGTGCTACATGGGCGTATAAGCCCTAAGGCCTGTGTTACACGGATGTATAAGCCCTAAGGCCTGTGTTACACGGACATATAAGCCCTAAGGCCTGTGCTACTTGGGCGTCTAAGCCCTAAGGCCTGTGTTACACGGATGTATAAGCCCTAAGGCCTGTATTACACGGGCGTATAAGCCCTAAGGCCTGTGTTACACGGACGTATAAGCCCTAAGGCCTGTGCTACACGGACGTATAAGCCCTAAGGCCTGTGTTACATGGATGTATAAGCCCTAAGGCCTGTGTTACACGGATGTATAAGCCCTAAGGCCTGTGTTACACGGACGTATAAGCCCTAAGGCCTTTGCTACACGGACGTATTAGCCCTAAGGCCTGTGTTACACAGACGTATAAGCCCTAAGGCCTCTGTTACACGGACGTATAAGCCCTAAGGCCTGTGTTACACGGATGTATAAGCCCTAAGGCCTGTGCTACACGGACATATAAGCCCTAAGACCTGTGTTACACGGGCGTATAAGCCCTAAGGCCTGTGTTACACGGGCGTATAAGCCCTAAGGCCTGTGTTACACGGACGTATAAGCCCTGAGGCCTGTGCTACACGGATGTATAAGCCCTAAGGCCTGTGCTACACGGACGTATAAGCCCTAAGGCCTGTGTTACACGGACGTATAAGCCCTAAGGCCTGTGTTACACGGGCGTATAAGCCCTAAGGCCTGTGCTATACAGACATATAAGCCCTAAGGCCTGTGCTACACGGACGTATAAGCCCTAAGGCCTGTGTTACACGGACGTATAAGCTCTAAGGCCTGTGTTACACGGACATATAAGCCCTAAGGCCTGTGTTACACGGACGTATAAGCCCTAAGGCCTGTGTTACACGGACGTATAAGCCCTAAGGCCTGTGTTGCACGGGTGTATAAGCCCTAAGGCCTGTGCTATACAGAGATATAAGCCCTAAGGCCTGTGCTACACGGACGTATAAGCCCTAAGGCCTGTGTTACACGGACGTATAAGCTCTAAGGCCTGTGTTACACGGACATATAAGCCCTAAGGCCTGTGCTATACAGACATGTAAGCCCTAAGGCCTGTGCTACACGGACGTATAAGCCCTAAGGCCTGTGTTACACGGACGTATAAGCTCTAAGGCCTGTGTTACACGGGCGTATAAGCCCTAAGGCCTGTATTACAAGGGCGTATAAGCCCCAAGGCCTGTGTTACACGGACGTATAATCCCTAAGGCCTGTGTTTCACGGACGTAAAAGCCCTAAGGCCTGTGCTGCACGAACGTATAAGCCCTAAGGCCTGTGTTGCACGGGCGTATAAGCCCTAAGGCCCGTGTTACACGGCATATAAGCCCTAAGGCCCATGTTACACGGACGTATAAGCCCTAAGGCCTGTGTTACACGGACGTATAAGCCCTAAGGCCTGTGTTACACGGACGTGTAAGCCCTAAGGCCTGTGTTACACAGACGTATAAGCCCTAAGGCCTGTGCTACACGGACTGATAAGCCCTAAGGCCTGTGCTACACGGACGTATAAGCCCTAAGGCCTGTGCTACACGGACGTATAAGCCCTAAGGCCTGTGTTACTCGGACGTATAAGCCCTAAGGCCTGTGTTACACGGACGTATAAGCCCTAAGGCCTGTGTTACACGGACGTATAAGCCCTAAGACCTGTGTTACACGGGCGTATAAGCCCTAAGGCCTGTGTTACACGGATGTATAAGCCCTAAGGCCTGTGTTACACGGACATATAAGACCTAAGGCCTGTGTTACACGGGCGTATAAGCCCTAAGGCCTGTGCTACTTGGGCGTATAAGCCCTAAGGCCTGTGTTACACGGACGTATAAGCCCTAAGGCCTGTGTTACACGGGCGTATAAACCCTAAGGCCTGTGTTACACGGGCGTATAAGCCCTAAGGCCTGTGTTACACAGACATATAAGCCCAAGGCCTGTGTTACACGGACGTATAAGCCCTAAGGCCTGTGTTAGAGGAACGTATAAGCCCTAAGGCCTGTGCTACACGGACGTATAAGCCCTAAGGCCTGTGTTACACGGGCGTATAAGCTCTAAGGCCTGTGCTACACAGACATATAAGCCCTAAGGCCTGTGTTACACGGGCGTATAAGCCCTAAGGCCTGTGCTACACAGACATATAAGCCCTAAGGCCTGTGCTACACGGACATATAAGCCCTAAGGCCTGTGTTACACGGACGTATAAGCCCTAAGGCCTGTGCTACACGGACGCATTAGCCCTAAGGCCTGTGCTACACGGACGTATAAGCCCTAAGGCCTGTGTTACACGGACGTATAAGCCCTAAGGGCTGTGCTACACGGACATACAAGCCCGAAGACCTGTGTTACACGGGCGTATAAGCCCTAAGGCCTGTGTTACACGGACGTATAAGCCCTAAGGCCTGTGCTACATGGACATATAAGCCCTAAGGCCTGTGTTACACGGACGTATAAGCCCTAAGGCCTGTGTTACACGGACGTGTAAGCCCTAAGGCCTGTGTTACACAGACGTATAAGCCCTAAGGCCTGTGCTACACGGACTTATAAGCCCTAAGGCCTGTGCTATCTGGACGTATAAGCCCTAAGGCCTGTGCTACACGGACGTATAAGCCCTAAGGCCTGTGTTACACGGACGTATAAGCCCTAAGGTCTGTGTTACACGGGCGTATAAGCCCTAAAGCCTGTGCTACACAGACATATAAGCCCTAAGGCCTGTGCTACTTGGACGTATAAGCCCTAAGGCCTGTGCTACACGGACGTATAAGCCCTAAGGCCTGTGCTACACGGACGTATAAGCCCTAAGGCCTGTGTTACACGGACGTATAAGCCCTAAGGCCTGTGCTACACGGACGTATAAGCCCTAAGGCCTGTGTTACACGGACGTATAAGCCCTAAGGCCTGTGTTACACGGGCGTATAAGCCCTAAGGCCTGTGCTACACGGATATATAAGCCCTAAGACCTGTGTTACACGGGCGTATAAGCCCTAAGGCCTGTGCTACACAGACATATAAGCCCTAAGGCCTGTGCTACACGGACGTATAAGCCCTAAGGCCTGTGTTACTTGGGCGTATAAGCCCTAAGGCCTGTGCTACACGGACGTATAAGCCCTAAGGCCTGTGCTACACGGACGTATAAGCCCTAAGGCCTGTGTTACACGGACGTATAAGCCCTAAGGCCTGTGTTACACGGACGTACAAGCTCTAAGGCCTGTGTTAAACGGACATATAAGCCCTAAGGCCTGTGCTACACGGGAGTATAAGCCCTAAGGCCTGTGTTACAAGGGCGTATAAGCCCTAAGGCCTGTGTTACACGGACGTATAATCCCTAAGGCCTGTGTTTCACGGACGTATAAGCCCTAAGGCCTGTGCTGTACAGACGTATAAGCCCTAAGGCCTGTGTTGCACGGGCGTATAAGCCCTAAGGCCTGTGTTACACGGCATATAAGCCCTAAGGCCTGTGTTACACGGACGTATAAGCCCTAAGGCCTGTGTTACATGGACGTATAAGCCCTAAGGCCTGTGTTACACGGACGTATAAGCCCTAAGGCCTGTGTTACACGGGCGTATAAGCCCTAAGGCCTGTGTTACACGGACGTATAAGCCCTAAGGCCTGTGCTACACGGACATATAAGCCCTAAGACCTGTGTTACACGGACATATAAGCCCTAAGGCCTGTGTTACACGGACGTATAAGCTCTAAGGCCTGTGTTACAAAGACATATAAGCCCTAAGGCCTGTGCTACACGGGCGTATAAGCCCCAAGGCCTGTGTTACACGGACGTATAGTCCCTAAGGCCTGTGTTACACGGACGTATAATCCCTAAGGCCTGTGTTTCACGGACGTAAAAGCCCTAAGGCCTGTACTGCACGGACGTATAAGCCCTAAGACGTGTGTTGCACGGGCGTATAAGCCCTAAGGCCCGTGTTACACGGCATATAAGCCCTAAGGCCTGTGTTACACGGACGTATAAGCCCTAAGGCCTGTGCTACACGGACGTATAAGCGCTAAGGCCTGTGTTACACGGACGTATAAGCCCTAAGGCCTGTGTTACACGGACGTATAAGCCCTAAGGCCTGTGGTACACGGACTTATAAGCCCTAAGGCCTGTGCTACACAGACGTATAAGACCTAAGGCCTGTGCTACACGGACGTATAAGCCCTAAGGCCTGTGTTACACGGACGTATAAGCCCCAAGGCCTGTGTTACACGGACGTATAAGCCCTAAGGCCTGTGTTACACGTGTGTATAAGCCCTAAGGCCTGTGTTACAAGGACGTATAAGCCCTAAGGCCTGTGCTACACGGACATATAAGCCCTAAGACCTGTGTTACATGGGCGTATAAGCCCTAAGGCCTGTGTTACACGGACGTATAATCCCTAAGGCCTGTGTTTCACGGACGTATAAGCCCTAAGGCCTGTGCTGCACAGACGTATAAGCCCTAAGGCCTGTGTTGCACGGGCGTATAAGCCCTAAGGCCTGTGTTACACGGCATAAAAGCCCTAAGGCCTGTGTTACACGGACGTATAAGCCCTAAGGCCTGTGCCACACGAACGTACAAGCCCTAAGGCCTGTGTTACACGTGTGTATAAGCCCTAAGGCCTGTGTTACACGGACGTATAAGCCCTAAGGCCTGTGCTACACGGACATATAAGCCCTAAGACCTGTGTTACACGGGTGTATAAGCCCTAAGGCCTGTGCTACACAGACATATAAGCCCTAAGACCTGTGCTACACGGACGTATAAGCCCTAAGGCCTGTGCTACACGGACGTATAAGCCCTAAGGCCTGTGTTACACGGGCGTATAAGCCCTAAGGCCTGTGTTACACGGACGTATAAGCTCTAAGGCCTGTGTTACACGGACATATAAGCCCTAAGGCCTGTGCTACACGGGCGTATAAGCCCTAAGGCCTGTGTTACAATGGCGTATAAGCCCTAAGGCCTGTGTTACACGGACGTATAATCCCTAAGGCCTGTGTTTCACGGACGTATAAGCGCTAAGGCCTGTGCTGCACGGACGTATAAGCCCTAAGGCCTGTGTTACACGGGCGTATAAGCCCTAAGGCCTGTGTTACACGGCATATAAGCCCTAAGGCCTGTGTTACACGGACGTATAAGCCCTAAGGCCTGTGCTACACGGACGTATAAGCCCTAAGGCCTGTGTTACACGGACGTATAAGCCCTAAGGCCTGTGCTAAACGGACATATAAGCCCTAAGGCCTGTGCTACACGGACGTATAAGCCCTAAGGCCTGTGCTACACGGGCGTATAAGCCCTAAGGCCTGTGTTCTCGGACGTATAAGCCCTAAGGCCTGTGTTACACGGACATATAAGCCCTAAGGCCTGTGTTACACGGACGTATAAGCCCTAAGGCCTGTGTTACACGGGCGTATAAGCCCTAAGGCCTGTGTTACACGGGTGTATAAGCCCTAAGGCCTGTGTTACAAGGACGTATAAGCCCTAAGGCCTGTGCTACACGGACATATAAGCCCTAAGACCTGTGTTACACGGGCGTATAAGCCCTAAGGCCTGTGTTACATGGATGTATAAGCCCTAAGGCCTGTGTTACACGGGCGTATAAGCCCTAAGGCCTGTGTTACACGGACGTATAAGCTCTAAGGCCTCTGTTACACGGACATATAAGCCCTAAGGCCTGTGCTACACGGGCGTATAAGCCCTAAGGCCTGTGTTACAATGGCGTATAAGCCCTAAGGCCTGTGTTACACGGACGTATAATCCCTAAGGCCTGTGTTTCACGGACGTATAAGCGCTAAGGCCTGTGCTGCACGGACGTATAAGCCCTAAGGCCTGTGTTACACGGGCGTATAAGCCCTAAGGCCTGTGTTACACGGCATATAAGCCCTAAGGCCTGTGTTACACGGACGTATAAGCCCTAAGGCCTGTGCTACACGGACGTATAAGCCCTAAGGCCTGTGTTACACGGACGTATAAGCCCTAAGGCCTGTGCTAAACGGACATATAAGCCCTAAGGCCTGTGCTACACGGACGTATAAGCCCTAAGGCCTGTGCTACACGGGCGTATAAGCCCTAAGGCCTGTGTTCTCGGACGTATAAGCCCTAAGGCCTGTGTTACACGGACATATAAGCCCTAAGGCCTGTGTTACACGGACGTATAAGCCCTAAGGCCTGTGTTACACGGGCGTATAAGCCCTAAGGCCTGTGTTACACGGGTGTATAAGCCCTAAGGCCTGTGTTACAAGGACGTATAAGCCCTAAGGCCTGTGCTACACGGACATATAAGCCCTAAGACCTGTGTTACACGGGCGTATAAGCCCTAAGGCCTGTGTTACATGGATGTATAAGCCCTAAGGCCTGTGTTACACGGACATATAAGCCCTAAGGCCTGTGCTACACGGGTGTATAAGCCCTAAGGCCTGTGCTACACGGGCGTAGAAGCCCTAAGGCCTGTGTTACACGGGCGTATAAGCCCTAAGGCCTGTGTTACACGGGCGTATAAGCCCTAAGGCCTGTGTTACACGGACGTATAAGCCCTAAGGCCTGTGCTACACGGACGTATAAGCCCTAAGGCCTGTGCTACACGGACGTATAAGCCCTAAGGCCTGTGTTACACGGACGTATAAGCCCTAAGGCCTGTGTTACACGGACGTATAAGCCCTAAGGCCTGTGCTACACGGACGTATAAGCCCTAAGGCCTGTGCTACACGGACGTATAAGCCCTAAGGCCTGTGTTACACGGACGTATAAGCCCTAAGGCCTGTGTTACACGGGCGTATAAGCCCTAAGGCCTGTGCTATACAGACATATAAGCCCTAAGGCCTGTGCTACACGGACGTATAAGCCCTAAGGCCTGTGTTACACGGACGTATAAGCTCTAAGGCCTGTGTTACACGGACATATAAGCCCTAAGGCCTGTGCTACACGGGCGTATAAGCCCTAAGGCCTGTGTTACACGGACGTATAAGCCCTAAGGCCTGTGTTTTTTACGGACGTAAAAGCCCTAAGGCCTGTGCTACACGGACGTATAAGCCCTAAGGCCTGTGTTACACGGAGGTATAAGCCTGAAGGCCTGTGTTACACGGACGTATAAGCCCTAAGGCCTGTGCTACACGGACTTATAAGCCCTAAGGCCTGTGCTACACGGACGTATAAGCCCTAAGGCCTGTGTTACACGGGCGTATAAGCTCTAAGGCCTGTGTTACACGGACGTATAAGCCCTAAGGCCTGTGTTACACGGGCGTATAAGCCCTAAGGCCTGTGTTACACGGACGTATAAGCCCTAAGGCCTGTGCTACACGGACGTATAAGCCCTAAGGCCTGTGCTACACGGACGTATAAGCCCTAAGGCCTGTGTTACACGGACGTATAAGCCCTAAGGCCTGTGTTACACGGGCGTATAAGCCCTAAGGCCTGTGCTATACAGACATATAAGCCCTAAGGCCTGTGCTACACGGACGTATAAGCCCTAAGGCCTGTGTTACACGGACGTATAAGCTCTAAGGCCTGTGTTACACGGACATATAAGCCCTAAGGCCTGTGTTACACGGACGTATAAGCCCTAAGGCCTGTGCTACACGGACGTATAAGCCCTAAGGCCTGTGTTACACGGACGTATAAGCCCTAAGGCCTGTGTTACACGGGTGTATAAGCCCTAAGGCCTGTGCTACACAGACATATAAGACCTAAGGCCTGTGCTACACGGACGTATAAGCCCTAAGGCCTGTGCTACACGGACGTATAAGCCCTAAGGCCTGTGTTACACGGGCGTATAAGCCCTAAGGCCTGTGTTACACGGACGTATAAGCTCTAAGGCCTGTGTTACACGGACATATAATCCCTAAGGCCTGTGCTACACGGGCGTATAAGCCCTAAGGCCTGTGTTACAATGGCGTATAAGCCCTAAGGCCTGTGTTACACGGACGTATAATCCCTAAGGCCTGTGTTTCACGGACGTATAAGCGCTAAGACCTGTGCTGCACGGACATATAAGCCCTAAGGCCTGTGTTACACGGGCGTATAAGCCCTAAGGCCTGTGTTACACGGCATATAAGCCCTAAGGCCTGTGTTACACGGACGTATAAGCCCTAAGGCCTGTGCTACACGGACGTATAAGCCCTAAGGCCTGTGTTACACGGACGTATAAGCCCTAAGGCCTGTGCTAAACGGACATATAAGCCCTAAGGCCTGTGCTACACAGACGTATAAGCCCTAAGGCCTGTGCTACACGGGCGTATAAGCCCTAAGGCCTGTGTCACTCGGACGTATAAGCCCTAAGGCCTGTGTTACACGGACATATAAGCCCTAAGGCCTGTGTTACACGGACGTATAAGCCCTAAGGCCTGTGTTACACTGGCGTATAAGCCCTAAGGCCTGTGTTACACGGGTGTATAAGCCCTAAGGCCTGTGTTACACGGACGTATAAGCCCTAAGGCCTGTGCTACACGGACATATAAGCCCTAAGACCTGTGTTACACGGGCGTATAAGCCCTAAGGCCTGTGTTACACGGATGTATAAGCCCTAAGGCCTGTGTTACACAGACATATAAGCCCTAAGGCCTGTGCTACATGGGCGTATAAGCCCTAAGGCCTGTGCTACACGGGCGTATAAGCCCTAAGGCCTGTGTTACACGGACGTATAAGCCCTAAGGCCTGTGTTACACGGGCGTAGAAGCCCTAAGGCCTGTGTTACACGGGCGTATAAGCCCTAAGGCCTGTGTTACACGGACGTATAAGCCCTAAGGCCTGTGCTACACGGACGTATAAGCCCTAAGGCCTGTGCTACACGGACGTATAAGCCCTAAGGCCTGTGTTACACGGACGTATAAGCCCTAAGGCCTGTGTTACACGGGCGTATAAGCCCTAAGGCCTGTGCTATACAGACATATAAGCCCTAAGGCCTGTGCTACACGGATGTATAAGCCCTAAGGCCTGTGTTACACGGACGTATAAGCTCTAAGGCCTGTGTTACACGGACATATAAGCCCTAAGGCCTGTGCTACACGGGCGTATAAGCCCTAAGGCCTGTGTCACTCGGACGTATAAGCCCTAAGGCCTGTGTTACACGGACATATAAGCCCTAAGGCCTGTGTTACACGGACGTATAAGCCCTAAGGCCTGTGTTACACGGGCGTATAAGCCCTAAGGCCTGTGTTACACGGGTGTATAAGCCCTAAGGCCTGTGTTACACGGACGTATAAGCCCTAAGGCCTGTGCTACACGGACATATAAGCCCTAAGACCTGTGTTACACGGGCGTATAAGCCCTAAGGCCTGTGTTACACGGATGTATAAGCCCTAAGGCCTGTGTTACACAGACATATAAGCCCTAAGGCCTGTGCTACATGGGCGTATAAGCCCTAAGGCCTGTGCTACACGGGCGTATAAGCCCTAAGGCCTGTGTTACACGGACGTATAAGCCCTAAGGGCTGTGTTACACGGGCGTAGAAGCCCTAAGGCCTGTGTTACACGGGCGTATAAGCCCTAAGGCCTGTGTTACACGGACGTATAAGCCCTAAGGCCTGTGCTACACGGACGTATAAGCCCTAAGGCCTGTGCTACACGGACGTATAAGCCCTAAGGCCTGTGTTACACGGACGTATAAGCCCTAAGGCCTGTGTTACACGGGCGTATAAGCCCTAAGGCCTGTGCTATACAGACATATAAGCCCTAAGGCCTGTGCTACACGGATGTATAAGCCCTAAGGCCTGTGTTACACGGACGTATAAGCTCTAAGGCCTGTGTTACACGGACATATAAGCCCTAAGGCCTGTGCTACACGGGCGTATAAGCCCTAAGGCCTGTGTTACACGGACGTATAAGCCCTAAGGCCTGTGTTTTTTACGGACGTAAAAGCCCTAAGGCCTGTGCTACACGGACGTATAAGCCCTAAGGCCTGTGTTACACGGAGGTATAAGCCTGAAGGCCTGTGTTACACGGACGTATAAGCCCTAAGGCCTGTGCTACACGGACTTATAAGCCCTAAGGCCTGTGCTACACGGACGTATAAGCCCTAAGGCCTGTGTTACACGGACGTATAAGCCCTAAGGCCTGTGTTACACGGACGTATAAGCCCTAAGGCCTGTGTTACACGGGCGTAGAAGCCCTAAGGCCTGTGTTACACGGGCGTATAAGCCCTAAGGCCTGTGTTACACGGACGTATAAGCCCTAAGGCCTGTGCTACACGGACGTATAAGCCCTAAGGCCTGTGCTACACGGACGTATAAGCCCTAAGGCCTGTGTTACACGGACGTATAAGCCCTAAGGCCTGTGTTACACGGGCGTATAAGCCCTAAGGCCTGTGCTATACAGACATATAAGCCCTAAGGCCTGTGCTACACGGACGTATAAGCCCTAAGGCCTGTGTTACACGGACATATAAGCCCTAAGGCCTGTGCTACACGGACGTATAAGCCCTAAGGCCTGTGTTACACGGACGTATAAGCCTGAAGGCCTGTGTTACACGGACTTATAAGCCCTAAGGCCTGTGCTACATGGACGTATAAGCCTTAAGGCCTGTGTTACACGGACGTATAAGCCCTAAGGCCTGTGTTACACGGACGTATAAGCCCTAAGGCCTGTGTTACACGGGCGTAGAAGCCCTAAGGCATGTGTTACACGGGCGTATAAGCCCTAAGGCCTGTGTTACATGGACGTATAAGCCCTAAGGCCTGTGCTACACGGACGTATAAGCCCTAAGGCCTGTGCTACACGGACGTATAAGCCCTAAGGCCTGTGTTACACGGACGTATAAGCCCTAAGGCCTGTGTTACACGGGCGTATAAGCCCTAAGGCCTGTGCTATACAGACATATAAGCCCTAAGGCCTGTGCTACACGGACGTATAAGCCCTAAGGCCTGTGTTACACGGACATATAAGCCCTAAGGCCTGTGCTACACGGACGTATAAGCCCTAAGGCCTGTGTTACACGGACGTATAAGCCTGAAGGCCTGTGTTACACGGACTTATAAGCCCTAAGGCCTGTGCTACATGGACGTATAAGCCTTAAGGCCTGTGTTACACGGACGTATAAGCCCTAAGGCCTGTGTTACACGGACGTATAAGCCCTAAGGCCTGTGTTACACGGGCGTAGAAGCCCTAAGGCCTGTGTTACACGGGCGTATAAGCCCTAAGGCCTGTGTTACACGGACGTATAAGCCCTAAGGCCTGTGCTACACGGACGTATAAGCCCTAAGGCCTGTGCTACACGGACGTATAAGCCCTAAGGCCTGTGTTACACGGACGTATAAGCCCTAAGGCCTGTGTTACACGGGCGTATAAGCCCTAAGGCCTGTGCTATACAGACATATAAGCCCTAAGGCCTGTGCTACACGGACGTATAAGCCCTAAGGCCTGTGTTACACGGACATATAAGCCCTAAGGCCTGTGCTACACGGACGTATAAGCCCTAAGGCCTGTGTTACACGGACGTATAAGCCTGAAGGCCTGTGTTACACGGACTTATAAGCCCTAAGGCCTGTGCTACATGGACGTATAAGCCCTAAGGCCTGTGTTACACGGACGTATAAGCCTGAAGGCCTGTGTTACACGGACTTATAAGCCCTAAGGCCTGTGCTACACGGACGTATAAGCCCTAAGGCCTGTGCTACACGGACTTATAAGCCCTAAGGCCTGTGCTACACGGACGTATAAGCCCTAAGGCCTGTGCTACATGGACGTATAAGCCCTAAGGCCTGTGTTACACGGACGTATAAGCCTGAAGGCCTGTGTTACACGGACTTATAAGCCCTAAGGCCTGTGCTACACGGACGTATAAGCCCTAAGGCCTGTGCTACACGGACTTATAAGCCCTAAGGCCTGTGCTACATGGACGTATAAGCCCTAAGGCCTGTGTTACACGGACGTATAAGCCTGAAGGCCTGTGTTACACGGACTTATAAGCCCTAAGGCCTGTGCTACACGGACGTATAAGCCCTAAGGCCTGTGCTACACGGACTTATAAGCCCTAAGGCCTGTGCTACACGGACGTATAAGCCCTAAGGCCTGTGCTACACGGACGTATAAGCCCTAAGGCCTGTGCTACATGGACGTATAAGCCGTAAGGCCTGAGATCTCAGACACTGAAAGACACACAGGAGTGCGCAAAAATGAAATGCCCATTGCACAAATGCGCAGTGCGAATGCACTTATGGCCATGTGACACCAACCGCAGGGTCCAGTGAGCGGGGCTGTCAGCGCCTGCACACGGTCCATTCACACAAGGCGGTTAGTTATTAGGGAGCTTCACACAGGTGACTGCAAGAATATCGGACTGATATCGCACGTGCAAACCTACAATTTTCGGCACGGATACGATGCCATCACAACTTTGTACTTGTGATTTTCACGTGTGCATAAATCGTATCTTTTGCCAATTTTGCAAATAGGAATACGTGCGAGGTTATTTCTTGCTCCCATAGGAACTAATGGGTGATTCTTAAACAAGACTTGCCGAAAAATAAGACAATCGGTCCAAGAAAACAAAACAAAAAAAAATCGCTCATGCGAATAAACACATTGAAATAATGCATTCTTTTCATATGCGAGTTCTGTCCATAATCGTAACCGGACGGTGCGTGCGTGAAACTCCCAACTGTGAATGACCCTTATTATCTGCAGCGAGTATCTGCCATCTGCGCTGCTCTCACCCCGATCAGCCTGATGCTGCAAGCCAGCACTGGCAGTGAAAGGGTTACACCTGCAGCCTCCCTCCATGCCAGCTTTTGTAGTCAGCTTCAATGGGTGATGTCATTGCACAAGACCTGGGTAACCAATCAGGGGCGCTGCAGCCTGGAGGAGCGCTGACCCATATAAAAGGCAGGCAGCTGAGCTGCAGATTATTGGAGGAGTTGCTGCTGCTGAGTTCTGCATCCACCATCATGTCTCCCCAGGTATGAGTGTTATCGCCTGCTGCACCCCAGGGGCGGCTCTATTATATATTATTAGACCTGCATTGTCTTACTCATCCTGAGACTTAAATGACAAATTCAGCTCTGCTACATCAGCTTGCCTGGAAATTGGGTTGTATTGCGGCTGCTAAACTACTGGCCCTGCTGCTTCTGGTTCAGGGAACAGCTGATTGGTGGGGTCTGAGCGGCGGACCCCTGTTGATCAGCTATTGTTACCTACCCTGAAGGTGGGTCATCAATAGTAAATATCCTGGAGGACCCCTTTAAGGGTATTTGAAGGCCACTAAGCCACCTGGTCTCTATCACCGGGTGACGGACTACAGCTGGGGTTATTTTGGCTACGTGTTTCTGGTCGGAGTGTCCCTTTTTTTAGTTTGCGGAGTGCTGTGCGGCTGTCTGGCGCTTCGGTCCGTCCGGTCGCGATGGGATGTGGAATATCATCTTCAATGAAATGTGGCCAGCAGCACTCAATTAGCACAAAGGTAGCAAAAATCATCCAAAGTCCATCTGGCACGGCGCTCGAGTCGGAGTCTAGGACTCGAGTATAAAGTCCACAGTAGGGTGAAGAATAACGACCGCATAGAAGGTGCAAAGTAATTCTTATTTATTCCGCCATGACCGCGATGCTGCGACCTAAAGAGGTCTTTGTCAAGCTTACAACAATCCATTTAACCAGACAGTAGTATATACTATATACCCACCACCAATCAGGTGTGATCCATCCTCACATATAGTACCTGTACAGGTTAACACTACGTGTGCCAGGCTTCTATCTGTCATCCACATTATGTCCTTCACTTACATCTGACTACAACGTCCATCAGCGTCTCACTACTGCCCATGTGCGGGAACGATGTGCCTCGTGTTCATGGAGAATAAGCCACCTACTTTGCACCTTATGCTGTCCCTATTGTTTTCCCTACTGTGGGATGTGATGTGGAGGTTGATTTGCTTGTGAATTTGGCTACGGATTTCCATCTGGCTCTACGGTGCCCTGATGGGACGTCTTCGGCTCTCGTATTCCGTGTCGGTTGTTGTAGTGCTGGTGTGTCCAGCTGCAGGAAGGCTGTGCTCAAACGTTGCTGCAGATCTGCACCAAAATCCACAGCGACTTAGCGCCGTGTGAACGCATCAAAGTTTGTATACCGGCCGTAGCAAAAAGCCATTACTTCCTGCTGTACAGTAGGGTATGTGTAAGGGGGTGCCCCACACCTCACCTTAGGCCTCTCAGGTGTGTTGTGGCTTTATACAGTGTCTAGCGGGAGTTTCAAATGCCAGCTGAAAACTGTGCTGAGGCTCTATGGGCTTCAATGGGGCTTCTCAAAGAAGCATTTCTAATGTGCGCTAAAGCGAATACTGTGTTCTATTTTCGTGCGCCCACCCCCTTTTGTTGCACCAGATCACGCATTGCAATGATGGGGTTTAAAAAAAACCTAATCTAAAACAGCATTTTTACAAACACTTGTGTAAGAGCGGGCTAAGGCTGACTGCACACGGCCAGGTCGGGTTCCTCTGTGGGATCCTACAGCGGAATCTAAGCCTGTGCCCGGGCAGGGGTCCTGCGTACCTGTCCAGATTCTTTCCATCAGTGCTGCGGATGTGCCGGACCCACTAGAGCAGGGGTCCCCCAACTCCAGTCCTCAGGGACCACCAACAGGTGATGTAATTGTCGGTCCTCAGACATCACAGGTGTTCTTACCATAGAATATCCTGAAAACATGACCTGTTGGGGGCCCCTGAGGACTGGAGTTGGGGACCCCTGTGCTAGACGATGACAAGGATCCCATGGCCTTTCTGCAATGATTACAGAGAGGCTGTAAGTCGGACCGCTTCAGTTGACTTCAATAGAAGGCATCCGCATGGAATCCAGCTCAAAATAGAGCATGGTGTGATGTTGCAACTGATTTCCGCTTGTGGGCATGAAAACCCGCTTCTACATCTCATGCTTATAGCGGGTATTTGTTGCAGATGCCTGTTCTAGATTCCACAATGCAAATCCGGCCGTGTGCATTTGGCCTAACAGATTTGGCATGCAGTTTATGTCTCAGCGTGGCCAACAGCCATGAGTTTAGGTTTTGCCCCCCTCTGGTCCGGTCCTTGGCTGAGAAGAGAAGTGGGGAGAGTCAGAAGAACAATGCAGAGGGGAGGCGGCCAGCGTCATGTTATGGGCACCGTTCTACTGAAGACTCTGGGGGGCAGTGTAAAAAGTTCTACCCACCCCCTGCCTATGATGTCAGTGCAGACACGGGAAGATATGGCCCGAGGTAGAAGAGCAGTGTGGGCTAGGCCCCCTCCGAAGCACAGGAGATTTTGGTGCCCTACTGGGGTATATAAAGTTTCGGAGCTGCAGACCAAGAGTGTGTGGGGAACGCACAGAGCAGCCGATGATGTGGCGGACACCATTTTATTAAAAGGCTGCATGCGCACTGCCCATATGCCGGGGAAACTGTGCCGAAGTGATGCCAACGAGAGACCCCCCCCCCCCCCCCCCCCCCCCCCCCCCCCCCCTCTGATGATACATGGGAAAACACAGACTGCGCAGAAGGAGAGGAAGTCTCTTACCGCAGGCGATTCGTAGACCCAAAAACAGCGAAAGCTGCAGGAATTGCATAAGACTGGTCTAATGATCGTTGGTGTATGGTGATGGCTGAGGAGTATCTCCACGTGGGTCGGGGACTGTAGTTATGAGGTGTACTCTGCGTGATGTGACGGGGAATCGCATGCTATGGGCAGACGGGGGTTGAGGCAGTAATGCTGTGATGGAGGTACGGATTCGCACCTCTGGTGCTTGTGGTGACGTGGAGCTCCTCAGGATGAGTGATCTACTCTGGCACCTACGGCGCATTAGGCCGTGAGGTTAGTCATGCCACAGACCTTTGGGAATGTGGAGTACTACGATGAATACGGAGTATTACAAAGATGGTGGGTAGAATTGATAGTATTCGACGTGACTGAGGTGTGCCCCGCGCCAATGGCACCTTGAGCCCGCGTGCCGTGGAGTTCCCACAGAGTATTGAGATTGTTACTTTGTGCAAACTTACAGCTAATTATATGTAACATTTAAGTAGCGGCACCATGAAGTGACAAAAGAAACTTGCGCCACTCCCCCACCAATCATTGCCATGCGCACCACCACCCGCGGCAGGAGGACCCCTTTACATGGAACAATTGTTTAGTTTCTGACTGGTTATCATTTACTTTTGCACAATCCATTCAGTGTAAACGCAGCCAGCGACAGGATGATGAGTGATAAGCTGAACGATGAGTTAACAAATTGTGTGGGTATAAAAATCAGACGACGATTGGTCCGTCTAAACAGGCAGTCGCTCATCTATGAACGACTGCCTGTTTACTGTGAATGGAGGCGGGTGGGCCAAAGATCTCCAGCATTCATCCTCATGTCGTAAGTTGCGGTGTGCAGATACTCTGGTTCTATGACTGCTCAAGAAGAATAACTTTTCCTTTGGGACCCAACACACGGTTAACCAGAATCCTTCTGACTGGAGATGCGGACTCCTGCACTTCAGCTACACTGGTGGTCAATATCTGCATGTGAGCTTCTGTTCCATCAGTCTCGTTCCACTAAAGTCCTCCAATCTACTAAAGCTTTCCCAGAGACCTGCTGTTCCCGAACGCTGCCTCTTGTTCAGATGATGCCTATGGACATGGCGATGTGGTATCGGCCAGCTACCTCTCCCACCCCATACCAGTCCCATTACTTGTCCCCGGCTCTAGAGACTTCCAATGACTTGGCAGTAAGGTCTCAGGTGGCGGTCTATCCCCAGACCTGACTACAGCTGGATAGAGTTGGCTCAGTTGGTCTTCTCTCTCTTTTCTAGTGAGTAGCAAAAACCTGTGAGACGATCTTCTTCAAAGGGCCGGAGCACCACTAGCAAAACTGCGACCAAAGCTATAGACTTTGGTCTCCATTTTAGCTGGATTCCGGCTTTTTGGCCACACAGAATAGCGCAGTTGGCGATCCAGACAAAACCCCAGATGGCGTTCTTTGCGCATGTGCTTTATACAGGGAGCACCACACACTTCTGAAAGCTGCTGTCTAAGGGTCCATGTCCACGGGTGGTTTTTCACAGCATATTGCATGTGTCTTACACGGTGGATAGCCAATAAAGGTCAATGGACTTCTGATCCATGCACATATATATGTAGGCACGTATGAGAAATAGATCGCAGCATGCTCTTTCTCTACATGAGCCCTATACGTTTGTATAGGCAGCGTATACAACACTGTCCATATGCAATACATTGCGTATAGGCGGCATTTTCACACGCAACCACAGCTATGAAACAGAGCGGGGAATTTTAAAGTCACACTGCGCATATCCGTGTGATATGCAGGCATGCGCACTCTGCCGACAGACCCAGTATTTACAAACCGCAGTAAAACGCTGAGGGGAGACCGGAAGCATTTTAATGAAACAGCTGTAGACATGAGGCCTAAAGGAAAATCTCAGAATCCTAGAATGGTAGAGTTGGAAGGGACCTCCAGGGTCATCGGGTCCGCCCCCCTGCTCAATGCAGGATTTACTAAATCATCCCAGACAGATGTCTGTCCAGCCTTTGTTTGAACACTTCCATTGGAGAACTCCCCACCTCCCGTGGCAACCTGTTCCACCTATTGATCACCCTCATTGTCAAAGCTTTTTCTTTTTCCTAATTTGTGTTTCATCCCATTGCTTCTAGTCTTTCCTTGTGCAGATGAGAATAGGGCTGATCCCTCTCCGCTGTGACAGCCCTTCAGATATTTGTAGACAGCCATTAAGTCTCCTCTAAGCCTTCTCTTCTGCAAGCTAAACATTCCCAGATCCTTTAACAATTCCTCATAGGACATGATTTGCAGACTGCTCACCATCTTGGTAACTCTTCTGTGAACTTGCTCCTGTTTGTCTATGTCTATTTTAAAGTGGGGTGCCCAGAACTGGACCCAGTATTCCAGATGAGGTCTGACTAAGGAAGAGTAGAGGGGGATGATGACCTCATGTGATCTAGACTCTATGCTTCTCAATACATCCCAGAATTGTTTTCCTTTTTGTCTACTGCATCACATTGTTGACTCATGTTCAGTCTGTGATCTATTAGTATACCCCAGTCTTTCACATGTGCTGCTGCTTAGCCCAATTCCTCCCATTCTCTGTGCTTTCTTCATTTTTCTTGCCCAGATGTAGGACTTTGCATTTCTCCTTGTTAAATACCATTCTGTTAGTCGCCGCCCACTGTGCAAGCTTTTCTAAATCTTCTTGAATGCACTCTTCCCCAATGTTAGCTCTCCCTCCTAGCTTTGTGTTGTCAGCAAACTTGATCAGTTTCCCATCAATTCCCTCCTCCAGGTCATTTATAACAATGTTGACCAACACTGGGCCTAGGACAGAGCCTTGTGGTCCCCACTTGATACATTCTTCCACTTGGATGTGCAGCCATTTATGACCACTCTTTGAGTACGATCACTCGGCCAGTTGTGAATCCACCTAACAGTTGCCTTGTCAATCCCATATTTGGTCTTTTTTTTTTTCTTCCAAGAAGTATGGTATGAGATACTTTGTGAAATGCTTTACTAAAGTCAAGATATACTATATCCACCGTATTGTCCTGATCAACCCAGCTGGCGATTCTGTCATAGAAGGAAATTAGATTAGTCTGGCATGACTTGTTTGTTACAAACCAATGCTGGCTCTGATTAATTACTCCATTTTCATCCAAGTACTTGCATGCATAATTTGTTCAAAGATCTTTCCTGGTATAGAAGTCAGGCTCACAGGCCTGTAGTTTCCTGGATCCACCTTCTTCCCTTTTTTTTTTTTTTCCTGAAGATGGGGACATTTACCCTTTTCCAATCTTCTGGGACTTCTGTTCTCTAGGAATTTTCAAAGATTATGGCGAGTGGTTTCAGCAATTACCTCTGCTGCTTCCTTTAGTATCCTATGATGTAATTCATCTGGACCTCGAGACTTGGATTCATTTAAGTTAGCTAAATGTTCCCTCATCTCTCTGCTTACAGATAGCCTGCATTCTTTTATTCCCCCAATAGCACAGGGAAGATCAGCTGATGTTACCTCTACTTTCTGAGAGAAAACCAATACAAAATATGCATTTAAAAGTTCGGCCTTAACATCATTCCCAACCAATTAATTATTTTCATCTTGTAAGCATCCAATAGCATCTTTTGACTTTTCTTTTGCTTTTGACTCCCAAAATCCTTTTTTATTGCCTTTGGACTCTGTTACAAGCCTCAATTCATCATTAGCTTTAGCTTTTCTGACACTTGCCCTACAGTTTCTGCAGACCCCATTATATTCTTCTTTAGATATCCCCCCCCCCCCCTCTTTCCATTTGATAAACATATTTTTCCTCTTTAACATGTGTACAAGTTCTGTTTTCATCCATCCGGGTCTCTTTAAATGCTTCCCATTCTTCCTTCTTTTAGGGATTGGTAACTATTGTGCTTTGAGAATCTCACTTCACAATATTTCCCAACCTTCTTGGACATTTCTGTCCTTAAGAACATCCAGCCATTGGATTCTTCCTCTCCTCTTTCTGAGTTCATTGAAATCTGCCTTTCTGAAATCCAACCTTGAGGTCTGAGTCTTCTTAGGTCTTCCTCCCCTTGTTATCCAACATCCAAGGATATCATGATCACTGCCTCCTAAGGTCCCAGCCACCCTTACTTCCTCAACCCTTCCCTCCCTGTTGGTAAGAATTAGGTCCAGGATAGCAGATCCCCTTGTTTTCTCTTCTACCTTCTGGAAGATAAAGTTGTCACCAAGAGCGGATAAGAATCTGTTGGATCCATTACTTTTACCTGAGAAATTCCCAACAAATGTCTGGATGGGTAAAATCTCTAATCACTATGTTGGGCTTCTTTGAGCTCTTGGCCATCTGATGTAGACAGAGTTCCTCCATATCTTCTGCTTGTCCAGGTGGCCTATAGTAAATGCCTACAATGGTGTCCTTTCTGTTGTTCTCTCCTTGTATTCTTACCCAAACAGTTTCTACAGAACTCCCGGCTCTGAAGCTTGAATCTCTGTGGAGATGAATGTTCTCCTAACATACAACACAACACCCCCCCCCCCTTTTATTAGGTCTGTTTCTTATAAATATATTGTATCCTTCAAGCCTTGTATCCAATCATGTGTATCATCCCACAAAGGTCCCTATGCTTTGGGCAAAAAGTACAGATTTTCTTTAAGTGTGGAGCCAGCCTACTCTGTAGTAAAACATCCAGTAACGTAAGATGGTGCCTTGAGCTCTGGCTTACACTACAATGGTGCAGAGTCTTTTATGGTCTCAAATAACACTGCTGATGACATCAGGAAATATATACCTATATAATTTTTTTATTTATTTTTTTTCCTGCATGCAAAAAGGCCCAAGGGATGCCATCTGTGTCGCACCAACATAAAGCTGGGTGTGGGGGACACTTACTAACTTAAGCCAGAATACTGGCATAGAAAAGTCACAAGTTTTTGCACAACTCCCATTAGTGCAAAAATCTTGTAACTTTTCTTCCTCCTGCACCTTGTTTTGCTTCCAAAACCTACTGCAATATTTCAGTGCTGCAGTATATTGTAGTATTGATGTTCACCTAGTATGCCTGGCCATAGCTGTAATGGGATTAGTGTTAAATGGCCTTCACTAGGCCCATTGCTATCATGGCAACCATCGATACCCTGTGATCACAACCTAGGAGCTTCATATCCACCCTGCACCTCTGTGATATACTTGTACATCAGGCTGAGAGGGGGTTGATGGGTAACTCTAATGATTTCAGAGAGATATATAATTTTTTTTTCTTTTTTTTTTTTTTTTTTTTTTTTTATAAACACCCCCCCCCCCCCCCCCCCCCCTCCCCTAAGGCTTCATGTTCACGGGCAAAATTGAATTGTGGAATCCATGCGGGTCACCTGCGTGATATATAACACAGTATTGTTAGACAAAATTGTCACTGCGCTACGTGGTACTTGTATTCTGTGTATGAAGAATACGAAGAACACTTTGTCTTTAGCGATAGCGATAGGCGATGGCAAACAGCGATCGCTATAAGATGCTAGAATGTCAATTAATGCTTAATTGGGGCGAGCGGTGCTCTTTTCTCAGCATTTTTGCATTTTCAGTAGAAGTCTATGGGAGCTTTCTGCATATTTCAGCAAAAGATGGAGCAAGACCTGTGTCTTCATGCAGTGCGTTTTTTTTTTTTTTTCTTACATGGCCAAAAATCAATCATCTGAAAACCCAGTAGAATCCAATGCTTCGCTTTTTTTTTTTTTTTGGCAGAAGCGGTGTTTTTTGCACCAAACATCACTGACTCTCAGGCATCTATCTTTTTATTTTACTTTTCTTAATGTCCTCCCAACCCCCACGTGATTTTTCTTGTGACAATATCATGATCAGCAGTGTGGAGGAGCCTATATGTCTTCACATATGGCAGAACTTCTGCAAGTCTTCCACAGCAGAAAGTTCATTCTAAAAACCGTAGACTTTGCAGATTTCAAGAGAGGGTAAAATCTGCGGCAGATCCGACCCATGTGACAGCCCCTATGGTAATGACCTCTATGGCTGCACTGGCTTCCAACAACCCCTCTCATATTCTATATCTACAGTGCAATATGTCATTTATGATGTGGCTATAAAACGCCTGTAGAACAAGTGCCGCGCAGGATGTGGTGTGAGGGACATTCCAGCCGCTGCCCTACCGGGGGGACGTGAAAGGCTTCATTAATATATTCGGTTTCCACAATCCCAGTAACGCACTGTAGCCACATTGTCCGGCTCTTGGAAGTGTCTCATGACTGGGTGAGAACTTGCGATAAAAATGATACAATTGACCCATTGTTCCTGATGATAAAGAACAAGTTCAAGTTGGGGACCACAGTAATGTGCAGAGCCTCCCGAAAATATGGCCCAGCCTTGTTGTACGAGTCTATTAGAATACAGCGGTTATGTCTGCATAGAATCCTAGTTCTCCAGCAGCTCCATGTAGTCTCTGGGTGCCCTGCAAACTGTTGCACCTGATAGTCACTGTGCCCACTGTCCATCATGCCCAACTGTCGGCTAGCCCATCCAGCAGGGCTGTATTCTCTTCACTGGATCCACCTTCACTCTCCTCCATTGCATCTCCCCATGGGTCCCTCTGTCACCTGCTCAGTCTCAGGAGTGCAGTAAGTGGTCCCGGCATCCTGCAGCAGCTCTGCAGGCTATCACACCCATCTGCTCGCTCCTTTCTTGCAGGCACCAGCAGCCCCTTTGGCCACGCTGCAGCACCCGGCTCTCGCACCATTGCTGCTCCTTGTGGCACAAAAACGATTCCTTTATCGGACAGGCACCAGCCAATCAATGAGTGACCTTGTGGGTATGTGCAGTTCAAATTGTCGCACAGGCCGAATCGTCACAATTTGTTGCATCTCTGCCAATTGCCATGGTAACCAGTTAACCCTCTACGGCAGGGGTCCCCAACTCCAGTCCTCAGGGACCACCAACAGGTCATGTTTTCAGTATATCCTATCGTAAAAACACCTGTGGCAATGTGTGAGGCGCTGATAATAATTACATCACATGGGCAACACTGAGGAAATCCTGAAAACATGACCTGTTGGTGGTCCCTGAGGACTGGAGTTGGGGAACACTGCTCTACGGGAAGCCCCTTACACATGATGTGCACTAAGGAGCGCTGCTTTAACATCGGGCCAGTGCAGGACCTATAAGTGTTCTACTGCAGTGATGCCAGCCAGCATAAGGGGTCTTTCAAGTACTCTGCCCTTGCCATACGTACTGCTGATAAACCTACAGGCATCAGGCTAACCCTGATGGTGGGAGAACAAGCACCAAACTTTCAAATCAGATGTAACTTAACTTCTGGAGTCCAATACAAAATGTAACAGTATCTTTCTCCCCATGTGACATTTATGACAAATGGGCACCGGGACCCCCCCCCCCCCTTCCTTGTGTATTGGGGCTCAGGTATTACTGCTATCTCTGAGCCCCTCTCTGCTGTTCTGATAGTTCAAAGCAAGAACCTCTTGTAGTGTTGGTGATTAATGGCCCTCTTACATGGGACAATTGTGGGGCGCAGATGCCCATCAGGTCATCAGTGATATTCGTTCCTGTGCCCTCAAACGAATGAGCATTGAGTGAATTGAGGCGGAGCGGACCGGGGATCCTTGCTGCCTGCCTCCATTTACAGTAAACAGGCAGTCATTCAGAACTCAACGACCACCCATATGCCTTTTTAAGGTGGCCTTTAAGGGGTTTTATTCTGGTGCAACTGCCTTTTTATGGCACTGCATCATAAGCCTGGCATGGGTGTTCCATGCCAAGGGGGGAAGATGCTCAGCTGTTGAACAGCCTGGCACTTCAGAGAATCATACTTGCTCAAACAGACTAGAAAAACCTCCAATCCCCGCTGTTTAACTTCTACATGCCACGGTCAATGCAACTGCGGCATACAAAGGGCTGATGGAGAGAGAGGGGCTCTCTGTTACCCATCGGAACCCTGTGATGTGATCTCGAGGTTCCGATGGAAGCTAAGAGACTCAGACTTTAATATGGCCCCTGGGTCTGCCAGCTACAGTATGCTGTGAAGCTTCTCTAGGCTTTATAATACACTGCTATACCGAAGTATAGCACTATATTATATGAATAATAAAAGATGGTGATATTTAAGTAATCGATAATGCTAATGCATTAAAAACCTCAAAACCCCATGTTTACCCCTTTACTAGGTGTACAAAAAAAAATCACAAATCTGGTATTGCCAAGTTCTGTAATAACCCAGAGGAAAAAAGTTAATGTTTAACCCATGCATGCCATGGAAAAAAATACAAAAACATGAAAAATTAGCCATTTGCCATATGTCTTTTACAAGAATGGAATAGAAAGTGATCAAAATGTCATATGGTACTAGTAAAAGTACACCACAAAGGGAACCCCTTATAGGGCACCACCGACAAGAGATTGTTAGGGGTCTTTAAAAGCAGCAACTTTTCTTTTATAGGTTTCCTTTAAAAAAAAAAAAAGTTTGTTATTGACAAAATTTGCTGGTCTACAGAATGTATCTTTACATATTTATAATGCGGAGTAAATGCTGTTAGAAATAAACATGTCAGGATTGTAGAGTTAGTTAATCTTGCCTCTAGAAAGAGTGGGGATAAAAAAAACAACAATGTCATCCAATGTTCCCAATCCATGAAGCCACTAAAAAAAAAAAAATTGACCTACAAAAAGACAAGCCCTTCTATAGCTATGTTGACTGAGAAATTAAGTTATGGCTCCAGGAATGTGACTGTTTTCATGCGCCGATCCACCGTTCAGTTTGATGTATGCAAAAACTGAACGGCCAACTACAAGTGAATGACTTCTCTTCGGCCGTTCAGTTGGGGTATGCATTTATACTGGATGATCATCCAGAAACCCGCTAGATGACTTGCAGCCCGTGCAGAAGGCCCTGAGGCCTCTTGGGCATCTCTAGAATCACACGGTGTGTTAACTACTAGTGTGTGCAACGGTGACTCTCCAGTGGTATGGTAGGAGCTGTCCATGGTGCGCTGAACAACCTGCAGCTTCCTTATGGGCAGAGAGTGAAAGATGTGTGATCGTGTAGAATTGGGCAACATCTGAAATCTAACTTGCTGTTGTGTTAATTCTTGGCTGGCTCTATAATGCGGGTTCATAGACTATAAGGGGATCTTCACACATGGCGGAAGTCGTCCACATTCTCTGCAGTGAAACTGTCTGTCTACCAAAAATTCACAGCATTTTACAGAACCGAGACGTCTCCTCCACCCGCTGTAGAAATAAAACTGCAGCGTAATGGAACAGTTATATTGTGCATTTCCCACCCCTTCGGAGAAACGTATGCCAAGTCGGACCTGGTCTACAGTTCAAATGTAACTTGTGCAAGCTTATAAGTGTAAATTATCCATAAATCTGATGGTCCAGGGTGGCTACAAGCCCTGCAGACCACTTTTTTTTTTTTTTTAGTGGTGAGCCAGCGCACAAAGAAGTTGCAAATTCTTGAGCAAGCAGGTATTTGCACAAACCCAGTATTCAGCGTGTCAAAGGTTGTTATCAATTTATACTCCCAAATTCTTTTGTGGTTTTGTGACTTGAAACCACCCTTCAATATCAAAACTCTCATATCTCCTATGTCATGTCCATGGTTAGAGAAGTGTTCGGCCACAGGTAATTCTCTTCTTCTGTGTTCAATCGTGTGGCGATGAGATCTCATCCTGGCTTTGAGTTTCTGTCCTGTTTCTCCAACATAAAGACCCCCAACAGGACATTTACTGCACATGATCAGGTACACAACATTGGACGAGGAACATGTGAATGTCCCCGGGATCTTATAGTCCTGCTGTGTGTTGGGGATCCGTTTCCTGTCCTCAGTCAGTACATGTGAGCAGGTCTTACAGCTCCTTACATTACAGGGATAAGTTCCTTTTGTGTGTCAGAGGGTAATGCACTCCTGATTATAAAGTTCCTCAAGTTAGGAGGTTGCCTGTAACAACACATCGGACTACAAAAAGGAAGCAAACAGACAGCTGACGGACACCAGATACTACACTAAACTGAATCAAGACCCGACTCAGACATATGAGGGAATTGAGAAGGGTCATTAGAAGCCTGTCTGTGGGCTCCACAAAACTTCTGGACTTGATGCCAGAGAACCCCAAGGTGGGGACATTCTACATGCTTCCAAAACTACACAAAGCTGGCAACCCAGGAAGACCGATTATCTCAGGTGTGGGAACCCTCACTGAAGGAATCTCAGGATGGGTGGAAGGCATCCTCAAACCACTGGTGAGAAACACAACCAGCTACCTGCAAGACACCACGGACCTACTGAACAAACTGTCAACTGTAGGTGCCCTCCCCAATGGCACCATCCTGGCCACTATGGATGTGGAATCCTTGTATTCCAACATCCCACACGAGGATGGACTAACCGCCTGCCAGGCGCTCCTTGAGGCCAATGGGGTGGCCTCTGATGCAGTGCTACAACTCACAAGATTCATTCTCACACACAATTATTTCTCCTTTGGCAAAGAGAAATTCCTGCAACTCACAGGGACTGCCATGGGCAGTAAAATGGCACCGCAATATGCCAACCTTTTTATGGCAAAACTGGAGAGTGACTTTCTGGCCTCTTGCCCCAGCAAACCATTGGCCTACTTCCGCTACATTGATGACATCCTGATCATCTGGACCAACACCGAACAAGAATTAATAAAATTCCATGAAAGATTCAATGCATTCCACCTCACCATAAACCTGACATTAAGCTACTCGTATACCAAAATCAACTTTTTGGACACCACTATAAAGATTTCAAATAACTCAATACAGACATCCCTGTACCGAAAACCGATTGATCGGCCCACATACCTCAGATGGGACAGTTTCCATCCTAAACACATCAAAAAGTCCATTGTCTACAGCCAGGCCATCAGATACAACCGGATCTGCTCCAGCCCAACAGACAGAGGAACATTTGTACCATCTTAAAAGGACATTTATAAATCAGGGCGACCATCCCACCTCAATTGATGACCAAATCACCAGAGCCACCAGGATACCCAGAAGTCAACTACTCCAATACAAGGAGAAGGAAAGAAACAATCGTGTGCCTCTAGTGGTGACCTACAATCCGCAACTAGAGGTACTAAGGAAAACCGCAAGAAAACTCCACCATACCCTGCAGAAGGATGACCGTCTGAAAACCATATTCCCGGACCCTCCGCTTCTGTGTTACAGGCAACCTAACTTGAGGAACGTTATCAGGAGTGCATTACCCTCTGACACACAGAAAGGAACTTATCCCTGTAATGTAAGGAGCTGTAAGACCTGCTCACATATACTGACTGCGGACAGGATACGGATCCCCAACACACAGCAGGACTATAAGATCCCGGGGACATTCACATCTTCCTCGTCCAATGTTGTGTACCTGATCATGTGCAGTAAATGTCCTGTTGGGGGTCTTTATGTTGGAGAAACAGGACAGAAACTGAAAGCCAGGATGAGATCTCATCGCCACACGATTGAACACAGAAGAAGGGAATTACCTGTGGCCGAGCACTTCTCTAACCATGGACATGACATGAAGGATATGAGAGTTTTGATATTGAAGGGTGGTTTCAAGTCACAAAACCACAGAAGAATTTGGGAGTATAAATTGATAACAACCTTTGACACGCTGAATACGGGGTTAAATTATTCCCCAGGATTTATGGGTGAATGGGAAGTGTGAGACATTTATTATACAGATAAGACCCCCATCAACAGTAATTCAGGGACCATAAACTTTCACTCCCTTATCAGTGCTTAGCTAAAAATGTTTGTGTATATCTTGTAGAAAGTCAAGCCTGTTGACCCCTCCCCCCCCCCCCCCCCCCTCCAACAGTAATTTAGGGACCATAAAACTTTCACTCCGCTATCAGTGCCTAGACAAAAAAAGTTTGTTTTCTGGTTTGCAGAATTCCTTTTAAGTGCAAACCAATCCCATCCATATCTGTGCCTTGTCATAAGTATGTATGTTATAAGTGTGTATAAATATGCATGCCTCTTCAGATCCAATCCATAAGCCTGAAGAAGAACCCTGCGTTGGTTGGGAAGCTTGCTATTACATGTATTTTTGTTAGTCATTAAAAGGTATCATATCTACAAGATTACGTCGTTTCTCTTGCTGAGAACAATCACATTTGTCTATAAAACGCATGTCTAAATACACCAATTTCCTTTAGTGGGTCCATGCTGTTATGCTGTCGGTATTCAGTGGGTCTATGCTGTTATGCTGTCGGTATTCAGTCACTGAAATAAATGCAGAGAACTTGCCCAGTATGGACCTCAGAAGTTACGGAAGCCCCAGAAGTATGGCATAACAGACCTGTTGCAATATTGAGGGTCGGTTCTGAGACCTTCAGCATGAGTATCAGTACTGCCCTAGAATAGAAAAGCTCTTGGCATATTAACCCTTCTGTGTCACTGCAGGGAAATGTAGTGCAGCACTGCAGAATGGCCTCTTACCACTTATCCGCTACATTGTCTCATCTTTCTTGATTTGCTGTTTCTGCAGGCGGACTTTGACAAAGCGGCAGAGGATGTAAAGAAATTGAAAACCAAGCCGACCGATGATGAACTGAAGGAGCTCTATGGCCTGTATAAGCAGTCTACCGTGGGAGACATCAATATAGGTATCTTATCTATATGCTATTGGAGGTTATCACAGTAACTAAGGGCTTTATCTAACGTTCAAGGGTTATATTCATTTACCTACTGTACATTGCACTGACCTCCTGTTCTTAGACACTCTCCGCCCTTTGCAGAATTAATTTAACCCTTTCCAATCCAATTTAATTCAGGGTTTCCTAAAAGGCTTTCTGTTTGCCATTTTACAATGGTGTCTTCTGCTGGCTAAAGCCAGTGTGTGTGCCAGAGAGGCTCCGACAGGGGAGTGGCTGGCAACAGACAGTAAGCATACCCTGTCGGACGTCTTGTGAAATTGAAGCTGTACAAGTTTCAATCAGAATGTAGAGAGATGTCACAGTGGATTGGAAAGGGTTAAACCTTAAAATTGACTTTAGCAGATCACCCAGAATTACTGTTTGGGATGGACTGTGAACATAATGTTCATGAAACCTGTGCAGCCATTCAGGGGTCTTCTCTACCGTAGGAACAACTTCTACTATTGTATTGCTTTTAAGGGACTTTCCTAATATACCTAATGACATGTAATATAAGGGGCGCTCTATGATGACCTATTGGAGAGCAAGGGTCCACTGGTCTGTCTAGCCTGGGACTAACTAGCAGGGAGGCAGATATGTTAGGATGTGGTACTAGGGACAGATTTTGGGCCTCCCCTGCTAACTGGAGGAGAGTGGCATATTCTTTGAGAAAAGGGAGGTACTTCCAGAAATGTTAGGCCCACCTCCTGCAGGGTCACCATTGTCTCCTGATCCACCCCAGCAGGGCCTGTTGGCCTGGTTCTGGTTCGGACTAGTTTAATGGAGGATGAAGTGTGCAAGTAGGCCCAAGGTGGCTCGAAGGTGCTGCAAGAAGCTCCAATATTCTCCAGACTGACATAAAAGAACTTGTAATGTAGTACACTGGAAGAATCCATAATAAAGTCCTATTCTTGGGCTGAAAAAACAAACTAATTCCTTTACTGGCCATTATGTGTAGTTCAGTCGCTCCTCCCGCTCACCAGGCATTACCAGTCCAATTATCCAGTTCACCATAACCTTTTACTCATGTACTGGGCCTAGTAGTTTGCAACCACGGAGTATTGAACCAATGTCTGTCACTGGAGAAAAAAGGATGGGGGGATAAGTGTCCCCTGGGGTGTTCTAAGCAAACCTAGGCTTTGTCCCACAGTATCTGTGCTCTTGAGGAGCTTGCACCCATATGGCCATTTCTGCACACTGCAGTTTCACACCAGGGAGTATCCCTGCTCCTCACAGCAGCGTAGCTGTATAGACCCTCCTCCTACTTGTCTGTCCCTGCTTGGAACCACTCCATCTCTGCCCCTCTTAAACTCAGTTCCAAACTTTACATGACTAGCATGGACTATTAAATAAACTTCCATACCCCCTCACAATCTGCAGGGTCTGGAAATCCGAGTGACAACCCCCATAAGACAATGGCTGCCACATGTGATTGAGACCTTTTTCAAAGTATACTGCAAAAAAGTCCTCTTATTTTCTTCTGCAGAGTGTCCTGGAATGCTGGATCTTAAGGGCAAAGCCAAATGGGAAGCGTGGAATTCCAAGAAAGGTAAGCTTCTTATAGGGAAGACGAGTACAGTAAATCTGATCCAATAAATGAAGGCTTTCTCGGTGTGGTGCTTACTTCCATTCATTAGAAGCACTTGTATCTCCTCCTCCAGTGTTGGGCTGTAGTAGTGTTTACACTTGTGCATCTGGAGGGTTTCAGCACTGGACATGTGAGCAGGGGCGCACCAACCAGAGTAGCGGACATGGCAGTAGCTAAAGGGACCCAAATAATCCTAAACCTGCTGGGTACTAAAGGCAGTTATGGTGGAATGGGCCCCATTCCAAGTCTTGTCCTGGGGGCTACTTTTTACACTCCTGTAGGCGATAAGATATTAATCGTGGGGGTGCAAGCATTGTTAGAAGTTGGGTCATCTCATTGACGCACACTGCTACACTCCCATCTGTGGCTGGATAAACATGCTATCTTGTGCCACTTTCATTGATGGCTGCCTTGGTCACACAAGGGCTAAATGGTCCTCTTGAAGTCTATCTAGAAGGGGAGGAATCTATCATTGGGGAAATTCTTGACACTTTTCTGGCCGCTCTTCCAGCTTAAAATGCAACAAAACAATCAAATTTTGCACCATATTAATCACCTTGTTGCATCTTTGAATATGGCTGGAGATGCAGAGTCTGTACGCCACCCAGATAAGGAGCGGGCTTGGGAGGGTTTTTGCAACTCTTTATGGACTTTTCACACATGATGGAATCGCTGCAGCACAGATACGGATTGTGTCAATGAACGTGGATTCTATTGCTTTTTTTTTTTTTTTTTTTTAACTCCTTAATTCTGCAGCAGAATGCCTTTTTCATTGCAGAATTGTATCTTGCAGATTAACAGGTGTGGAGCTCAAGCCCCATAGAGTAATGTGGTGCAGAAATGTCCACACACCCTAATTTTGGCCTGTGTGAAAGGCCCCTCTAAAATCGCATGTCGTAAATGTTAGCTAATTCTGGCCAACAGCGAGCTACCCCCTCTTCTAGACCTTTTTGGAAGTGGAGAGGTAGGACGTCTGTACTTTTTTGGTGTAAAGCGATAATAAATTGGTCTAAATTTTTGAGCACCAAAAGGCACGGCCTTCTGCCCCAACACCAGTAATGCACCCCAATGTGTTTTGTGGCACTTTTTTCCCCTGATGGAAATTAAATGCCTGGAAGAAAGTGTAAAATATGAACTAAAAAACTTCTTGTACAATAATAACTGTAGTTTATATAATTTATCAAACTTTAATGATACAATTGTGTATAGGAGACCCGAGGGGCTGCATTGTGCAGTAAGTGCTCAGAGTACTTGCAGTTTCCCCTTGAGTCCTCCTGCTCTTCCAGCTTCTTCTGGCAGCTGAGGATGGCCGCATATAGCAGTACACGGGGCCGTCGTCCACTGCCGGAAGGAGCTGTAAGCAGCCGACGGAGCAGGAGCGCCCTGAAGGGGAACTGGCAAGCAGTCTTCATAGACTTCTCCAGTATCGAACATGCTGCACTGAACTAGGAATTGGACCGTTCTAGAGGGTCTCCAGTGCACCGAATTTAAAGGCCTTTTGTCACCAGAATATGGAAGAATTGGCGGGCCCAATCAGTCACATGACACACAAAATGGACATATGTGTAAAAACTGCAGCTTCTGGTTCTCCAGGAGAAGGAACTTGGGGAAAGTCCTGCATCACAAGCACTGACGTCGGTGGCTAGAAGAGGCAACCGAGCAAAGGAAGGGACCTGAGCAAGGCAGGACAATTTGATTTGAGGCCCTGGTGGCCCACCTGGAGGCAGGTAGTCTTGCATACACCTGGAGGCAGGTAGTCTTGCATACACCTGGAGGCAGGTAGTCTTGCATACACCTGGAGGCAGGTAGTCTTGCATACACCTGGAGGCAGGTAGTCTTGCATACAGGGCAGGGCACCAATGCTTAAGTGTGTTTTGTTTAAGTCCTTATACAGGGTTTCTTTTTTACGTAGACATGTATATTAGCCATGTGATGTCTGCTAATCTGCCATATTCTGGTGACAGGCTCCCTCTTTAAATGGTAACAATTTCAAGACCATTGGTCCTTCTAGCCAGTATTGTAGACCACTAACTGCTGGTGTGCCTTCACATGTCTGTTGGGCTGTCGGCTCATAATGTCTGCTCTGCCTCTGGAGCAGAGAAACCGACTTAAAATGGAAATAAATGCTTCTCAAAAAAATATGCAACAGATAGAATTCTAACTGGCAGCCCTAATGGAAGTGTAAATGCAACCCTAATGATCTAAAATGACCATTTTTGTGCTAAAAATCCCTAGGGGCTTCTTTCTAGCTTACTGTCGACTGACAGACATCAGGGAGGGGAATAGTGGTCACGCTTAATGTGTAGAGGGAGAGGCGTCTTGGCTATAAACAGCTTGGAGGTAATAAGTTAATAGTTTAGCTACTGAAATGATATCTTCACTGCTCAGTCTTGCTGTAAACTGTCCTACAGGATGTCTGTGTGCTATAGAGGTGGAGAGCAGAACTTGGAGTTCTGTGTACAGTCTATAGAACAGAGCACAGCAGAGGCTTCCCCTAACTGTCCTGAAAATCATACATACAGCTTACAGAGGAGGGAAGTACAAGATACACATCCTATGATGGCCAGAAGTGGTGGTGGGCCTTATGTACACACGGCAGCTAATTTTGAAAAGTTGCAAGAATATCAAGTGCTTTCCACGTGCTACTAGAGGCCCTGCAGCTTCATGCACATGGCTACTCTTGTGTTGCAAATCTCCAGATGTTAGAAAGGCTACAGCTGTCATGACATGCTGAGGGTTGTAGTGCAAAGTACCTTTTTTTTAATACTTGGTTACTTGCATACAGACCATGTACACCACTCTATATTTTTGTCTTGCAGGCTTGTCTAAGGAGGATGCCATGAGCGCCTACGTGTCCAAAGCCAATGAGCTGATTGAGAAGTACGGCATGTAGTAATATTATGCAGCCACTAACCTCTTGCACGCAGCAGTGAGAATCCAACCGGTGTGACGAGCACAGACCACTAATATTACCTGCACTAGGTTCTAAAGTACTTTGGGTACCGTTAACTTAGGATTGTCCGGTCACCGACCTGTTTCTACACTCACTGTTTTCTATGCCTTGCTCTTACTTATTAAACCGTTTTACACAAGAACAGCGGCGCCCTCGTCTCTTCAGTTATATGAGGATCTCCACCTTCTGGGATGGCAGAGGTCGGTCAGAGGGACTCGAGGTCACAAGATATGATTGTAAATCTGAGTGATCCTTCACTATTCCTTAGGACTTTATGATAGGGAAGCCAAAAAAGCAGTTGCCTGTCCGTCCGCTCTTCAGGCCCCACGGCATCACACGGGGGTGAAAAAGTGCACATTAATCTAAGTTGTCACAGGGGATTGGTCAACTGTCTCCTAGTTATTAGCAGGGTCAGAACTCTTTATTTTTGCCCACAGTGCTATGATGCCCTATCACATGGTCACGTATGCTCACAGTTGCCATGAAAATACCCCCCCCCCCCCCCATTGCAAATTGGGCTTATTTTTCAAAATTTACAAACTTTCACAGGTTTTCAAAAAACCCAACTTGCAATTGTTGGATAACTTTGACTGCAACTCTACTGCTCTAAGTGGGTGGGGGGAGCGGATCACTCTGGCTCTACTTAATTCCTAGTGTGACGACCTTGTTTACTCCATTAAGGGCCGTTCACACAGGACTGTGGTGGAATCTGCCAGCCGTGAATTCTGCCATTTTCAATTCTGTACCAAAATCCACAGATCTATCGGTGCAGAATATTCTGCAAGGCTGTTGTGGCATAGTCTATGCCGTGTGAAGGGTCCCTGAGTGAACCTCAAGAATGGGGAGAAGGTTAAGCTGCATCGGCAAACTTCGGTAATCACGGTATATGTAGTCTTACTGCACCTTTCATATGGTCTCCGAAAGCTGCTAAATAGAACTAAATTGGCAAGACCCAAATGTGAGAGTCGCAAGGAAGTAACTTCCACTAGGCTGAGACGCTGTTGTCTGTAATACAGCGTATTAATGCCAGTCCCCCCCTTCCCCTTTGACTTCTCGCACAGCATTTGGGCCAAACCAAAGAGTGGATTTAAGAGGAAGGGGAAATGTATAAATAAAGGACTTGGACTTCATGCCGGATCAACTTCTGGCTCTGGCTTAAACTGCAAGTCTTTCCTAAAAACCCTGATCCTCATCTATCAAAGCTGTCAGTAAGACCCCCCTTGTTGCCCCCGGCCATCAGTACTCCGCTTCCCTTTCTGATCTCCAACCGGTTGTTAGACTCTTACTGACCGATTTGATGAATGAAGCCTTACATGAGTATTCAGACCCGCTGCATTTAAAGGGCACCGTTCCCACAGAGTACCAGATCTCATCGCCCTTTTCGTGTAGGTCCGCACGTGGCGGAGTTCTCCACTGCAAACTTCAGTCCGTATAGGGGCGAAAATGTGCAAGATGAACTGACAAACTGCAAATCTTGACATCCGCATTGCAGGAAAATGAGGGCGATCTGCTGCAGATTCTACTAGTTCCAATCCACAGGTAAAATCCGTCTTGTGACCTCGGCCTTAATGGCGCACATTGGGCACGGCTCCTTGGTGTAGAATCGTTCAGTAACCACTCCATATTAACCTAAAGCGGAGTCCCTGTACTGGTTTGTTCACACGTTGTGGATCCGCACCCACATCTGCACCAGCGCTGCGCATTTTGACACTGCAGAAAATCCACACCAATCCCGGACTGTTCCCCGGCGGCGGACTCTATGCAGACTTTCCACAATATCTGCATCTGGTACAAATTTTGCTGCAGATTTGACCTGTTGAACACGCAGTGGATTTTTCATCGTCCACCTGGGAACAGACTGTGAGGACGCATGGTGCAGATCACACTGCGATGTCAGAGGTGCACCTTAGAAACACTTAAAGGGGTTGTCCCACTGTGCAAAATGGCTCTATATACTTCTGTATGGCCATTACAGAGCACTTTGTAATATAATGTGTGCTTTGTAATTATGCCATACAGAAGATGTATAGAGCCATTTTGCACAGTAGGACAACCCCTTTAACCCCTTTAAGCTGAGTTTGCCAAAAAAGATGCCTTTTTCTTTAATTTTTTTTTTATTTTTAACATTTGTGTATTTTGGCACATTCATGCAAAAGCCGAGGAGCTCCAATATGTAACACCACAAATGTGCTGCTTTGCCTCAGGTTTAGGCCGCCTCCACACAGGCGCCTTTATAGCGTGATTTTTCTCGTGATGCGACAGCGCTACAAATCGCATGTATGTAGAGCCCAGCCCTTCCTATGGGCTCCTCCACATGAGCGATGCTTTGTAGCAGGGGAGACTACAACATTGCAGCATGTGCTATAACTAATATATAATATTCTCTTATTAAAGCCCAAGTCTTTGGGGGATGCAACTCTTACAGTAGGAAACCTTACAGGAAAAGCCCTAAAGCTCTAACTACAGTAAAAGCACAAAAAATAATACATCACCTAAGAGGCGCTGCCATCTCTGGCGCACGTCTCTTCACCTCCGGCACTTGTCTTTAGTCTTCTGCCAGCCCTTCCTGGATTGAAGGATCAAATACCCTGCCTCCAGCAAGGGCTGGCTGTGATTGGCTGAGCTACAGTGCTTGGGACCCAATCACAGCCAGCCCTTCCCGGAGGCAAGGATTTAGATCCTCTAATCCTTGAAGGGCTGGCAAAAGACTAGACAAGTGATAGAGGTGAAGAGGAGACAAGTGGCAGAGATGCCAGTGGGAGGAGGAGGAGGGGAGGGGGGGGACTGCAGCTAGGGTTTATTTTCTGAGTAGTGTTTTATATTTTGTGTTCACTTCTGTAGCACCACATGGGACTCTATAGCAACACAATTGCAATATTGCCATGAGAAAGTGCAGCGATATCGCCCAGATGCAATATTGGTGTCGCCCATGTGGAAGCGGCCTTAAGCTCACTTGCCTGTTCTTGTCAAGGCACAACACTTGTGAGTAGTAAAGCGTCCCACCGCCGTCCCAACAAAGCTGAGGCCGCTGGCAGACCGGTCACATATGTTAAGTAGAAAACGATACTATTTTGACAAGCCACAGATACCGCCTTTCTTACCCAAACTGGGCACTCTGGATATTTGGCCACAGTGACTGCTCTGGGTTAGAGTGCCGTCTGTCTTGGACAGCACATGGAAAATGTATTCTAGTGCCTTTTGGCTTCCATTAAACTTCAACCAAGGACCCCTGATTGTCTCTGGCAGAAGGCTGCTTGGTTCAGAAGTGGAGGATCTTCGGCCTTGAAGGGTTTGGATAGGAGGTCAGCGTGTAACAAACAAAATGTGCGAAACTGGGGTTTTAGTGGAAAGTGGGCCAGTAATGTGGCCCAGGACACAATGGCTCTGTAGCATGGACTATATGATCCACCAGCACATACCTGTTACTAGAGATGCATCCATACCACCTGAATGGAAGGTTGCACACACATCAATTAGTCTTGGGTGCCCATGAGCCTGCTGCAAGTCTCTAGCTGTCTTTCCTTGAAGCCATGTAGGATCATACCTAATCCCAAGCCTGGATAAAGAAACAACCGGAAAAAAATTTTCAGCTGCGCTTCAATACCGACCCTTAAAGGTATATGGGGAATAAGCTACTAGAAACACATGTTAATAGTAAGCTGTTTTATTCCCCAAAAAACATATACATCCAGATAAAGATAAAAATGGGTTTAGAGAAATAAGCAACGTGTTTCTGCGTCAACTGACGCCTTTAGCAAGCCTTGATAAAGGCGTCACGCATTGCTTATTTCTCTGAACCCATTTTTATCTTTCTCTGGATGTATGTTTTTTGGGGAATAAAACTTAGCTTACTATTAACGTGTTTCTAGTAGCTTATTCCCCATATACCTCTAAGGGTCGGTATTGAAGCGCAGCTGAAACATTTTTTTCTGGTTGTTTCTAGATCATATTATCCCCATTGTTTGTTTGGAAGAACTTTGGGGCACATTTTGTGCTGCTGCTCTCCAGAAAGACATGGATGTGTAATATCCGATGCACAGATCTATGTCTTTTTGGATATTACGGAAGGCCCCACACTAAAGAAACTCCTGAAGGCGAACTTGGATTCCAGGTGTAGGCGGGACACAAGTTTTTGTTGCTCTGCCTGACACCCGGTAAGTAGGATTACCGATAGTATTTATTATCTTTTTTCCATGGATATGGCGCTCTCCCTAATTTGTGTTTAAGCCTGGATAAGGGGGAGGGTTAAGGAAACACTTAGTGACCTATCCTGCAAAAACTTTGCCTTTAAAACCCAACGAAAGAGATCTCACCTGATGACCGTGGAGGGAGCTTGCCTTTAGGCTGGGGGTCACACGGGGCGTAATAGCTGTGGAATTTCCATGCAGCCTTTTTCCCCATGGTTTTTTATTTTGGGACCAGCCAGCAAAGTGGATGAGATTTACAAAAATCTTGTCCACATGCTGCGGCCAATCCGCACTAATACGCCACGTGGAATTCAAAGCTATGGCATGCCAATTCTTTCCCTGTTTCCGCTCTCCTCTCTATGGGGGTAGATGGCCGCAGCAGAATACAGGTGGGGAAGCTGCTTCAAAATCGGTGGTGAAAGGCTGCGGGTTTGTAAACTGCATGTCTCCCATGAAAACCTCACGGTATCTTCATGCAGTCATTCCACTGGATTTCAGTCCCGTGTGACCCCAGCCTTAGCCGTGAACGGATGAACTGCCAACGGCATACTCTGAAAACCCCCCCGATCCGGAAATGCTCTGACCAAGTCATCTTCACCTCCCAACGTCTCACGGCCGCTCAGATCCTTACACTTCTGTTTCCTGCCTTGGTGCCGCTGTATGGGGTGAATTGTGGATCCGGGGTTGGGATTTTTAGGAAACCGTTCCTCAGACCAGACTCGCACACGGGGTGGGGGACATCACACTGGAACTTTCCAAAATGTTAAGGAAACAAATGAAATCCACAGTAAAATCCCAGCAACAATCTGAGCCCACTGATGGGAAACTCCACAAAGACTCAGCCCTTCTTTTTTTCGCCTTCTATCCCGGTCCCCGCTGCTGTACGATATGGAGTTGCAGAACTTCTGTGCAAATTTTGCAAGTAAAGCATTGTGTGCGGCAATTTTTGGAAAGATCTATGGCTAAAATGGAGCTGAAAGCCACAACGGTGAGAATGCTCCAAGCTGCGGCTGCATTACGGGACCCAAGACCAATGGTGGCCTGTGCCAGTGCATGCGATAAGATGCAGGGAGTCTCCACTACGAGCTTCTAGGGGGAGGGTGGTATATACAATGCTCCACAATACAAACCGTAGAGACCAGCGAGCAACCTAACACTACACTGAGGGGGCGTTACACGGGGGATTTCCCTTATGCCACTTGTGTGTTGGGCGAGGCACAGGACAATAACCCACTTTTGGGCAGTAGTGACTATTATTCCCTATGAACCGCATATGGTAAAAAAAAAAAAAAAAAATGCAGTTTGGCAAGTGCAATAACTGGTCTGAGAACCTAGATTATGTCATGCTCAGCTGCAAATCACCTGTGTAAACGTGGCCTAAGGGCGCTTTCACACCTGGCTGGGAGCTCCGCTTTCCTGCTCCATTTGGGGAGCAGAAAAGGGAAATCCACGCGGCCCAATTGTTTCCATCTCTGGACGGATCCTACTGATTACAATGCGATCCGCTCCTTTTCCACCCAGCTGCCCGGTTTTGGGACGGAAGAAAAAGCACCGCCCACAGCGCTCCCCCCCCCCCCCCCCATATTTCCAACCGTGTCTGCGACAGAATCCCCGGCCGCACATGGGGAACTACTCTGACACAGATTTGCTATTCAGCATATCAGTCGGGGCTGCAGATATAGAATATACAGTGTTTCCCCAAAAATAAGACCGTGTCTTATAATAATTTTTGTTACATACATGTATAGCTGCCTGGACACTATTTAAATTGACTTTTTTAATTAACTGTTAGCAGGGCTTAATTTTGGAGTAGGGCTTATATTTCAAGCATCCTCAAAAAGCCTGAAAAATCATTTTGCATCCTCAAAAATTCTGTAAAATCATGCTATGTCTTATTTTCAGGGAAACAGGATAGTAGCAGATTTCCACTTTTGCACTGAAAATAAACATTAGAAATAATCACTTTCTGTTGTTTCTAAATATTTCGATATATAGGTCACCAATGACTTCTCATTTTTTGGGTCCTTCAGGTAGAAATGTCCTCCTGGCATCTTGTGGATATTGAAGTCTCCACTTGTGAGCTCCTGCCAAGCTGTAGACAAAAGCACAAGAAAGAAAGAAGCGCGATAATAGATCTCAGCGGAGGATCCTGGGCTTGTAAAATATACAAATACTGGCATTTAAAGGGGCTGCATGAAATTACCCCTCCCCCCCCAAGAAAAAATATGAGCTGCACCAGGTATTGCAGGTACTTGCTTGAATGGGGATAGCAGTTGCACGAGCGCCGCCCACCCTAATTTGAGCGATCAGCGAGAGTCTCAACAGCCACGGATCAAAACTTTAGACATGGCAGCAGTTTTTAAAAAGTGCAGCCACTCTAAGACTCCGTACTTCTTAGTTAGGGCCCTTTTACACAGTCCAATTGGGGAAGACCGTTGGTCTGCTCAATCATCGAGCCGTGTGAAGGTGTTGCTGATCGCCTGACAAACGAGAAAAACATTAGTTCGTAGAGTGATCGCATCTTTCAAGCGGCACATCCGCAGATGGGGGACCACGATAATGAAACTAGGAGGGCTGAACGAACAATTGTTCCCTACAGGGTCTGAATTGGCTTTTGTAGAAGACCAGTCAGGCGAGTGCAGATCCCTTTAATCGGCACTCGTTACAAGGTCCAGATCCGGAGGTGTAAAAGGAGCCTTACATTCCCAAGCTTAGCAAGAAGTAGGGGACAGATAGCATGACGGCAGGATCAGACTACGCGGGGTTAAGTTTAGGGTCTGTAACTATGGAGACACATCGGTCTGCACAGGAGCCGTATAGACTAACATACAGTAGTCAACCGCAAATGGAAACTTACCAGCCAAGTCATGGGGAATGTCTTCTGTTCCATCAAAACACGTCAGACTACATGACAGGGGAGGAGATGCGGGCTTATCAAAGCTGCGACTAAAAGAGATAGGTTCTATTAGTGTCCAAAAATGTGATTTAAGGAGACATCAGATACAAGAGCGATCTCCAATAATGTCAAGTGTGATGCAACAATGTGACTTAAAGGGGTTTTCTGGGACTTGGATATTGATAAGATAACATTAGGATAGAAATTGGTGGAGGTCCGACTCCCGGCGCCCCCCTGGTCAGTCGACTGAAGAGGCGCTGGTGAGCGCTGACTCACATCAATCCTTTACCAGACGCCATGACGAACATTTTGTAATGGTTGTGTCTCGTAAACAATGGGGGGGGCCGGACCCTTCAATTAGCTGATCGTTGGGAGTTGAATCTCACTGATCTGATAGGGATTACCAATCATTAGAATAGGTCACCAATATCAGATCCCAGAGGGTATTCCGGCTGTATTTACGTGTCCATAACATCGATGAGTGACCTAACCGGACGACTCCAGACCCCATCTATGACATTGTAGATTCAGATGATGCCCGGGTTTGAGTCAGGAGCCCCGCGGTCAGGCCTGGCTACTTGGCCGTATGACGGACCATAAAGGCAGCTGGGTTTACAGTCGCCATCACCGATCGAAGAGTTATCTTATCCAACCTTACCCGGTCTGTAGGCACACAGAGCTGATGCAAGATACCTACTTGTTTGCCCTGGGTGTCCTCTTACCCGTCAGGGTGTTGTACCGACTTAAGGTGCTTTTACACGGACCGATAATCAGATTCCAGCAAGAATCCGAACGATTTGTTCTGCATGCAGAATAACGAGTGATGAATCGTCCCGTGTAAACGAGCGCCTGCTTACCGTGAATGGAGGCAGGCGGTCAGGGCGGAATGAACCCCGGCGCGCTAAATCTCCATTCACTAGCGGCCATCCTTCCTGTGTAACAGCGCAGTAACGATTATCGATGGGACGACTGTCGGGCATCTGACATCCATCAGGTCTTCATGTATAGAAGCAGCTTTACAATCTGAACAAGCAGAGCTGCAGTGCGAGACCCCCTTCGTACATGGCATATCGAAGGAGGGCTTTCCACAACGGACCCCCCCCAGCCAGTACGCAGCTAAATAGTGCGGATTTGGCGCTCTAGCTGTTCAAAGCCATCTGAATGCAGCCTACAGCAAGCGTGTACGAGGTCCGACCCCGCTGTCCGGGGGACTACATGGTTACTACACTTCCATTTACCCCGTCGTCTTCTACTGTCTACAGGTGATCAAGAAGAGAGGTCAAAGAGTGAAAAGAGACATGACTGTAGGATGAGACTATATGGAACCTTTCCGTAGTCTGTAACCATGGTGACGCATACACTATCCTACCAACAGTAATTGGACCCCTGAGCGACAATCACAAGTAGTATTTATTTCCATATGTTGCTACTTAGTGCGGCTCCTTTGGCCCCAATGATATCGGATACTTTCTGTGGCATACTTTCTACTAATGTCTGACACACTTGAGCTAGTATTTCCCTTCATTCACCCTGCAAATATTTGGTGAGTTCTCTCAAAGATGATGGACGCTGTCCATATTTCCTGACCCAATCTTCCAATTCGTCCCAGTAGGGTCCAGCCAGTCCATATGCAAGGAACATCCATATCCTCAAACCAACATAGAACAGTGCTGGATCTGTGACGAGGCGCGTTGTCTTGTTGGCAGTATGGCCGACCATTCCCAGAGTATTACCACATTGTCTGCAGCACATCACTGTCTAGTATGTCAGGGTACACCTCCATGTTCATTATCTTTGTAATTACAACCAGTGGACCGAGGCCATGCCACGTAACACATTCCCCGACCATAACGGACCCTCCGCCGTACATAACTGTTGGCACAAAACTCACACAAAAAGCGTCCTCCACACGCAGGTATGTCTGTCTGATGTGAAGATGGAGTAGAGTGATTCATCGCTCCATAGAACGTTCTTCCATGGCTCAGCTGTCCAATGATGACGCTCCTTACACCATTGTAGACGGCCGGTGCATCTGCTTTGAAAGAGCTCACTAGATGAGTTCCAGGATGAATGGAGGGAAATCCCAGCTGAAGTGTATCAGACACTAATAGAAAGAATACCACTGAGTATCCCATGTCATTAAGGCAATAGGAGCCCCACTAAGTATTACCGTATGGAAATAAATACTACTTTTGATTCTTGCTCAGGCGTCCCATTACTTTGGTAGTGAATGTCTGCATGATAGCTGTATACACAAAACGGCAGGAGATTTTTTAATCAGTATTATTTACAAAGTTGCTTCTTTAACATGTTTGTTGCACTGCAGCGGAGACGGACGCATGTATAAACAGGGGGGCGGAGCAAACAAACAACTATACAGGGAATTCTGGGAGAAACTGTAAGAACTTACACAAAGTTGTCAAAAACTATTACATCAGCCTTCAGCGGTGGCAGGAAGAGCTGCAGGGCCTCCTTGTTCCCCAGAATTTCGGCAGGTGTTCCCCCCACTGAAGTTACCCACTTCAGAAATTCACCATCATTTAGCTCAGACTTCTTTATAGAGGAGTGAAGAAATTTGGCCTAAAAGGTGCAGAGAGTTTTTTTTAGTGACTTTTCATTTTTAGTCTGTGCAGACGTTGCTGCGTCACAAGGTCATTCCTATGGGGTTCGAATTCCGCATCTGTTAAAATCCGCAAGATTCAATTCCGCAATGGAAAAGGTTTCTGCTGCGGAATTACGGAGGTCTTGTCGATTTCTAACATAGAGGAGATGAAATTCCGCAATTAAAGGGCTTATTTACATGAGCGTATATCGGACATTGTTTTCACGGCCAGCTGATATACGCGTCCATCTAAGCAGTTCCCTCCCACTCAACGGCTCTCTGCCTCTCTCCTCCCCTCCAAGCGGTTTGCAATGGGAGTGGGCGGGATAGGGGGTGGAGCTTAACTCCGCCCCCTCCCATTGCAAACACTAGAGTGGACGAGAGAAGCAGAGAGTCGGTGAAGGGGAAGGAAGGGGGGGGGGGGGGGTTTAAATTGCTCAGAGTGAAGCCTATATTGGCCGGGAGTGAAAACCCAACCAATATACGCTCGTGTAAACAAGCCCAAAGTCTGCAGAAAAAAAAAGCAAGAAATGCCACAAAACGTCACACAGAACACATTTTGCAGTTAGAAACGCAACAAGATCCAAACAAATTGCCAAAATCTGCATTAGCGCTGCATCCTGCGGACAATTCTGTTCCGTGTAAAAGGTCCCTTTGGGTTGTGCATGGACAGAAAAACTGCCTCAAAGACAGCAAAAACCAAAACTCAGTGGGCTCCATCGGACCACCTCAACCTTCAGGAGTGACCACTTGTGAAGCATCTCAGTGCTGTGGGTAAGACTCACGTGAGGGGCAGAGGCTCCGGACACAAACAGATGCGCGGGCTCCAGACCATACTTCTCTTTTAGTCTTACTGCAGTAGCAAAGCTGGTGAAGGCCCCGAAGCTGTGAAGAAGGCGAAACAAACGTGAGATGATCAGTTTCAGGAAAGTGCCAAATGGAATCTACAATGAGCGGCTGCCAACGGCGGACACACGGAGAGACTGTAATTAATCCGGCATCTGTAAGCGCTCGCCAGACTCTACAGACAACGGCACAAACTCGCTTTGTCCTGAGGAATACTTCAAGACTTCATCAGACGTCGTGCGCTGGGTTAGGGGCTGACCGCCCATGTGAGGCATTAGTGGTGGCTTTACATGGACAGCCATCATCCGAAGAGTCGCTCAATAAAAGTGAATGCATGCAAGTTTTCCAAGCAGGTGACAAGTGAGAACTCATTCAAGCCGCTTTGTTTCATCTCACCTAAAAACTGATTGATCAACCATTGTCTGGTGGTAAGTGTCATTAATGACTAGCAAACAGCTTTGTAGGGAGCGTGCTTGTCCAACATGTGCCTCCCACCGGACGCTGATTGGCTCCCACCTATTTTTTTTAGCATTCTTCCCTCCCACTTAACAATCATTGGTTCCCAAAAACAGATAAATACGTGCGAGTGATCCTCAACCGAACTGATGTAGTCTCCCGCTGGTTTGGCCTTCAACAAAACATTCGGAGCTACAAGCATCTCGGAGCAGTGAGTTTTCACTTGAAGGCCGCTCACAAGTACTTATGGGTGATCAGTGGACTTGGCAACCAATAATCGCGTGTTGGGGAGTAAATTTCAAACATATACCCCGAAAAGAATCTCATGCCCCCCAACTAGTCAACGAATTATACAAGTATGTCGGCCCATGTAAATGAGACCAATAATTAATTTAATACGAACCTCACACACTCGCCTCCAGGACTTCACCAGAGCTGCACCCATCCTCTGGAACGCTCTACCCCAAGGCATCCGAACAATTCCCCATGCACGAAATTTCAGACGTGCCTTAAAAACGCACCTCTCCAGGGAGGCATACTAAATCCCCTGACCTAGTCCCTCGCTCCCCTATGGCTCCCCACACGTTTCACCCTGTCTATTACATACGACCTCTACCCCTGCACTTCCTTACCGCCCCACCCCGTTTGCTTTCTAATAACGGATTTCCGCATGAAATCCCCTACTGCCTGTGTTCCCCCATGCCTCGCCCCCCGTTGTACCTCCTGTATCACCCCCCACCCCAATTGTTTCAAACTGATTGTACCTCACATTATTCGCCTTTATCCCATGCCTGAAAGCGCTGTGGAATATGTTGGCGCCATACAAATAAAGATTATTATTATTTAGTGATTGTGGAATCGGACACTCTCTATATAACAGCACACAGTCCTTTGTACACTTTGATGACCTATTGAAGCCACCATTAGGCTGGCCATACACATGAGCCAGCAGTTGGCCAAACGCTCATTCAGCTGACTGGTACCTCTCCCAACCTCTATATAGCGGGCAGAAGTAAGCCAGCCACTGCCAGAGTCCTCAGGTACCGGCTTATCTATCCTAGAACTAAAAGGACCGGGCAAGTTGAAATACAGTCACATGATGCTTATCTGAATCAGTAGGTTCGGCCATTATATATCGAATGCGTAAAGCCAGCTTAAAACATACCGTACCAACGCCTCCCAGTGGGGATCTAGCCTAAACGAACATCACGGCAGCCATTTTGGAGAAAGCACCGCCATGAATACAACCTAGGGTTCCCAGTCTGTAGCCACAAGTATGTGAACACCGGTCTATCACATTCATTATGTCGCTAATGTAGAGTTGGTTCCAGTTTTTGATGCTGTGAAAGTAGCCCCCACGCTGCTGGGAAGGCTTTTCACGGGATTTTGGAAAGTATTTGTAGAAATTACAGTCCATTCATCCACAAGAGCATTAAAGGGGTTCTGTCCACAAAATAAAAAAAGGTTATACTCACCTGTGCCTTACCGGGCCATTCACCAGGAACCTGCCGCTCTCCTGATGTCCCTCCGGCAGCCTTTCTATCACAGTGCAGAAGCTGGCAAAGTTCCAGCTTCTGCCACTGCTTCAACCACTGCCGGACGGCAAGTACAGACCACTGATTGGCCTGGCCGTGTCTAACCTCTGACGTCCTCAGAGAGTCAACAGCGAGTGCGCATGCGTCCCCCTTTGTGGCGCGCTTGTGCACTCACCGACCACTCTCTGAGGACGTCAGAGGTCAGATGTGGCCAGGTCAGCGTCAGCGTGTAGGAGCCAATGGGAGATGACCCCTCCTGTGGCAGGTAAACAAGGGAGGGAACAAACATAGGGGGCAGGATGAGAGGGGGCAGGATGAGAGGGGATTTTGCTGACAGAACCCCTTTAAAGTTGTTTTTTCACATAGCAGCTAATAAAGGTTTGATGGTGGGGCTCTGATCAGCGAGACATCAATCATTAGAATGGTGGAACCCTGTTCCTCCTTTTCAAGACTGGTGCAGTGGGAGAAGCTGTATGAAACAATGGCCAAGCATTGGCATGCTATGCTCCTTAGAAGTCTATGAGTAACACAGACAGATAGAAGACTGTGCACTTCCCCGACTGTTGCTCCATCCACTCCTCCCACCTCAGTTGTCCTTAGGAGGAGGCACAGGGGGACACAGACCCAGCAGCTATTCTATGGTTATTCAACCATTAAGAATGATAGTGCAATGCCGGAACAAGACTGTCTGCATCCTTCTTATAGTCGGTTCTTGTAGGGGTGGGCTCCGGGTTTGATGCCCCTTTAAAACAAGCCTTGTTACTTTAATCTGGAAATACTTATAGAATACACTTCAAACACTACAATACTTTTCCTACTTGGTGTTGCAATTTCCCTGCTGAGGAGTGTATAATGCCTGCACCTTGTATGCATGCCCATCACATCACTTAGTGCCTTCTGATTGGTCCATTTAATGTGATATATAGGAAATATTTACCTGTGTCCAAAAAAAACAAAGCTTTTTCCCTGCAGTTGCGGCAACAATACAGTAATAACTTCATCGATGATTTGGTCCATGCTTTGAGTAAATGGCTCTGAAGACCGGGACTCTCTTCCTGGAAGCCTGATGGAGCAGACTGGAGAAACAAGCAGAGTCAGATGCTTTTATACAAGGTGCTCTATTGGTGATGCTTGCTTTAGAGATAAGCCTCCGTTTACTGGTTCATGTACATTAGAGACACATCTATAATGCTGGGTTCCCACATGACTGTTTCACCGCGGAAATCTTGTGGTTTTGCCGCAGCGAAAAAACGCGAGATTTCTGCGGGATAAGCGCAGCTTCAAAACCCACGACACTGAGCCACGGGTTTTGAAGCGTCTTCTCCGCATTCTTTTCCATTGCGGCTCAATCTCCCATAGAGAGGAGCGAGGCTGCAACGAAAAAAAAAATAAAATAATGGACATGCTGCGTCCAGGGAATCCACACCGTAGCGCCGGCTAATGCCAGCTTTGCCGCGACGGATTGTCCGCCTCGTGTGGACAAGAGTTTTGACAAATCTCGCTCACATGGCTGGCTAATTCTGGGATTAGCAGCCGCGGACGGATTTGCCGCAGCGAAACTCCGCAGAAAACCCGCCCTGCATGAACCCAGCCTAAAGATGCAAGTTTGGTGCCAGCAAGAAATGGTGGACAGACATACAGCTGCAATTACAGTTACCCCTACCCCACTTAACAAAACAGGTTTATTTGTCAAATTTACAGTCAGCTAGGATAGTGACTCCAGAACTTTTTCTGAAACTAAGCCTTGGGGGACTTTGAGCTACGCTTGGGATCTTGTTGGAAGGTCCAATAACTTTTTGGACTGCTCTCTTAACTTAGTCTTATTTTAATATGCAATCATAATTCACAGTCAAAGCCCTCACCAGTCCAAGTATTTGATGTGTTTTATCTCAAGCATACCTGATACAACTAATCAAGGGCTTCATTAGTTACATCAGGTGTGCTTGAGACAACACCCGATTTCCAAATGTGTGCTTTTATGAAGGATTCTCTTCAGGGGTAAAATAATTCTGAGACTACAGTAGTTATTAAAAGTGACATTTTGTGTTGAATTTGGAGCAACTGCTTGTTATATAAGTTGTGTTGAGCTCTTTAAATAGTTCTAAATCACTGGACACTGCAGGCTAGCCCCGACCCGGTCTCTTCAGCACTGCATGCATCACTCACTATCAATATTACAATCAAGCACAGAGGATGAAGTCTCCAGGGTGCTCTCCTCCACTCGCCCCACCACCTGCGCTTGCGACCCTCTCCCCCCACACCTCCTCCGCTCCTTTTCCCCGACTGTCATTACCCACCTCGCCACCATCTTCAACCTCTCCCTGACCTCTGGCATCCCCCCCACCCATTTAAACACTCCCTCATATCCCCTCCGCTAAAGAAACCGACCTTTGACCTGACCAACCCGGTCAACTACTGACCCATTTCAAGCCTCCCCTTCATATCCAAACTATTAGAACGCCTGGTTTATTCCTGCCTCACACACTTTCTTTCTGATAACCCTCTCCTCGAACCCCTCCAGTCCAGCTTCTGCTCCATACACTTGACCAAAACCGCCCTCACAAAAGTATCAAACTACCTGAGGGCAGCAAAGTTGAGAAGGGACTACTCCCTACTGATCCTCCTCAACCTCTCCGCTGTGTTTGACACGGTCGACCAGAGCCTCCTCCTCGCTATGCTTCTTTGGCTTAAAGGACACTGCTCTCTCCTGGCTCTCCTCCTACCAATCTGACCGCTCTTTCAGTGTCTCCATCGCTGGTTCCATCTCCTCTCCGCTCCCCCTCACTGTTGGGGTCCACCAGGGCTCGGTCCTCGGCCCCCCTCCTCTTTTCTATCTACACAGCCCCGAGTCAGACAAATCATCCAAAGATTTGGCCTCCAATATCATCTCTATGCTGATGGCACCCAGGTATACACCTCCTCCATTGAGATCTCTGCACCCTTCCTCCAAAACATCACCGACTGTCTCTAACACTATGTCCTCCCTTTTTCTCAGACTCTCGTCTTCCTGCCCTTAAACAGCGAACTTCCCCCCAACATCTCCATATCAGTGTCTGGTACCATCATAACTTCCAGACAGCAGGTCCGCTGCCTTGGGGTGGGGGTCACATTGGATTCTGACCTCTTCTTTACCCCCCACATCTAATCTCTGGTCTGAACATGTCCCTGTACCTCAGGAATATTGCTAAAATCCGTCCACTAATCACCACAACCACGCTAAAGACACTTGTGGTCGACCTCATCCATTCCCAAATCGACGACTGCAACTAGAGCAACGCCGGACCTCTGGAACGCTCTACCCTAAAACATCCGGACAATCCCCGATCCACAGAATTTCAGACGTGCCTTAAAAATGTACCTCAAAAAAAAAAAAAAAAAAAAAAAGAGCACACCAAATCTCCTGATCTAATCCCCCCCCGACAACATGATCCCCTGCCCGCCCTCATGGCTGCCCACATTTTCCACTTTGCCTATCGTGTACATTTCCTGCCCCCGGACCTCCTGTATCACCCCCAACCCATTTGTTTAAAAAATAAAAAAATTATACCATATGTAATTTGTCGTATTCTGTGCGCTACCCCGTGCTTCATCACCTGCAGCCGGAACCTCCCGTATCCCCCTCAGCCTGTTTGTTTCCAACTAATTGCATACGGCATGTTAATCGTCGTACTGTTTGTGTTCCCCCGCGCTTTGTAAGCGCTCTGCAAATAAAGATTATTATTATAAGTCCCTAATTGTTTGTTTTTCGTGGCAGACAGCCGGCAGGATGTAAATTTGGCCGATAAACCTTGAATAATAATTGCAACTGCATGTGACTACAGAAGTACAATGTGATCGTTCCCAGCAGGTGAAAACACGTAATCCTGTAGATATGATGCATGTAATGGCTACAAGAATACATGATGGTACAGCAGCTAGGGGACCTCTCGGCCTCTTCGTCGGGCTATGATGGAATAGATCTGAAGAGGCATGAATAGTTATACACACTTATAACATACATACTTATGACAAGGCACAGATATGGATGGGATTGGTTCGCACTTAAAAGGAATTCTGCAACAGCAAACAAACCTTTTTTTGTCTAGGCACTGATAGCGGAGTGAAAGTTTTATGGTCCCTGAATTACTGTTGGGGGGGGGGGGGGGGGGGGTCACCAGGCCAGCAGTCTTATCTGTGTTATAGATGTCTCACACCTCCCATTCACCCATAAAACCTTGGCAATAATTCAATCCTCTATTGAACGTGTCAAAAGTTGTTGTAAATGTATATTTCCAAATTCTTCTGTGGCTTTGTGACATGAAACCGCCCTTCAATATCATAACTCTCAGATCTCCTATGTCATGTCCATGGTTAGAGAAGTGCTCGGCCGCAGGTGATTCTGTCCTCCTCTGTTTAATTGTGTGGCGATGAGATCTCATCCTTGCTTTCAGTTTTTGCCCTGTTTCTCCAACATAAAGACCCCCAACAGGACATTTACTGCACCGGATCAGGTACACAACATTGGACAACCCCTGCCCCCCAACAACAGTAATTCAGGGACCATAAAACCATCACTCCCTTATCAGTGTCCGTGTTGTAGAATTCCTTTAAAGTGCCAACCAATCACATCCATGTCTGTGCCTTGTCGTGTGTGTGTGTGTGTGTGTGTGTGTGTGTGTATACATACAATCTCCATGTCTGTGCCTTGTCATATGTATGTTATAAGTGTGTATAACTATTCATGCCTCTTCAGATCTATTCCATCATAGCCTGACGAAGAGCCCGAGAGGTTCCCAAGCTGCTGTACCATCATGTATTCTTGTAGCCATTACATGTATCATATCTACAGGATTACGTGTTTTCACCTGCTGGGAACGATCACATTGTACTTCTGTAGTCACATGCAGTTGCAATTATTATTCAAGGTTTATCAGCCAAATTTACATCCTGCCGGCTGTCTGCCACGAAAAACAAACAATTAGGGACTTATAATAATAATAATCTTTATTTGCAGAGCGCTTACAAAGCGCGGGGGAACACAAACAGTACGACGATTAACATGCCGTATGCAATTAGTTGGAAACTAAAGGTCTCATATCTACAAGACTCCTTGGTTTCTCCTGGGAACAATCCCACTTTGCTCTACTGACGACACGGACCGGACCTTGGTTTACATTATACATAAGTACAGAGACCGTAAAAACAATCGCCTGGTCAGATGGACCCAGATTCCTGCTGCACCGCGCTGATTGGAGGTCAGAATTTGGCACAAGCAGCATGAATCGATGACCCCTTCCTGTCAGACTGGTGGAGTAGACGCTTTCTCAGCCCACCACCCCGGGTCCTCAGATCCCTATGCATGGACGATGCAATAAATAGCTGCAGTTCTGAAGGCCATTGCGGGTCCAAGGGCTACTGGATAGGGGTCTCTAGCACAGCGACCAGGGTGTATTGGCCTACAGGGATTGCCACAACTCACCGGGCTGGGCCTGTACGGGTGGGGTGGTATGGAAGGAACAAGCTGTTGACCCACAGCAATCTAAAGGGGTAGGAATACATTTAGCAATCCCGCTGAGAGTGCATTATTATAAGGTGGGTGTCGTACAGAAGGCGATCGGCTCCCGGGGTCATCAACAGCAGAGAGTGCTGCAAAAAAGGTCCCTAACAAATCTGCCATTCGTGACGATGCCCTAAAATTCATTTTATCAAGATTTCAGAATGATAGTTATTTACTCAAGATAGGTTAAATGTGCCAACTGTGCCAACTCTGCATGTGACTACCCCCTCCACTATTGTCGTACCGCTGCATGACCACCAGATTTACCCTTCTGGACTCCAGGAAAGCTGGATGACCCAGTGTGGAGCTGTAACGTTGGACATATTGCTTGTTATACGTTGTCTATTCACCCGGGTGAGCGCGGCACTGGTCTGATAAACCACGACTGACAACCACTCAGATGGCACGCGTAGGAGACGATGGGCGATACGGGCTCAAAAATAGGGTATGCAGCGAGTTTTCAAGCAATGTGTCATTTACGTGTGCGAATTCCGTCATTATCGCTATTGGAGGAAACTTGTGCGTGAAACTCGTCCGAGCGAGCCAGACTTAGAGAGATGGCATTAACGTGACAGAAGGGCGAGCGGTGAAGCGTGGGGTCCCCAGAGATGCGGCAAGCTCTCACATACAGACAGTAAGTGCTCTCAGGTATTGTGACCCGCCGCGGCCCGGCTCTGAATACACTGGATACCTTAACCTGTTACCATTAGCTGCAGATGGCAGTGCCACAGAGGCGGGCATTGTGTCCTGCCGCAGGATATAGTGTGGCTGCTTTTCACTTGGAAACAGAGGGTCTCTTCTGTGCCGGAGGAGTATGTGATGTGACCGGCACTCCAATGCGGAGGGCCGCGGCTTTCCTTTGTTCCCTATGCTAATGTGGGCCCCAGATCCCCCGTCATTCTGTTCTTCTTCCAGCGACCTCAGTGAAAGCCTCTCCAGCTTTTCTTCCCCCACAAATGCTTTCTGGCGGTTCTGGATGCCGATATAAAGTAATAGACAATGCCCTCACCAAGGAGCTGAGCCCCTGCGCCCGCGCCCGCGACACTCTGTACTTAAGGCTTGTCTCAGTCCTTATTATAGGCAATGATGGGATAGAATTTGGGCTGGATAGACGGCAGCCAACGGCGGGGGATGTGCTGCTCCCGGTTTCCCTGTCCCCATCTGCCCTACAAGGCCACACGCACATTTATAAACCAGCTTCTGCATAAAAGAGACGCAAGCGGGCATTTGGGGAAAAATGTGCAACTTTTTTCTGCCTTTATACCAGCCCTGACATTTTTATGGAAAGTGGGCAAGGGCTTTCAGGAGGGGGTGGGGTGAGGGTGTATGGGGGGGGGTGATGATGTATGGGGGGGGGGGGGGGTTGGCCACCCTGGAAGGACAGATTTATGTATAATTTACGCCAGAGGCTGAGGTAGACTATGCCAGAAATATACGTCATGTTGGACCTGGCGAACCATTCTGAGAACATGCACAGAGCTGCCAGGATGCGCTTAAGGCCCCCTGTCCACGGGCGAGGCGGAATATCGCTAGTGATATTCCGCAGCAGGGGAGAGAACTGTCATGCCGCAATTTGAGTCCCAGGAATGGAGCATTGCTATGTACAATTGCCCGTGGGCAGGAGTCTGCGCCTCTTCATTTATTAAGCGCATCGTAGAAAGGCAAGACTTAGTATTTTGATAGGGGGAAATTTACTAACAACCACCTGTCCGTCTGTGAGTGAGTTACATGCTCCACCCCCTGATCACGACGGTGACGTCATCATAGATCCTATTCCATGGCAACCGAGGCCCTGGGGGTTTGTAGGGGATGCATAACTCACTCATTTTGGGATCTGGTACTGCAGGCTATGTAACCCAGATTATGTTCTTCCTTTATTAAAAAGGTATAATCTTTATTAGTGTGCATTAAGAAGGGTTATTTAACACCCGTATCCTCCACATGCTGCTCTAACTGATATTCGCTATATCCAATATTTCCTAGGTATATAAAGAAGGAATAAGCCTATCTAACCATTATTGTGTACAAGCAGGAATTGTTGAGTTTATGGAAATTAAAAAGCAACAATCAGCCCCCCCCCCCCTCAACATGTTTCATCACCTCAGTGACGTCATCAGGGGTTTGGGGCCAAATGGCAATCCAATAGGGGAGTGAAGGATAATTTATAGTCTCTGATAACCTCAACCGGCGTCATCCAAGCAGATCAAGGTTCTCAGTGAACTAATAAGAACTGATATAACGTGTGAGGAACAACCAATCATACATAGTATTGAGTCCCCACCCCATAGTCTGGTGACATCATCAGCCTGCATCATCCAATCAGATCAAGTTCCTCAATGAATCAATAAATGCCATTATGAGGAACAACCATTCATACATAGCATTGAGTCCACCCTATTGCAAAACTAACGTAATCACGCACCAATACCGTTTTGCCTGCTAACCACCAATTAAATGTTGGCGCACGCGTAGAGTGCAGTGAGCGCCGCCCAGGGTCAGCAAGACACGCCCCTATCTCACGTGAAAGCAGAGAACTGCAGCTCATCTCAATGGAAGTGAATACGGCTGAGCTGGAATACAACTTACAAGTGTTCATGGTAGCAGACATAGTTTGAGTCATGTAACCCGTTCCACTCCGGCCCCAGCAGCTATCAGCCGCTGGCAACTGCCACGATCGGGACTAGCTCCGGCCATGTCAGTTAACCATATAGATGCCACAGTCAAAGCTGTCTGCGTGTCTAAACAGTCAGTCGAAGCGGGACCCTCTGGGGCGATCGCAGAGTGCTGATGGGCTAGCACAGTGATTCCCAATTGGTGTGCCGCGGCTCTCTGGCTGGGTACTGGTGTATTATGTCGCCACAGCAGCTTTGACAAATGTTAACGCCCCTAGCTTCTGATTGGCTTGGGCCTGTTTAATCCAGAGAGCCGGCGGCATCACAGAGCCGGGCCCGGCGACACGTGACAGTAGAGCTGGCGGCCGGGACACAGTGAGTGCGGATCTGCAAGGAGTCGGTAAATATATGGGGTGGGGGGTTAACAGCCGGGTCCGCAATAATGGGGGCGGCCAGGTTTGAGATTTTGAAAATCATCCATATGATGTGGAAACAATCTGCACAAACCCCGTGTGGATACTGACACGTAATGATGGAGGTAAAAATCATGTCATAATAAGCCCCGCCCCCGACCACACCCCCTTTGGTACGGGGTGCCGCACTGTAAAAATTTTTTTTCCCAGGGGTGCCCCAAGGCTGAAAAGGTTGGGAAACACTGGGCTAGCATGTAGCTGGAGCCTAGGGAAGGCCCCCAGGGCTGCCACACATCATGTCTGTGAATCAAAAGTCATCAGATGTATGTACCCCAAAATTGTACTAATATTGTACCAACTATAGCTCACCCCACCGAACACGGGCCCTCACAGCCCAATCAGTGAAAAAACTAAATGAGTAAAATCTAAAAAAAAATTAAATAAATAAATGACATATATTAAGTCTATTTGGTATCGCCATAATTGTACGGACCGCGGAATAAAGGTCACATGTCGTTACTAAACCAACACCACTACCGCAGTCCTACAAGAGAGGAGCTGCCCTACTGCTGCAACAAGAGGGAAGGACGGGGAAACACATTAAAGAAAGGGGAAAGGCTCCAGTCATGAAGGTGTTAAAGAAGTCCTCTGCTTGGACCCTTCACACAGGATGTTATTAGTCGGCGCGGACCTCCCCCATCACAAGGCCATCCCAGGGGGGCTTTAATTCCGCACCTTTTAAAACCCACAAGATTAAATGTCGCAGCGGAAAAGCCTTCTTCTGCAGAATTAGAGACGTCGTGCGGAATCGTTTGTGGATTTCTAACAGACGGAATTTCGCAATCCCAGTCTGCGGAAGAAAAACGCAAGATATTCCACAAAAGGCAGTTTGCAGTAAAAAAACACAACAGGATGCAGACTAATTGACAAGATGTGCGTTTGCTGCTCCCTGCGGACGATCGCGGCTCTCTGACAGCCGTGCGGCAGGTTGGCCCGCAGCAAGCGTTTACTTCTTTAGCGCTGCCACGGGATAAATGAAGCGCTAGAAGTGCCCATTTAAAGGGAGCCGCCCCCTGCGTTGTCCATGTATAAACCCCTCCACGTGACTCTTTGGATACAGCGCCATCTGTGGCTTATGCCTGCACTGCCATTTTTATCTGTTCCATACCAAGGATATCACACAGGAGTGAATACGGCGACTACCCTGCTTCTTGCTGAGCGCAGAGTCGGCCAGAGAATACTGCTGGCCTCTGCCAATCTCCAAGCACGTCTGAACCCGACAGTCCATGTTGTTGAAGTCGCCCACATCGATTGCAGCAGTTTAACATGTAATGTTACCCTTTGGTGTGGCAGCAGTGCAGAGCTTATTGGTGAACGCTTAAAGGACCTTTCACACCGGAGGGAATATCCTTGCTGCCGAATATACCGTCACTGAACCCTAACCGATGCAGAATGGCAGAAGGATTCTGCCCCAAAATCCGTACGTTGGCAGGGCAGACCTTGGGGCTTAATATCCCGTAGGAGGGCATACTCTAACGCTGTGGTGGGATGTTCTGCCCCATGTAAGAGGTCCCTTACTTACCCTTTGGATGACTGCACAGGTAAAAGGCTGTAAGGTTTGGTAATGTTGGTGGCCACAAACCCTTTGAAATGATCGAGTCCTGAAGAAGGATTGAAGGTCTACCAGGCTCTGGTTGGATGTGTGACAAGTCGGCTCCATTCTTTTTGTGCTGCGTCACACAGTTTTTATTCCAACTGGCCAATCGGAATAATCTCCCGGTCCTGACAGGGCCAAGCATGTCTCTACACACAGACCTGAGGGGGACATGTGATCTGTTCTGGAAGGTCCTTGCAGGGGATACAAACCGTTCAACCCTGTACGGACCAGCCTATTGCCAGCCGAATATTACATTACAAGACAGCAAACCAATACTGGTGAAGACGGTTAAATATGGAATTATATATGACCATCTTAGTGGCTGGGATCAACCAGCCAATCAGGTGTGTTTATCCGCTTACACTACTGTACAGTTTCTGGTGGAAAGAAGACTTTCCAGAAAACAAATTCCCAGAACAAAGTTTATGCAGACACTGAACAAGGCAGGATTGTGTGCAGAATTGTGAATATAGCTCTGAAGCATAATATAGGCTGTCAAGTTGCCTACATACATAAGAACAAAGTTGGTGGACCCTGCTGACTTTGGCGAGAGCGGCTGACTATATTATGTGTAGGGGGAGTGCCAACTCTTCCATGTCAGGAGAAAGGATCGGGCATCCATCATGACCATTGATGGCAAATTTACATCAGGCAGTGGTGAAGGGCATATAGAGAGGGCTAGGGGAGCCAAGTTGACTCCATGCCTGGCAGCTATCAGCTGCTTCTGCCAGCTGCCGGTAAATGATGCGATCAGAGTTCGCTCTGATCGCAGCGGCAGTGAACGGTTAAGATATCGCATTGAAAGCTGACCGCATGAATAATCAGTCAGAGACCCCCATTGGCCCCCCTGCAATGGTATCAGGAGTTGCTAATGGGCTAACATGGCAGCGCAGAGCCTATTAAAGGACAGAACATGATAGGCAACATCAAAAAAATGCTACATGCTGCAATACTCAGGTATTGCAGTATATAGTACAAGCAATCAAATAATCACAAGTTCAAGTCCCCTGTGGGAACTATATAAAAGGTGTAACAAAAAAAAAAAAATCATAAAGATTTTTTTAACAGTAGAAAAAAAAAAACTATATGAATTTGGTATCAGCGTAATCGTACCGACCCACAGAACAAAGTTCAAAGTCATTTTAACTGCACTGTGAATGCTGCAAAAACTAACCCATCCACCCAAAAAAAGGTGGAATTGCATTTTTTTTTATTTCTTCCAACTTAAAAAAAGTTTTTTAAAGTTTTTCCATATATTATATGGAACATTGGATGATATTATTTAAAAAAATGCAACTCATTCTGCAAAAAAATAAGCCAGACTATGGCTAGGTCAATGAAAAGGTTAAAAAGTCGTGGCTCTTGAAAGGCGGAGATAAAGTTTCAAAAACACGAAAATGAAAAAAGCTCTGATCCAGAAGGGGTTAACTTCAACTTCCAAACTTTTTTTGTCGTCAGAGATAAGCCCTCACTAGAGAAGTCTGGCGGCAGCTTTCCTCCCTTTCCAAATTGAGAACACATGCCCGCTTGGCCATATTGACCGTGCGTTTCTAGAGAAGCCGGGAGAAGTTGTTCCGGCCAACCCGCTTTCATTCGCAGGAAACAGGCAGTCGTTCAGAAACGAACAGGAAATAAACAAATTCTTATTGGTCGTCCAGTCAGGAAATTTACACTGAACGCTAATCCTGCAGATTCCTGCTGGATGCGGAAATCTGAAGGGTTAATCGGCCGGCGGAAAAGGGCCCAAACTCAGGATCAGTACAAGTCATGTGACGCATTTACAGAGGAACCTCATTAAATATATCCTATAGGTATAAATATAAAACTTGCACCATACAAACCTTCAACGGACTCATCGAAGAAGCCCCCCCACCGCGCATAAAATAAGGATCCTCCTCCAGCCCAGGGGAAGCAGAAGAGTCGGGTCAAGGCATCGGGCCGTCCATAGAAGCAGTTCACAAGCTTATCCATCCTCTAGAAACGAAGAAAAGAGAGAATGGACCTTATGTTGTAACAACGAGGCCTCTACTATGAATGAAGAGTTACGTTGGGGCCCAACGGAGGCGGGCCGGAGTCATAATTAATTAGGAGCTACTCATATAGGCAAGTAACCATGTATAACAGCATAGTATAGGTTATCTGCCTGTATGAGGGCGCTCCTCATTAAATAGAGCTCCGGCCCCCCTCCGTCCATCCAGTTCGCATATTTGTAGTTTTCACTTAGGTTAAGCAGCGCTGCTGATTAGAGCCACCTGATTGGCTCTTCGGCAGCACGTGACTACACAGCGTGCGCGCGCATTGCCTTCAGCAGCCGTGCACTACACACTACACTTAAGCAGACGTGCGCTACACACTACACTCAAGCAGCACGGGGTTAGGTTTAGGGTTAGGTTTAGGATTACCTAAACCTAACCTTAACCCTAAACCTAACCCTAAACACTAAAAGTAACCCTACACCTAACCCTAAACCCTAACCCTAAACCCTAAACCTAACCCTACACCTAACCCTAAACCTAACCCTAAACCTAAACACTAAAACTAACCCTACACCTAACCCTAAACCTAACCCCATGCTGCTTAAGTGTAGTGTGTAGTGCACGGCTGCTGAAGGCAATGCGCGTGCACGCTGTGTAGTCACATGGTGCCGAAGAGCCAATCAGGTGGCTCTAATCAGCAGCGCTGCTTAACCTAAGCGGAAACTACAAATATGCATCCAGTTCAGTCCGTTTTCACCCCCCTTGTTGCTCCAGGGGAAGGCAAAAAACCCCAATGAGGCAGAAGCCAATTATCCCATGTGGTGGAAAACTTCCTTCCCGACTCCATAATGGCAGTCAGAATAATCCCTGGATCAACGATTGAAAGTTCCTACCTGTCTGCAAGACCCGGAGTAACATCGCCGCTGGTTATTTAATGTCTATATCCTGTAATATCCTTCCGCTCTAGAAAGACATCCAGTCCCTCTTACACTCCTCTATGGATCCTGCCATCACCACTTCCTCAGGCAGAGAGTTCCACAGTCTCACTGCTCTTACAGTAAAGAACCCCCTTCTGTGTTGGTGATGAAACCTGCTTTCTTCTAGACGTAGCGGATGCCCTCTTGTGACCGTCACGGTGCTGGGTGTAAACAGATCCTGGGAGAGATCCTTGTATTGTCCCCTCATGTGTTTCTAAGGCCGAGGCGGCAGCATCAAAGGTGAAGAATAAAGTATAAAATCCTTTTATTGCTTCCATATAGTAAAAGGCTTGAAAAAGACATGGAGGCGGAACGTTCCCTTTACTATATGGAAGCAATAAAAGGATTTTATACTTCATCCTACACCTTTGATGCTGCCGCCTCTGCCCTACTGTTATGGACTGACCCTGGATTGGAGGTCCATGATCCCACTGACTGGTGGCTGTGCATATATCTACCTTGCCCATTTGGGAAAGCTGTGTTTGAGTGCTGCCGGACCTCTATGTACTAATGTATTTCTAACACGTGAGGCCTGACAAGTGCCTTATATAGTGGGAGGATAATGTTCTCGTACCTCTTTTAATGCACCCCAAGACTTTAGTGGCTTCTGCAGCAGCTGACTGGCATTGGTTACTACAGTTAGGTCTACAGCCCACTAGTACCCCCAGGTCTTTTCCCTAGCTGTACCCCATTTAGTGTATATAGGTGACATCTGTTTCTCCTGCCCATGTGCAGAACCTTACATTTATCCACATTGAACTTCATTTGCCATTTTTCTGCCCAAGCCCCCGGCTTATCTTATGTTATGGCAAATATTTGTGGCATTAGCTGGTCTTTATTTACAGCACCTCCCATGATGGGCACGTCTGCCCATGAAGCTCCCACTATGAGCCAGCTGGTCCTACACACCTCTACTGGCTCCCGTCGGGCAACCACTGGTCCACTCTAACCAAGTTTCGTGGTTGCCTGCTTCTGTCTGATCCATGGACCACCATGTAGCTTCTGTCCCCTCCACTGACTAGGAGCCAGCTGTTCCTACGCACCCCCATTGGTCCACCCTGGCCAATCTCCATGGTTGTTGGAGTCTATCTGAACCACATACCAGCCATGTATGAGAAGTTAGTGATGCACATGCACCTCCACTGGCTTCCCTCAGTAACTGTTGGCCCAAGACTGTGCAGACCGGGGAGCATCCATGCAAGTTGTGTCCCACCACAGACGAGAAACGTGCGATTATCTCGCTGTGGCCCGCAACTACCAACTCCGTGTGTGTGAAGTGCTGCAACCCCACCGTACAAAACCGAACACCACAACACCGCTTGTAAAAAGGGGGCCGGAAGCAGAATTCTCCTACTGTCCCTCACCGGCCTCCTTTAAAGAGTAGCTGCACCTTTATCAGTGGGGATCTGAGTGTCGAGACCCTCACTAATGGCTGGAATGAGGGGACTGCAGCGCTCCCCTCAGCACTAGGCTGCTTCGGTTGTCATCGTAGGTTGCCGGCTCCTCGTGGCAGCTGAAGACTGAAATTGAAGCCAAACGAGGCGCGGAGCGTGGGTGTGCACTTGTGCCCCTTCATGTTAGCGATTGCCAGGGGTCTCAGCACCCAGACTCGCACCGATGTAAACTTTTGACACATCGCTCGGACTTGTCAGGTGTTTTTTTTTTTTAGTGCAGTTACTCTTTAATCCCGGACTTCTGTACCGACCGCCCTCTATTGTGCCCTTACCCCCCTTTAGATATCTGGTACCGCCAGCCATGTGGCCTTTGCAGACTATTCCACCCCACCTACATGAGCCTCCCCACTACTACCCGTCCTTCCTGTGGGCCCGATGCCCCTTATGCTTCCTCGTCCGTCACTCTTGCTTCACTAATGAAAAGCAAGTTGTGAATGTGGATAATGGTCTTTGTTGGGCTTCTGTGGTGGGCCCATTTACACGGGCGTGTTATTATGAATACGGACCCATGTTTTTATGGGGTGCCAATATTGTGCATGTCCCATCTTGTCTGTATTCACGGACCAAAATCACCCCTGTCTATGGGAGTGTAAAAAAGCCAACATGGATGATACCCGCGTCGCCAGGAGACACTGAAGACAAAGCAGTGCCATCAATTGGGAGTCCTGGAATTTTTTTTTTTGCGCGCATGAAAAATGGACAAAACACAGATAGCACAAGGACGTAAAAACACATGCAACACCCAGCGCAATCCATCCACTCCTCACGGACTGAAACAGCATACGCCCGTGTGAATGAGCACCTAATCAAGAGCCCAACAGTCTTCCCCCTACCCCTGTGCGGGGGGGGGGGGGGGGGGGCTTTACCCCTTCTTCCAGGGCTGAAAATTAGCGTTTTTATTATATGTGTTGTAACTATTTGGGAGTGCTGTCCCTTTAAGTGGGTGACGCGGCTGGCTTTCCCACATTGTGGTAGAGGGTCAGGTGACAGCTACTCCTATACGGTGGAGGAAAGCCGGCGGCTGGAGAGGTTGCTCAAGCGGCAGCTTGGAGTGCGGCTGGAAGGGGAAATTGCTTCTAGCATGGGGCGTCCTGCAAATAAAGAACAGAGGGACAGGCAGATACTCGCTGTAAAGTGGCGGAGGCCGAGAGGCGCAGGCTAGCCGATCCGTGTCCCCGAGCAGCACACATCTGTGCCACAAACCGTGGGGCTTTCCTGGGGATGCCCTCTTGTTATGGGAGCAGGAAAACAGAATCCCCCTGGATTACCGGATCCGTCTCATAACAGAGCCAAACTCTGCTGACGGACCCCGCTGAGTGTACTGGGGTCCGCGCGCTTCCTGCACAACTCTTTCGTCTGGCATTTCACGCCGCGACTCTGACCCAAATGTAAACAGAGCCGGTCAATAAAAGCTGGGCAGCGACGCAGATAGCGTGCGGTCCGCAGATCTACTGCTGTCGCCCATCGGGTGCGTGCCAGGCTGTTACCAGTTTAGATTGGTCACCACTTTACAGCTAGACGACCCACGGTACCAGATGGCTGCCCCGTACCTACTGCGCCCCTGAAGAGGTGATGGTTCGCCACTCCTGCTATGGTCGACTGACCTATCAAGCCGGAGGGGTCTCCAGGGGTCCCCCCCCCCTCCTTAATAAAAAGCGCAATACGCCACATGGTAACGTATGCAAGGACACGATCATAACGCCTTCCACAATGAGAAGGCGCCGACCTCTTACCCATCCCTCCAAGACGGAAGGTTCTGAGGAGCCCGCTGGCATCTTCCAGTCCTAGGACCGGGTTGCCCAGCGTCACGCCTCGGGGGCGGCGCTGCATTTTGTCGCCGTGTACTCACCAACCAAGTTCTGCAGAGCAGCGAAATGCGTCAGACATAGAATCCAGCGGCGACCCCTGCAGAGCAGACAACAAGCACAGCTGTTAGGGCACGACATAAGGCTGATAATGACATTATACGGCATAACCTACTCTGGGACTCCGCAGGTCGGGGGCACAACGCCGTCAGCTGCCTTCACCCAGGTAGCATAATGCCAACCTGCCAACTACACGGACTGCCTCCTCTTCTGGCCAACTGGCACATTGAGTTCCCCGGACTTTGCCCTTTTCAAAAATGGCCGCCGACGTGCGTTCTTGTGATTGGCTGGCGGTGGTGTTTACGCTCATAAATCCCATCAAACGTCCAATGATAGAGCTTGGCCACGCCCAGTGGGACGGGTTTCCAATGACAGCGCCGATCTGTTTGTCCAATCAGTGCACGCTGCACACGTTTGTCCCTTTCGCTGTTCCGTAGTGTTAGGTAATAGAAAATATCGTCCAGGACGAAGGTGATCGGTGTGTACGGAGCTGGGCTCAGGTAACGGGAGGGCGGGAAATAACGGAGCAGGGTTTATGTCTCCGGACTCTTGCAGCTTTCTACGGCGCTTTACGGGCTGTTTGTTATTGTAGATCTGACTTAAAGGGGAACTCCACTCACAGCGTCACCAACATAGGATTTATCATGTCACTTAGAAATGAATCCTAAGGGTATAGTTCCCATAATGCACCAGGGAGGGGATCACACCGGGGTGCATTATGTGCGATATGAGAAATACAAAAAGTTACACTTGTGTGTTGTGATGAGGGGGGGGGGGGGGGGGAGGGGGGGGGGGATACGGGTTTTGTGCAGCGACAGATCCGGCTTCATCCGACACTCGCAGTATATATACGAATACATAATGGTGGAAAGAACAGAAGCCGCTCGATGGTGGAAATAAAAGGCGCTATACTGCGAAAACTATATACAGCCGCAGCCGTAGGCGGCACATTAGATGCCGGAACGTGGAAATGATCCGACAGGCGGATGGAGCAATGATTCCAAAATGTATTCCATAAGAGACCCCCAACAACTAAAAAAAACACAGAACAGGTACATTAACCCCTTAACGACCGCCCATACCTCTTTTGACGGCGCTGCATTAGAAGCCCGGCATGGACGTCCTGTGTCGGGGGAAGCAGGTGCTCGGTTTTCAAATATGACAGCCGGCACTTCCTCTAATAGTGGAGCCTGAAGAAACCTTAGATTCCCGCTATTTAACCCTTTACAAGCAGTTCTAAGAGGAGGCTCCCTCTGTCACCCATCAGAGTCATACAATATGATTGAGGGGTCCCGCCCCTTGTCCACAGCCTGTAACAGGAGGGGGTGGAGCTTAGCCTTGCCCCCTCCCATTGCAAACAGCCAGAGCGGGATGGGAAGGGGGAAAGACAGCTCAGATGGTAGCGTATCTTAGCCAGCAGTGTGAACGGTGGCTGATAAACGCTCCTGTGAATAAGCCCTTACTATGTAAAAAAAAAATATATATATATCTCATGTTGTATCGCTGCGTTCGTAATGACTGAGAAGGAAGTTAGTATGTTATTCAACCCACAGAGTGCCTGCCATAAGAAAAAGGAGCTCATAGAGCTCAGCCGATGAAATAGTAAAACTGCTATGGCTCTTGAAATGCAGCAACACAAAACCAAATCTTAAAAAGTGTTTTTTTGTGTTTGAAAAATAGCAAAAAAATAAGAAACCCCCACCCCCACTGTGTAAACCTGGTATCGCTGGAAACGTGCAGAAGAATGAGAAGAGGAGGGATGTCATCGTGTAATTCATGCTGCACACCCAATGCTGTAGAATTGTAATCCAAAAAAAAAAAGGCAGAATCTCTTTTTTCCCCCCAATCCACCCCCAAAAAGTTAATAAAAGTTATACAATACATAATATGTACTCAAAAATGATGCTATTAGAAAATACAAGAAGTCCCGTAAACAACAAGCCCGGCCACGGCAAAATCAAAAAGCTGCGGCTCCTGGAATGAGACAATGAAGAAAACTAAAAAATTGGTTGGTCATTAAGGCACAAACCGGCTGTCACCAAGGGGTTAAATGGGGATCCTCCGCACGGACAGCGAGCGGGGAATCCGCAATTTAAATCTGGTCACATGAGACCGGCCTAACGGTAGATACAAGGGAGCGCTCCTTCATAGTTAGAGGCAGCATATGCAGGAGTGCGCATGGCGTTTGTTGCGGAAAGAAGCGGCAGCGTCTCGGGGCGCTCTACGGGCGATGGTAAAAGCGAGTGACCCTCAAGGTTTGCGCAGTTCCTGCGGCGCTCTTCGTGGCGGCCTTCCGATGGTTTAACGGCCCGCAGTACAGCACTTTGTTGGTGCATTAAAAACCCGCTTTTGTTTGCCAGCAGCCTATGGCAGCGCCGCGCCCTGACAGACATTCACCCCGCCCCTCCAGTCTGCGAATGGTTGGACGGCGGCGGATTAGACGGAATGGAAATCAAATAATGATTTTTTTTTTTGGTTTGCCGAGCGCAGCAGTTTGGCGCGGCCGCTGCCATGTTTACACCCGACGATCAGCATTCATTTTCACTCGTTTTAACGATCCGTGTAAAAGGCACCGACCGCGCAGATACTGTCCCCCCTGTGTAGATTACACCCGGGCAGATTCTGTCCCCCCTGTGTAGATTACACCCGGGCAGATTCTGTCCCCCCTGTGTAGATTACACCCGTGCAGATTCTGTCCCCCCTGTGTAGATTACACCCGCGCAGATTCTGTCCCCCCTGTGTAGATTACACCCGGGCAGATTCTGTCCCCCCTGTGTAGATTACACCCGGGCAGATTCTGTCCCCCCTGTGTAGATTACACCCGGGCAGATTCTGTCCCCCCTGTGTAGATTACACCCGGGCAGATTCTGTCCCCCCTGTGTAGATTACACCCGGGCAGATTCTGTCCCCCCTGTGTAGATTACACCCGGGCAGATTCTGTCCCCCCTGTGTAGATTACACCCGGGCAGATTCTGTCCCCCCTGTGTAGATTACACCCGGGCAGAGTTCAGTTTACGCCAGGAGACATTTGTTACTGACATCTGTAAATATTTTATTAGCAAGTCTTATCGGCGGAGCGCGCCCGGATCTGGCGTGCCGCCAGCGCTGCGTGATCGCATCCTAACATCATTCTCCATGGTACAGCGGTCGCTCGTTAGACACACATGCTGTGCTGCTCTTTGTACAGCAAGAATGCATGTCATTGCTGACAGCCTGCTTGTTGACGGTTTCCAGGCAGCAGCCTGCTCTACATGACGGAGCAAAAACGAGGTAAAACAATGAAAATGGCACAAGGGGGCATGACAATATAGAAATGCTGCTGTGGGTGAGGCCGGCTGCACACCGCGAGCCGGATTCCGCATGCTGACTCTAACCCCGGCCGGCGGCATCGCGCACCTACTGTTTCTGTAACCGTGGACCCTCGCAGTCGGTCATGCGCAGTACAGATTTTCTCTTTTAAATATTTGTTTTTCCCATGCTGTCGCTAGGTGATGACGCGAGTGCCCGCTGCCCACCTGTAATGTGAATTGCGGATGGACTGCGGGTCGGATGGCGTGGAGTCCACAGCACAGTAGAGCATGCTGCAGTTTTTTTCTTCTGCGAGCGGAATAACAGGATTTTTTTTCTAACCGTAAAATCTCTTTCTCCTCATTGGGGGACACAGCAAAGACCGTGGGATACCGCAACTGCCACTAGGAGGCGACACTAAGCACAAGAAGTGTCAGCTCCGCCCGCTGGCTATATCCCTCCTGCTGACACCCGGCTAATCAGCTTGTCTGCCAGCAGTAGGAGCCGCCATGCGGGAACGGAGAGACAACAATAGTCAGTAATATGACACAAAGGTTGTAACTGTAATGCAAACACAGCACCATGTGCGACTTACAGAACCGGGTCCGGGTCAGGAAACCAACGGTGTCATATAAAGAACGTGGCGGGGCGGGTGCTGTGTCCCCCAATGACGAGAAAGGGATCTTACCGCGAGTAAAAAATCCTCTTTTCTGGCTCGTGTCATTGGGGGACACAGCAAAGACCGTGGGGCGTCCAAAGCAGTCCCCAAAGGTGGGAAAAGGAAAATCCCCTCCGCACCCGGTCAGTTTACAGCCCTCTGTAACCTTCCGCCTAGTGACCCACGTCCGCATTGGCACGGCTGACTGAGCCTGCCGCCCCGTCCTCCTAGAAAGCCACGGATGCTGGTTTGGTTCCGAGGCTGCCAGAAGGACCGGGCCCATAGTGATTTAGCATGTCAGAGCTGACCGGAGGGGAGCTGGTTTATGGATCAACCGCCCCCTGTTGGAGGAGGAACCCCCCACCACTATACGTAGATAAGACGATATATCCTGACTGGATGTCCATCCCCCATAGCGGCGTGAGTGCACATAGTATGCGGCCCCGGGCGGCCCCGGCCCGTGTCTACTGCTGTAAGTGAGGACAGGGCTAAAGCTGCCTGCAAGGACCGTGCAGACCGGCCACCATAGGGGAGCTAGCTGTCAGGTACGGCTCCCCGATACCGGAGTGTAGAAAAAAATTACAAAAAAACAGTATGTCTGTGAACTTCTTGTGCCCAGTACTCCTTCCCCATGGGAGGAACTACCGGTGTCAGCAGGCCCGGAGTACTGCTGATAACCAGTCTGTACATGGCTGGATGCACACGTGGCACGTTCCTCTCGCCTGCAGTCATGGACATGGACACTGCGCTAAGGCTGCCTGTCGAGAACCGCGGGCAGCACCCCTCAAAGAGCTAGCCGCTAGGCAAGGCCCAACCCGGTCTGTAACAGACCTGATGGGCGATGAGTCCGAGGCTCCCTGTGCGGGTACTACTTCCACATGAAGGGTACTACAGGCCTCAGCACGGCCGCAGCCATGCTGCAATTAGTTTGCAAGACGAGATCTTCTCCGGCTGGATGCCTATAGCGAGAGCGCATAATGCGTGGCTCTGGCCGGCTCCTCTCCACGTGTCATTGGGCACACGGACACCGCGCCAAAGCTGCCTGCAGGGAACTGCAGGAGGGGCACCCGGAGAAGTATTAACAGGCAAGGCTCCACCAGGTGAGCGATAAGTCCGGGAACTCCCTGTCCAGGGACTCATTCCAAGTGGAGGGTACCACAGATCTCAGCAAGGCCGGAGCCATGCTGCAATTTGTTTGAGCACAGTCGTTCGTAAAGACAAGATATTCTCCGGCTGGATGTAATCTCATACTGTAGCGAGAGCGTGCATAGTATGGGTTAATATGTATAATATATAACAACCAATCACAGCACAGCTTTCATGTTACCTCAGCAGTATAATATATAACAACCAATCACAGCACAGCTTTCATGTTACCTCAGCGGTATAATATATAACAACCAATCACAGCACAGCTTTCATGTTACCTCAGCGGTATAATATATAACAACCAATCACAGTGCAGCTTTCATGTTACCTCAGCAGTATAATATATAACAACCAATCACAGCGCAGCTTTCATGTTACCTCAGCAGTATAATATATAACAACCAATCACAGCGCAGCTTTCATGTTACCTCAGCAGTATAATATATAACAACCAATCACAACGTAGCTTTCATGTTACCTCAGCGGTATAATATATAACAACCAATCACAGCGCAGCTTTCATGTTACCTCAGCAGTATAATATATAACAACCAATCACAGCACAGCTTTCATGTTACCTCAGCAGTATAATATATAACAACCAATCACAGCACAGCTTTCATGTTACCTCAGCAGTATAATATATAACAACCAATCACAACGCAGCTTTCATGTTACCTCAGCGGTATAATATATAACAACCAATCACAGTGCAGCTTTCATGTTACCTCAGTATAATATATAACAACCAATCACAGCGCAGCTTTCATGTTACCTCAGTATAATATATAACAACCAATCACAGTGCAGCTTTCATGTTACCTCAGTGGTATAATATATAACAACCAATCACAGCGCAGCTTTCATGTTACCTCAGCAGTATAATATATAACAACCAATCACAGCGCAGCTTTCATGTTACCTCAGTATAATATATAACAACCAATCACAGCGCAGCTTTCATGTTACCTCAGTATAATATATAACAACCAATCACAGCGCAGCTTTCATGTTACCTCAGTATAATATATAACAACCAATCACAGCACAGCTTTCATGTTACCTCAGCAGTATAATATATAACAACCAATCACAGCGCAGCTTTCATGTTACCTCAGTATAATATATAACAACCAATCACAGCGCAGCTTTCATGTTACCTCAGTATAATATATAACAACCAATCACAGCACAGCTTTCATGTTACCTCAGTATAATATATAACAACCAATCACAGCACAGCTTTCATGTTACCTCAGTATACTATATAACAACCAATCACAGTGCAGCTTTCATGTTACCTCAGTATAATATATAACAACCAATCACAGTGCAGCTTTCATGTTACCTCAGCAGTATAATATATAACAACCAATCACAGCGCAGCTTTCATGTTACCTCAGTATAATATATAACAACCAATCACAGAGTAGCTTTCATGTTACCTCAGCAGTATAATATATAACAACCAATCACAGCACAGCTTTCATGTTACCTCAGCAGTATAATATATAACAACCAATCACAGCGCAGCTTTCATGTTACCTCAGCAGTATAATATATAACAACCAATCACAGCACAGCTTTCATGTTACCTCAGTATAATATATAACAACCAATCACAGCGCAGCTTTCATGTTACCTCAGCAGTATAATATATAACAACCAATCACAGCGCAGCTTTCATGTTACCTCAGTATAATATATAACAACCAATCACAGCGCAGCTTTCATGTTACCTCAGCGGTATAATATATAACAACCAATCACAGCTCAGCTTTCATGTTACCTCAGCAGTATAATATATAACAACCAATCACAGCGCAGCTTTCATGTTACCTCAGCGGTATAATATATAACAACCAATCACAGCACAGCTTTCATGTTACCTCAGTATAATATATAACAACCAATCACAGCACAGCTCTCATTTTAATGACTGTGACACATGGATTTTGGCACTGATTCCAACAACTGAGCCCGCGGTGTGAACACCCCTTGTGCACCCCTTGTGCACCCCTTGTGCACCCCTTGTGTACCCCTTGTGCACCCCTTATGCACCCCATATGTACACATGGCGGATTTTTGCTGCGTTTTGCCGCCTGAATTCTCTGGCAGATCCACATCATATTACAAATCTACGTGGAAGAGAAGTGGCATGGCGGTTCTTGATGTGGAGGCCGCACCAGCAATGCTGCAGGCAGACAGGCCCATTGTGAAGGGCGCTATCTGCCTGCACATCCTGACAAATATTTGCCTAGCTCCGCCTTCTGGAGGCGGGATCAGTGCAGAAGAATCGGCATTGGATTCTGCGTAATTTTCTGCATGAATTCTGCCTGCAATAACTGTGTCTGACCCGCCGCTTTGTGCTGGTATCTCAATCCGGAAAAAAAAATCACATTTCCACGTTAATGCGGGTCATATCGCTTCTGGACGTGGAAACGTATCGAAATGCCGCACATTGACGGCGCTAAATCCACGTGCCGATCCACTCCGAAAACCACAGCAGAGAGCCGGAGGTCGTGACACGGTTCTCACAGATGGAATTCACGTGGAAAATGCCACAGCGACTTGCGCCATGTGAACTTGCCCCACAGCCGCCTTTAGCGGGCCGTAAACGCTACGGAATTGATGCAAAGCGTGGAGCGGAAATAGTCCACCGGAAATCCGCAACATATTTTATATACGCCGCGGAATCTGAATCCGCAGCAGGTCCGTTCATGCCTGGATGGTCATTTTCAGCTGTATATTGCAGATCGGCACCGTTAACGTTTGGTTTTGGCCGCTGCGGACTGGCTGTATAGTCGCTGCTGATTTTCTGCTGTAGAAATCGTGCGCCAAATATGTCCTGCGTGAAAGGTTGCCTTCACACGGCCAAGAAAATCACTCAAGAAAATCCCGCACCAATATGAACCCCATTCTTTGAATGGAGCCATGTACATTGTGGCACGGTCTATATTTCCGTGTTCCTCAGAACGCATCGCCTGTGGTTTTTAGTGGGTCAGGAGGACTCCTCGTACAGCGTGCCATGTGCACGCCATTACGATTTGAGGTCTTCCATTGACAATGATAGGAAGCGCTGATCTTCTGATGCAGCTGGAAGCCATGCCAGTGGTACACGACGTTACTGAAGTGATGTGAGGCATTTACGACAAAAAAATATGCCTCACATCCGCGGGTGAATCGCATGTTCACGAGCGGTTGATATTAGGCAGAGTTTCACGGCCCGATATCGCTCTTGGCCACATGTAGCTAGCCTAGAGGCCCATTTACACGGAACGATGATCGCTAAAAAACACTAAAAGAGGATCGTTTTAGCAAAAATCGTTGCATGTAAATGTGCGCCCATCATGCATGGTTCGTGCACTGCCAGCTGATCGTTAAATTCAGTCCAACCTAAAAATCGGCCTTCAGCCTTATCAGCAGTTCTCAACAGGGAGTGCTGATAGCATTGTTTCCCTGTGGAGAACAAAGGATCTGAGTGCAGATAAGAGCCTGGGGCCATTAACTACATTTAGGGAAGGCTTCATTTGCACACTTAATTGCTATTAAGTAGTTGAGTAGCTACTCAACTGTCACTACTGTCACTCAGACTGCCGTTGGAGCGATCTTTGAACGATCATCAGACCGTGTAAATGGGCCTTAACAGTTGAAGTGGGGTGGAAGCAGATACCCAGACCAGCGCTGACTCTGTGCTGTGCGGATGTCGGCTGTGGCTGCAGGGCACTGATGTCACGGATGCCCGTTTTCTTGCATAGTGTTCTCCTTTATGGTTTGTCTGGGGGGGGGGGTGAGCTATAAACATGATGTAAGTATCTATTGTTCCTTCCGGAGTTCCCCTTTATCAGTTTTTAGGAGCTCTCTGGCACATTCCTTTCGTTGTGAGGAGATTGAGAGACATGGCTGCCCTCTTTGGTCCAGGATTTGAGGAAGCTTGAGTGCAATAACTGCAGCCGCGGTGAAAACGCTGCCTGATTGTGCCGCAGCGGGAGGAATTTCAGGGAAATTCTTGGTGTTATTAAAAGCTTATCTAGAGAGCAAGACACAAACGTAACTTGTTCCCGTAGCAGGAAGACCCCTCTGGGGGGTGTATTTAGTCTAAAGCTGCAGTTCAGTCTACCAAATTTAAAGGGCCATTCCATTGAAAAGTTTATTTTTCTTTTTGGTAATAAGTCGGCTAGTATCACCTTGGTTAGTTACTCATTCTCAGCAGGTGAGTCATGTGATCTCATTCTGACCTTCTGAGAATGACTTGGCTTTATGTTTTCTCAAGGTGTCTGTTTCTCAGTCACATAATTCTTGTGTGATGATATTACATGGACCCTACCACACAGGCTCTTTAGGGGAAGGAAATACAGAAGCTCCCATCACAGTTACTGGCGATGATCATAGGCTCCTGTCACACAGTTATAACTAAGGAGATCATAGCTCCTCTTGATTGTATAATTATGGCATGTAGTCTATGTAGATGAATACAGAATATAGCAGGTAATGGCAGTGTCCTCCCAGCAGGCAGAGATGGTACTTGCTCTAGCTGCTCATGTGATGCTATGCTAATGCATCATGGGATTGTTAGTAGAGTATGCAAATCAATGACGTTTGTATGCTGTCTGTAGTACATCCATAAAAAAATACTGATGAAATGTGGACAGAAAGTACGCCCCTGTGAACGGGCCCTTAGGATGTAGTGAGATACAGAAGATATACATGGGGGGAGGGGTGTAATGCTTACAAAAGACCAGCTAGACTTAAGAGATTCAGCAAGGCAAGATAATAATAATAATAATAATCTTTATTTGAGATTATCCGTAGGGCAGAGCATTGCGGCATCTTCATTCTATCACATTGTAACGTCACTTATATTGGTTTCTCCATCTCTCCCTGCAGATGATTGGCTCTCACTCGTCATGGAGAATCACGTGTTTGGGTCTGTAGAAGAGAGGACATTTCAGTACCAGGACTCGCTCCCTCCGCTCCCGGTTCCGCCCCTTGAAGAGTCCTTATCCAAGTACTGTGATTCAGGTAGTGTATGTGTAGGACACCCACATGTTGAGCCATGAAACGTTTCCACCCAAAATAGGAAGATCATAGATTATACGACCCTTGATGCAGGGAGTCACTGAGCGCCCTTCTGCGTGGCAGGACTGTTTGGCGCAAAAGTGTCTGACAGTTGTTCCAGCAATGCTCGCTCCTATGCTTTTACACCGGAGCGATGATTGCTCAGTGAATGGAGGTGGGGCGGCTGGGGATCGTTTCGGCCCGCCCGCCTCCATTCATAGTAATCAGGACCTCGTACACGAACGACTGCCTGTTTACACGGACCGATCGCTGCTTGATATTTTTATTCCTGCATAAACTGAACACAGAAGGAATTATTGTTCGTCGCTCCGATTGTACGGCCGCTTACACTGAATGATTATCGGTCAGATTCCCGCCATCCAGCAATAATCGTTCGGTGTAAAAGGGCTGTAGTAAGGGCGGAGCCAGCCCATCCATGTATTATATGTTATAATCATTAGTAGCTTCAGGAGGGTCGGTGATCCGGGGATTATTCTGATTGTCAGATTGGAGTCAGGAAGGGATTTTTACCCTGGGGAAAATTGGCTTCTACCTCATTGGGTTTGTTTTGCCTTCCTCTGGATCAACATGGGGGGCTAATAGGTTTAACTGGATGGACATCTGTCTTTCTCGTCCGTATCATTGGGGGCCACAGCCTAGACCATGGGATATAGCCACTGCCCTAGGAGGCGACACTAAGCAAAAAAGTGTTAGCTCCTCCCCGCTGGCTATATCCCCCCTGCAGGCACTCAGCTAATTAGTCTTTAGCTTAGTGTCTGCTAGGAGGCAGACGTGGAAAGAGCGATGCACGGGAATCCGGGGAGTCGGGGCTTTTCCCTGGCTTTACTGGCCTCCCGGGGAGACGCAGGCAGGGGGTGTCTCCACCACTACTGCAGCGTCTCACCCAGAGAAGAAAAAGGGGCCCGACCATGCAATGCGCATCTGAGTCGGTTACCCGCCAGCCATAGGGCTTCCCCTCCCTGGAGTAGCGCACTGTCTGACGGTGACGCGTAGGGGGCAGCACTGCTGGAGCAGTCGACGCATGGACAGGCTGTGGCTCCCAGGACAACACCCCGTTTGGGACTAGCGGCAAGGGCAGCATTCCACCTGGGACCCCACATGGATAGCATTCACAACCATGGAACAGCCACTCGGGACTCCCTGCTGGCGGCGGCGGCAGCAGGCTCAGGTTACCTGGCACAACTCCCGGACGGCAGAGGCAGCAGCGGCGGCAGTTCTCCCTTGGCAGGGATAGAAGCAGGGCAGGTCAGGACACCGGGGTGCCGGCCGGCAAGCCACTTCCGGCGCGGCGCTCCGGGGGGCGGAGCGCCGTCGTCACGGCCGGAAGACATCACTTCCGGTTCACGGGGACGCTTCCCGGCCAGGCCACGCCCCCTCCGACCGCGGCAAGCTTAAAAGGGGCAGCCAGAAAGAAGAATGGCCACTCTCTGCAGCACATCGTGTTGGCTTGCCTGCACGCCGGAGCCCGGCACTGTGCAGCTCTCTGAGCCCACAGCAGCAGCCCTTCTGAGCAGCAGCCCTTCGGAGCAGCAGTCGTCCAGCCATCCAGCCCTGCAGTGTCCCTCTGCTGCGGAGAAGCATCCGGACAGCAGCAGCACCTCCTGTCTCGGGCACCAGCAGCAGTGACAACGCCGCAGCAAGTCCCTGCCACAACGCCTGCCGGGTCACCAACGCTACGAGATCGGGTGTGTGTACCCGCGTCGACTCCCGACAACATCCAAACGTCAGGACCAGAGGCTCCAGCTGGACCGGGGGAACCGCACAAACAGCTGCGAGACCGGGTAAGCCCTGCCCAAGGCAGCACTTTGCGGTGTTCTCCCCTCTCCCTCCCCTCCCTTCCCCTGCAGGCATTCCTGTAAACGGTACCCACCAGTTGCAAATTGTGTTGTGTTACCATGTCTGACCCCAGATCAGAGGGTTCCAGCCCGGCCAAGGGGAGGGTGAAGCACTACGCTTGCTCTACATGCAGCGTTAAATTTGCGTACGGTCAAACCGACCCCCGCTGCGCGGGATGTACCACGGCACGCGCTCCCCCAGGGACTCCGGTGCCCCCCGCCGCCCCTGTGGAGCCAGGGCCCGAGCCCCAATGGGCAAGGTCCCTGGCCGCTGCCGTTTCCGGCCTGGCCTCATCCTCTGCGGCAATTTTACGCCGGTTAGAGCTCAGCTCCGACGCGTCCTCCTCGGAATACGCACGAGGGAGGACGCGCAAAAGAAGGAGGTCCCGCAGTAGCGAGGACTCCCCCCGGAGATCACGACGCACCAGGAGGTCAGATAGGTCCCCCAAGCCCAGGCGGTCCGGGGACTCTCGCGGCTCTCACGGCTCCAGGGAATCCGTGCATACGTACCATAGATCAATGCACTCGTCGCGATCCCGGTATTCTACAAGACAGGCCCGGGCTCACCATGAGTCCCCACGAGCGTCTTGCTCTCGGGCATCCCATGACACGGCCCAAACGGCAGGTGAGGGCAGCGGGTCGGAAGACTACGACCGCTCTGGTGCCTCGTCAGTGTCTGAACTAGACGAAGAACAAGTGTCACGCCTAGCCAGCCTAATGGATAGCCTGGTAATATCCGTAAGGGAAACCCTCCAGGTTACGGAGGAAACAGTAGAGACGGCCCCGTCCACGGTGTCGTTTAGACGGCAGAGGAAATCACGACAGGTCTTTCCGGACCACCCGGATTTCTCGGAAGCCCTTAACAAGGAGTGGCAGAACCCGGATAAAAAATTCAGGCAACCCGGGAAAACTTGGGAAATTACTTACCCGTTCCCAGGGGGCTTGAAAAAGGGTTGGGCGGTACCTCCAGTAGTCGACCCACCCGTGTCATGACTAGCTAGGAGCACAGCATTGCCCACAGCCGAAGTAGCGACGCTAGCTAACCTGCAAGACAGGAAGCTGGACACCTTGGCAAAAACAGTGTTTCAGGCCACAGGCACAGCCTTGCAACCGATATTTGCGGCTGCATGGGTCAGTAAGGCGTCCACAGCCTGGGCCAAACAATTACGAAAAGACATCATAGCAGGCGCTCCACCAAGTGAGTTGCTCGAGCTGACAGATAATATCATACAGGCAAATAAGTTTGTATGCACAGCTCAGCTTGACGCAGCCAAATTTGTGGCCCGGGCGTCCGCCGCATCGGTAGCGACAAGGAGAACACTCTGGCTGAAGAGCTGGTCAGCGGATACAGCGTCCAAGATAGCGCTAACGAAATTGCCGTTTGAAGGAGACAGGCTATTCGGCCCCAAACTGGATGACATGATAAAGGACGCCACAGGCGGCAAGAGGACGTCACTACCGCAAATGCCGGCAAGAAAGGAGAAGGCCCCGTTAAAAAAGAAGCCGTTCTTTAGGCCCTTTCGGCGCTTTCCATCCCGCCCAGGGTCGGGGCAGTGGTCCCACTCTGCGAGAACCCCTACAGAGTCAAAGAGGGGCCGCTCATTTAAAACAAAACAGACGTGGCGATCCCGACCCGGAACATCGAAAATGGCGGGACCAAAAAGCGTGGCATGAGACACTGCCCCCACCCAGTGTCACCAGGGTGGGGGGCAGGCTCTCCCAATTTTGGGAGACATGGGGGAGGCGCGTGAACGACAAGTGGGTACAGGAGATTGTGACATCCGGGTACTCAATCGAATTCACGACCCTCCCACGGAATTTTTTCTGCAAGTCCAGAGTGCCGTCCACCCCGGAAGGGGTAGCCAGCCTACAACAAGCAGTACAGAACCTACTGGCACAAGGGGTTGTGAAACCAGTGCCAGGAGCCCAGGAGAGGCAGGGGTTTTACTCGAACCTTTTTCTAGTACCCAAAAAGGACGGCAGAGTGAGACCGGTCCTGGACTTAAGGAGGTTGAATCGATTCGTCAGGACAAAACATTTCCGGATGGAGTCAGTCAAGTCCGTGATAACATCCATGCAGCCGGGGGAATTTCTGTCCTCGATAGATATCAAGGACGCCTACCTTCATATCCCAATTCGGGAAACACATCAGAAATTCCTCCGCTTCGAAACACAGGGAAGGCACTTTCAGTTTACGGCACTGCCATTCGGCCTCTCTACGTAGCCAAGAGTTTTCACGAAGGTACTAGCAGCAGTGATGGCGCTAGTTCATGCGGAAGGTATAGCGGCTATTCCATACCTAGACGACATACTAATAAAAGCACCATCATGGGACGACAACGTCAGGAGCCTGAACGTCACGATAAAAACCCTAGAAGAATTCGGCTGGATAGTGAACCACGAAAAGTCATGTCTAATACCAACGCAACGTCTGCAATTTCTGGGCATGATATTCGACACCAGCCTCCCGGATCCTGCTACCTCAAGCAAAGGCACACAAGCTCCGGCAGGGCGTCCGGTCTTTAAGGCAGGGGAAACCACTGACCATCAGATACTGCATGGCTATCCTTGGCCAGATGGTGGCAGCATTCGAGGCAATCCCCTTCGCTCAGTTCCGATCAAGGATGTTACAACACCTGATACTGTCACGCTGGAATGGGTCCCGGCTGACCCTGGAACAGCAGATCCAGATAACCCCTCAGGTCCGAGGGTCACTGAAATGGTGGCTGAGACCTGGCAGGCTTCAGGCAGGGCGACTGTTGGGCCCCAGGCGATGGACAGTAGTGACGACGAACGCCAGCCTTTCGGGTTGGGGCGGAACACTGAGGGACCAATCGGTTCAAGGAGTCTGGTCACAAAGAGAGGCAAGGCTTCACATAAACATTCTAGAGCTGCGAGCTATCTACCGGACGCTCCGACACTTCGGGCCCAGTCTCGAGAGAAAAAGCGTACGCATCCAGACGGACAACACCACAGCGGTGGCCTATATCAACCGGCAAGGTGGGACACGGAGCTCGTCGGTAATGAGCGAGGTAGCAGCCATACTAACATGGACAGAGAGGCATCTAAGCTCAATATCCGCGGTGTACATCCCCGGAGTAGAAAACTGGATGGCGGATTACCTAAGCCGGGAAAGGATAGACCCCGGCGAATGGGGCCTGCATCCAGAAATCTTTCAAACGATATGCCTGAAATGGGGCACACCAGATGTGGACCTCATGGCGTCACGGTTAAACTGCAAGATACGCCCATTTGTGTCCCGAGCCCGGGACCCACAGGCAGCGGCAACCGATGCCCTGACAATTCCGTGGAAGGAGTACAAACTCCTATACGTATTCCCACCAATCCCGCTCATACCGAGGATCCTGGGAAAAATCAAGCAGGAAGGGCGACCAGCGATATTGGTAGCACCAAATTGGCCAAGAAGGAGCAAGACGGGCCATCATAGAAATGCTGTTCGACACACCGTGGCACCTTCCGGAGCCTTTTGTTCACCCGGATTCCAGGTCTCTACATTTGACGGCCTGGCCGTTGAGATCGAGGTGTTGAGAAGGAAAGGTTATGCGGAGACTGTCATCCAGACAATGATACGAGCCAGAAAAGCAGCCTCGTCAGCAATCTACTATAGAGTCTGGAAGCGCTTCTTCATCTGGTGCGAGGAGAGGCGTTTACAACCAATGCAATTTTCGGTGTCCAGAATTCTTGCATTCCTACAATCAGGCCTTGAAGTAGGATTAAGGGTAGGATCGCTGAGGGGCCAGGTATCAGCACTAACGGTACTGTTCCAAAGACCAATTGCAAACAGGATGGCAGTACGGACATTCCTGCAAGGAGTTGCCCATACAACACCCCCGTTTAAGCCTCCGGTCCAAACTTGGGAGCTCAATCTCGTGTTAGACACTATTACGGACCAGCCATTTGAGCCGCTCAAGGAAATTCCTATGCGGTTACTAACCTGGAAGGTGGCATTCCTCGTCGCTATCACATCGATCCGGAGGGTCTCAGAACTAGCGGCATTGTCTATACAAACACCATATATGGCCTTCCACCAGGACAAAGTGGTACTAAGACCATCACCCGAGTTTTTACCAAAAGTAGTCTCTCAGTTTCATATTAATGAGGAAATCGTTTTGCCCTCCTTTTGTCCAAATCCAGTACACAAAAAGGAAAAACTACTGCACCACCTGGACGTAGTAAGGGCACTGAGAACCTATGTGAAGAGAACAAGGGATTTCCGCAAGACCGACTCCCTCTTCGTTATTCCGGAGGGGACCCGAAGGGGCCTAGCAGCCTCAAAAATCACCCTATCGAAATGGATAAGGTCCCTGATAACGGAAGCATATCGAGCCTCGGGACGCTCGCCACCATTTCGGGTTACGGCCCACTCCACACGGGCGGTGAGGGCCTCCTGGGCAGTCCGTCACGGAGCCTCAGCCCTCCAGGTGTGTAAGGCAGCCACCTGTACTTCCGTACATACTTTCTCGAAGTTTTATAGAGTCCACATAGCCGCATCATCCGACGCCGCTCTTGGATGGAAAATCCTGCAGGCGGCAGTCGTTTGACCGCACGTGCAGTGCCCACCCAATATATGTTTTTTTCGGGACTGCTTGTGAACGTCCCATGGTCTAGGCTGTGGCCCCCAATGATACGGACGAGAAACAGATATTTTTGGTATAACTTACCGTAAAATCTCTTTCTCGTCGCGTTCATTGGGGGCCACAGCACCCACCCCTTATTATTTAGGCGGTTGCCGGAACTCTCTGTTCTTCGGTCATTGTTTTGGTGGCAAAGAATTACGCCAGATTTATGTTTGGTATGTATGTAACACAATATGTATAAATGTACTCCCACTGGCTTCCTACTGCTTGCAGACAGACTAATTAGCTGAGTGCCTGCAGGGGGGATATAGCCAGCGGGGAGGAGCTAACACTTTTTTGCTTAGTGTCGCCTCCTAGGGCAGTGGCTATATCCCATGGTCTAGGCTGTGGCCCCCAATGAACGCGACGAGAAAGAGATTTTACGGTAAGTTATACCAAAAATATCTGTTTTTTCGGCCTTTCATACAATTTACTATGTTACATGGAAAGCTATCTACTATGTGTCTTCGAAGATAAGACCCTATCATATATTAACTTTTGGCGCCAAAAAAGGGCACTGGGTCTTATTTTACTTACCTAGCACGCTCGGTCCACGTCCTCCCGATGCCTTCCGGAGCTTCGCCTTGCGTCCTGCAGTTCTTGTTCACCCACAGAAAATCACTTCCTGGTTACGGGATTTCAAGTGGACTATTTCTGCCTCCAGGAAGTGATAGCTCTGATTGGTTCTTGAGTGCTTCTTAGCCAATCAATGCAGCGCTTGACTAACCAATGCGATGGCTGTGATTGGTTAATCTAGTGCTGCATTGATTGGCTGAGCAGCGGTCAAAGAACCAATCACAGCTGTCCCGTTGTGGAGGCAGGATTTATGAATTGGCCAATCAATGCCACGGCTCAACCAATTCATGAGTTTGACCTCCACAATACAATGACTCTGATTTGATCAACCGAGCGCTCCTCAGCCAATCAATGCAGCAAAGATTCCGTTATGGTCTGAGGATTTTTTACATGACATGATCTCAGTTCGTTGGTTGTATGACAAGGACCATGAACACGGAGGTGACCCCTGACCTTCTAGACCATAATGTGCTGCTGACAATGTGGGAATACTCTGGGAATGGTCGGCCATACTTCCAACAAGACAACGCGCCTCGTCACAGATCTAACGCTGGTTTATGTTGGTTTGAGGATATGGATGTCCCACGATTGGACTGACTGCATAGAGTCCCGACCTGAACCTACTGAACATCTTTGGGACAAACTGGAACGTCGGGTCAGGAAATATGAACAGAGTCCTTCTTCTTTAGAAGAACTCCCCACATGTTTGCAGGATAAATGGAGGGAAATACCAGGAGGCCCAACTAAGTATTAACATATGGAAATAAATAGTACTGCTGATACTTGCTCAGGTGTCCAACTACTTTTGGTAGAATTGTGTAGCTTGGCTATAGTGCCTAATTAGGGGTAGTCTTGAACACACCCCCTGTCTCATCATTGGTTCAGGCTACAGAGGAGGCAGTCAGAGGGTGTGTTCTAGACTACTTCAGATTAACCCCTATAGCTAAACTATAGTCACCGATCACAGCTCTGACCTAATAGAGATGAATTCAAAAAGCAAGTAAGGAGCAATATCAGAGGAAAAGCAAAGAGCAGATAAATCTCTTCAGCTACTGATTTACATATCAGTTTTGAATTTCTGACTGGAAGTTTGCCTTAAGCTTCAGCGAAGGGAGGTCACAGGCTGCTGACCCGTAGAGAGACTTCTGGCTCAGAGGGTTGGGGGATAGGTTGGGCGCCCTCCTTCTTTCGGAGAGGGCTGGCGAGAGGCTGTATCTTAGGGAGCCCTTATTTGTGGCACTTGGAATTTCAAATTGAAAAAAAGTTTCTTCTCCATCTTACAAATGTGAAGCCTGAAGTTTAGCTGTTCTTGGCCCGAACAGAAGCAATAAGTGTAACCTGTATGTTGTTTCCTTGCAGTAAAACCATTTCTGAATGAAGACGAATATAAGACGACGTGTAGGATTGTGAAAGACTTTGGAAATGGAGTCGGCAAAGAACTTCACCAGAAGCTATTGGAGAGGGCAAGAACACGGAAGAACTGGGTGGGTGCTATCCCTTTATAAGGTGCTGCTGCATAGAATGTCTTATCAGTAGTGCTCGGCCTACAAGGCAAATAAGTAACTGCTGATGGTGACTGTAGTCCTATTGTAACCTGCGAGTTTCTTACCAAGCTGCTGGATTTCTGAGTGACGGCATTCACTATCATCAGTTGTGATTTTAGCAGCTTTAAGTCACGTAGCCAAAAGTCATTGTGTGGCCCTAGTATTCAAGGACAGCCTCAGTCTATCATGGGGGTCTCCCCGATAAGCCAGAGAGGAGGGCTGATTAAAAAAAAGAGCATCTCCTGCTTTGTGGACTCAGCTTTATGATGTCACCAATGAATGGGCTGTGATTAAATATTTCCAGACTTCCAATAATTTAGAATTTCCTTTAATCGATTATTTTTGCAGATTTTCAGAATATAACTGTCTACTGAAAGGTCACCTTATTAGAGCCCCGGCCATTTCACAATTGAGGCTTCCCTGCATGGAAATTTAGATCCATGACGTCAGAGTGCAGCATAAAATCATGTGATAAGTTTTCCGTGGATCGGCTTCGATGTCAATCCACATTAAATGGGAAAGTCCAGCGATCTCAGTGACTTCCAATGAGGCCTGGGGCATCTCTGCTGTCTAGCCGGGGCCGGGATGTCACTGCCAACCTTGTGGGGTTTTCTCATGTAACAGTGTCAAGAGTATATCAAGAACGGTGGAAACAGTGGAAAAACGTCATCTGGTAGGATGGATCCAGATTTCTGTTGCACTGTGCTGATGGGAGGTCAGAATTTGGGGCAAGCAGCATGAATCGATGACCCCTTCCTGTCAGGCTGGTGGAGGTGGAGTAATGGTGTGGGGAAGGTTTTCTTGGCACTCCCTGGGTCATCTGATACCAGTAGATGGGCAAAATGACCAATTGCTGTGCTTCTTGAGGACAAAGACAGTCCAACCTGGTTCTAGATGGAGGGCTGTAATACAGAGGCCATTCAGTATATATACAGTATGATCAAGCAGGCAGCGTGTGCCCCATATGCAACAGTTTGTCATTATTGTGCAGAAACTGAACCCACAGCCCAGCAAAAGACATCTGTAGAGCAAATGAAGCCGCTCATCCTGTTTGTCTTGGTGCTGGTTATGCTAATTACATAAACTTTAAAGGCCCATTTAGACGGGACGAATGTCGGGCAAAGGATGCCCGACACTCGTCGCCACATACACTCGCTCCCGTGCTGTTGCACAGGAGCTAGTATCACTGGCGGCCAGCAGGGGGACAGGGAGGCTGCAGGAGATTTCACTCCTTGCTCTCCCTTGCCCCTCTACATTGACTTAACATAGCTGACGTTCAGTACTGAACGGCTGCTATTTACACTGAACGATCATCGTTCAGCTCATCATCCATCGTCTATGCAGCATAAACGATGAGCTGATCGTTCAGTGCAAATAGCAGCTGTTCAGTATTGAACGGCTGCTATGTTAAGTCAATGGAGAGGGGCGGGGGAGAGGGAGGAGTGAAATCTCCTCCAGCTGTCCCGCTGTGAGCCAGTGTATGTGGGGACGAGATTCGGGCATCGTATGCGCGACATTCGTCACGTCAAAATGGGCCTGAAGGCGCATTGCACAGATATGCAATATCTTCCCACCGCCTGCAACATGGGTGCATAAACAAAGAATATCGCAATGCAATGTAGCACCAAGAGACCTTTTACCTCTATCACATATTTGATTTACAAAAATGATGATGAACGGTCTCTTTAATATATATCACACCACAGAAATGGATTTTAGTTTTGATGTCTGTGTAATAAATGCAGCCGGCCATTCATGGAGGTTGATGCACAGTTCTGCGAGCTTTAAGAGTCCTCTATCCCCAGATCAGTGTCAGATTACTTGGTCTTATAGTCAATCTCCTCTTCTTAAGACGGATTCTACTTACATTGTAACCTTAGGAACTGGAGATCTTCCTGGTTATAAACTATTATTACAATCTGGCTCTTAGATCCCCTAAACATGGCCGCAGGACAATGTGGAAACCTGATGAGACGACTGGAGCTGCGGATGAAACGCTCGAGCGTAAAGCGGGTGTCAGATTTGTTAAAGGGGTGTTCCAGCACTAAGCTGTTGCTGATGTATCCTCAGGATTGGTCATCGATATCAGATCAGTGGGGGCTCACGGCTCTGGATCCCCACTGACCAGCAGTTGAGTGTCGCGGTCACTTTCAGTCCATCCCTGGCACAGTGCCCTGCATTTTATAACTGCTGTACCCGGTATAGCAGCTTAACCCCTTAATGACGCTGCCCTTTTTTCTTCTTTCCATTTTTGATTTCTCTTACCTCACTTTTTAAAAATCATAACTCTTTTTATTTTCCCATCGACGTCTGAGGGCTTGTTTTTTGCAGAACGACTTGTTTTTAAATTTTTAATGTCAAAAAAGTCGGCGCTCGATTAATCAATCAGAGACATAATAATAATAATAATAATAATCTTTATTTGTATAGCGCCAACATATTCCGCAGCGCTTACATAGACAGGGGATACAGAAAGACAAAATACAAACATTACAGAACCACGGTTACATATTGTATTTAGCTGATGGAAACAATAGGGGTGAGGGTCCTGCTCCAACGAGCTTACATACTACAAGTAATGGGGTGATACAGAGGGTAAAGGGGCTGGAGATGTGCACAGTATGGCGAGGTGGAGAGTGAGGGATGCTATACACATAGACAATGGTCAGACATTTAGCCGTGTGACGGCAGAAACGGTGTGACTGCAGGAGCGGTTTATGATGCCTAGCAGGGATTGCAGTCAGTAGGTCAGGGAGCATGTTATCAGGCGGAGTACAGAGAGGTTTGTTTAGGGAATGCGGTATGCCTCCCTGAAGAGGTGTGTTTTTAGAGTACGCCTGAAGTTCTGCGAGTCCTGGATTGCTCGGGTAGCCTTTGGTAGTGCGTTCCAGAGGACCGGTGCTGCTCTGGAGAAGTCTTGGAGGGGGGAATGAGAAGTTCGAATTAAAGGGGCGCTCAGTCTGGTTTCATTAGCAGAGCGGAGAGCCCGGGCTGGTTGATGGATTGAGATGAGGGAGGCGATATAGGGTGGCGCTGTACTGTGGAGGGCTTTGTGGATGAAGGTAGCGAGTTTGAATTGAATTCTGTATTTAACGGGCAGCCAGTGCAGTGACCGGCACAGGACAGAGGGGTCTGAGTAGCGGCTGGACAGGAAGATGAGCCTGGCTGCGGCATTCAGGATGGACTGGAGAGGGTAGAGTCTGGTGCAGGGGAGGCCGATCAGCAACGAGTTGCAATAATCGAGCCGGGAGTGGATGAGGGTGACAATAAGCGTTTTTAACGTCTCCACAGTGAGAAAAGAGCGGATTCTTGCGATGTTCTTGAGGTGCAGCTGACATGTTCGGGCCAGAGATTGGATGTAGGGGGCAAAAGAGAGATCAGAGTCAAATATGACCCCAAGGCAGCGGGCGTGTTGTCTAGGAGTTATGGTGCCACACACTGAGATGGAGATGTCAGGATGAGGTCGGTTAGTGGAGGGTGGAAATACCAGTAAGTCAGTTTTAGAGAGGTTCAGTTTTAGGTAGAGAGAGGACATGGTGTTAGAGACAGCGGACAGACAGTTAGTGATATTTTGGAGTAAAGGTGCAGAGATGTCACAGGAAGAGGTGTATAGCTGGGTGTCATCAGCATACCGGGGGTATTTGAGGCCAAAACTCCTGATGGTTTGTCCAATAGGGGCTGTGTAGATAGAGAAGAGAAGGGGGCCAAGGACCGAGCCCTGGGGGACCCCAACAGCAAGGGGAAGAGGAGGGGAGGTAGAGCCAGCAAAGGAGACACTGAAAGAGCGGTCAGATAGGTAAGAGGAGAACCAGGAGAGGGCAGTGTCCTTTAGGCCAATGGAGCGTAGCATACTGAGGAGGAGTTTGTGGTCAACAGTGTCAAACGCTGCAGAAAGGTCGAGGAGGATCAGTAGGGAGTAATCGCCCCTCGATTTGGCTGTCAGTAGGTCATTGGATACCCTAGTAAGGGCAGTTTCTGTCGAGTGTTGAGGTCGGAAGCCAGACTGTAGGGGGTCTAGGAGAGAGTTCTCTGATAAATAGCTTACAAGGCGGGAGTAAACCAGGCGTTCTAGTAGTTTGGAGATGAAGGGGAGGTTTGAGATGGGTCTGTAGTTGGCAGCATCAGTCGCGTCCAGAGTCGGTTTCTTTAGCAGTGGGGATATGATGGCGTGTTTGAAAGAAGAGGGAAAGATGCCAGAGGTCAGAGAGAGGTTGAATATAGTGGTGAGATGGGAGATGACCACTGGGGAGAAGGAACGGAGGAGGTGTGAGGGGAGAGGGTCGCTAGCGCAGGTGGTGGGGCGAGCAGAGAAGAGCAATTTGGAGACTTCTTCCTCTGTCACTGGTCTGAGTACAGACAGTGAGCAGGAGCTAGATGCAGTGCTGACAGGACTAGGGTCAGGGCTAGTCTGGGGTTGGGAAGGTATTTCCTGACGGATGTCGTCTATTTTCTTTTTGAAGTAAGCAGCCAACTCTTCAGCACTGAGACATTCAATGACATAATTGAATGGCTATGATTGGTTGATCCAGCGTCGGCTTTCATTGGCTAATAACTATGTATAAATATATCGGAGTACAATAGACAGATCTGTCCCATCATCTATGTATACCCAGGATTGTAACAAGGGGGCGCTCTAATAACTATGTATAATATATCAGGGTCAGTACAGAGATCTCTCCCATCATCTAATATACCCAGGACTGTAACAAGGGGGCGCTGTAATAATTATGTATAGATATATCAGGGGTCAGTACAGAGATCTCCCCAACATCTATTATACCCAGGACTATAACAAGGGGGCGCTCTAATAACTATGTTTAGATATATCAGGGGGCAGTACTGAGATCTCTCCCATCATCTATATATACCCAGGCCTGTAACAAGGGGGCACTCTAATAACTATGTATAGATATATCCGGGTCAGTACAGAGATCTCTCCCATCATCTATTATATCCAGGACTGTAACAAGGAGGCGCTCTAATAACTATGTATAATATATCAGGGGTCAGTACAGAGATCTCTCCCATCATCTATTATACCCAGGATTGTAACAAGGGGGCGCTCTAATAACTATGTATAATATATCAAGGGTCAGTACAGAGATCTCTCCCATCATCTAATATACCCAGGACTGTAACAAGGGGGCGCTCTAATAACTATGTATAGATATATCAGGGGTCAGTACAGAGATCTCTCCCATCATCTAATATACCCAGGACTGTAACAAGGGGGCGCTCTAATAACTATGTATAGATATATCAGGGGTTAGTACAGAGATCTCTGCCATCATCTATTATACCCAGGACTGTAACAAGAGGGCACTCTAATAACTATGAATAGATATATCAGGGGTCAGTACAGAGATCTCTACCATCATCTATTATACCCAGGACTGTAACAAGGGGGCGCTCTAATAACTATGTGTAGATATATCAGGGGTCAGTCCAGAGATCTCTCCCATCATCTATTATACTCAGGACTGTAATAAGGGGCGCTCTCATAACTATGTATAGATGTATCAGGGGTCAGTACAGAGATCTCTCTCATCATCTATTATATCCAGGACTGTAACAAGGGGGCACTCTAATAACTATGTATAGATATATCAGGGTCAGTACAGAGATCTCTCCCATCATCTATTATATCCAGGACTGTAACAAGGGGCGCTCTAATAACTATGTATAGATATATCAGGGGTCAGTCCAGAGATCTCTCCCAACATCTATTATACCCAGGACTGTAACAAGGGGGCGCTCCAATAACTATGTATAATATATCAGGGGTCAGTACAGAGATCTCTCCCATCATCTATTATACGCAGGACTGTAACAAGGGGGCGCTCTAATAACTATGTATAGATATATCAGGGGTCAGTGCAGAGATCTCTCCCATCGACTACATCTAGAGCAAAGAAGGTATCTACACCAACATATAAGGGGGCTCTTTACTGTAAGATTTAATAAAAGTTCTTGCCATCTGTCCTAAAAGTGGCATCACACGGGTAGTGACATAAATCTGAATACTGGATACTTGGCAGTCGAAGATGCCGGGCTTAGGCCCAGGAGAGGCTACAGATGTGCTGTGTGCTGCAGCATGTATGTCACAGGCAGTGTGCCAACCCCAGCCCACTGCAGCGCCCATGGTTGTCAGCAGCCTACAGCAGATTCAGCGACGGCGGCAGAATACACAGGGCATAATCCGTAGTGCTGAGCCCCATTGATTGGCATTAGGGTATCCAGACCGGCAGTATCCACGTCCATAAACAATCGCCGCGCCTCCTGTTGTGCTCCATATCAGGGACCGAAACAGGCCATTCAAATCAACGGGAAATACCGTGAAGACGCATGCGGATTCACTGAGCATTTACGCATAAAATCAATGGGGCTTCTTATATTTTGGGGTTTTTTTGCACGCAAAAAAAAACGTGAACATGTACACAAAGAAAACGCGATCAGCAGGGAGCGCAGTCCGTGAAAATACGCAGATTTCACAAAGCAAAACTAAATCCGCTCGTGTGAATGCGGCCTTAGCGAATTCTTACTCTGCGTAGTCTCAAGTATTAGTCAGCTCTGCTACATCTGTAGCCTCTGATTAGATCTCGGCTCACCTAGCGGTTGTTGCAGCGGCTCGTTGACACGGCGGGGTTACAGAAGTGTTAGCAGACACGGCGGCAGGGTCTCGGCTCACCCATTATTGTCCGCTGTAATGGAAACCTCAATGATCAGCAACTTTATATTCTGTGACCTGAAAACCCGGCCATAAACGTTCCTTTCAGCACCGCAGTGTTTCACTTGTTTACTCAGCCGCTTCTGACATTTTGATACATGGACGGTCATCTGTAAGGCTGGGAGGGTTGCAGCATGGTTCAAGTATGCCAAGCAGTGCAAAGGGTAGTGGGTCACATGAGCAGAACCGCTGGCACTGACATATGGAGCCCGCAACGTACGGAATGCAGACTTGGCACATAATGTTTTTCCCCCCAGTGCTTCCCTTGTAAGTAGGAAATGTTCCAAGTAAGCCTACAGCATTATGCATAGACTTCTTGGTGTTCCCGCTACTTTTTGTTAAAGGGGTATACCCCCCAAAACCCCATCTCTGCTGCCTTTTCTGTACCTTCCATTCTCTTCTATGGGACCTACGGAAACGACATAGAACGGCCTACTCGACTGTTTCTGTAATTCAGGCGGCCGTGGCATACGGCCACAATTGTCTGAAATGGTCATACCCCTTTAAAATGACTTCCCGGTATCGACAAAATTCTGTCTTGGGAGAAGTAGGGGAAGATTACCTGCAGCTCTTCTCTGCCACCCCTCCAATGCGTTTTGAGCCCTGTTTTGGCTATCCACGATGGCTGCGGTAATTTTCGAATGTACAAATGTGCGCTGCTCTCTGATTGGTTAGTACTGATTACATGAACAGCTCTAGCCAATCAGAGAGCTGGAATTCTGCATTGGTAGTCTAACACTACCAATGCTCTGTGGAGATTAGATAGTCTGAAGGTTGTGTCGGCCATCTTGGATACCCAAAAACAGGACGACAGAGAAATATAGCTGCCGGTTATATCCCCCACTCCCTCCAGGCCTGGGATAGAATTTTGTCCCGAAACTAGAGGGTCGCTTTAAGCATCATTTTTGGTTTTACATCTATAATGAAAGCCACAACACTCCAAGTCTCTTCGTACGGTGGATACCGATGGCGCCTGGCGGTTCCCTTGACGTACGCGTGGCGCTGATCTTGCTGTCAAATCTGACAGAATTGGCGATGGATGTTCTGAGACAAAGTAATTGCATCCAGCTAAAGGAAGCCTGCTCCCTCCTTGGTAGTAAGTACAGACTATGGCATATGTGTCACAACCCTTGAGAAGGATCGGTCTGCTCCTTTAAGATATATTCATACTGCAAACTCCATTGCAGGCTTTTCCACTTGGATTCCATCTCTGAGCAGTGGTGTCTGATGGCTTTGTCTTGTCTTTCAGCTGGAGGACTGGTGGCTAAGCGCAGCATATCTTGATGTCCGGATGCCCTCACAGATCAATGTCAACTTTGGTGGGTCTGCCCCGTACCTGGAGCACTACTGGCCTCCTAAAATTGGCACGCAGCTTGAAAGAGGGAGCCTAGCGACGTGGTACACCCTGAAATTCTGGGAGCTCATCAGAAGGTGAGCCACTCACATCTAATACATAGTAACGTAGTATGTAAGGCCGAATGAAGACCATGTCCATCTAGTGCAGCCTGTTTATCCTCCTATAATGACATTGCAAGGTGTGCATTGTGTAACATTGGCCAACCATCGCTCCATGGGAAAAGGGGTTCTATCAAATTACCACTTCGGTCGGTAGGTGGTGTGCGGTACTGCAGCTCAAGCTTCATTGTTTGGAATCTAGCAGAGTAATATCTGGTGAACGGGACGGCCACCAATTTGGTCCGCCGTGTCGAATTCAGTGATCTGGAAAGGTGTTATTGTAGAAACCCCTAACATCCATTCTCCAATATGGAAGAGCCCATCCTTCTGGACGATGATGTTGGGTTGCTTGGGGATACAAGAGCTGTTCCAACATGTCACAGTGTATGGGGCCAGGTACTGTACATTTACAGAAAAAATGGGGCACTTATGATGTTCTCCTTTATTATACCACTAGTAAATATTAGGAAATTATAGTACCAGTGTTTCTAGTGGCGTAATGCTCCACACAGCTGTGCTACATGGCACATGCATTATGCTCCCTACACTTCACACACACAGCTCTGCTACATCCATCCTGCCCCCACACATTACACAGCTCTACTGCATCCGTTCTGACCCCACACAGCTCTCCTACATCCATCCTGACCCCACACATCACACAGCTCTACTACATCCATCCTGACCCCACACATCACACAGCTCTACTATATTCATCCTGCCCCCCACACATCACACCGCTCTACTACATCTATCCTGCCCCCACACATCACACAGCTCTGCTACATCCATCCTGACTCCACACATTACACAGCTCTACTGCATCCGTTCTGACCCCACCATCACACAGCTCTACTGCATCCGTTCTGACCCCACACAGCTCTCCTACATCTATCCTGACCCCACACATCACACAGCTCTACTACATTCATCCTGCCCCCCACACATCACACCGCTCTACTACATCTATCCTGCCCCCACACATCACACAGCTCTGCTACATCCATCCTGACCCCACACATTACACACAGAACACATGCCACACACAGCTGTAGTACATCCATCTTGATTCCCACACATTACACACACAACTCTACTACATCCATCCTGACCCCACACATTACACACACAATACATGCCACACACAGCTGTAGTACATCCATCTTGATTCCCACACATTACACATACAGTTCTGCTACATTGCACATTCATTATGATTCCCACATATTGCACACAGAGCTCTACTACATGCATGCTGACCCAACACATTACACACACAGCTTTGCTACATTATACATCCTTCCTGACCGCGCACATCACACACACACAGCTCAGCTACATCCTGATTTACACACACACAGCTCTGCTATTCTACACATCACCAGACTCCTAGATGCAGTGATCACCCCTGGTCATGTGATTCCTGTCTCCACCCACGTCATCACAGGTCCAATTGGCTGCTGTTGGTTTATCAAGTATACATAGTCCATGGACCGCCGGAGCATTACAGGTCTCTTCCTGTTACAGTGAGAAACTCCCGGTCCACAAAGCTCGGACTTCACCCCTGGATATGTCCCAGTTCCAAAAGCTGTTCAACACCTGCAAAGTTCCTGGTGTGACCACAGATACACTTTCCAACCACTTTAAGACCGGTAAGTACAACTTAATTAGCTGCAGATTTTCCTCCTTTAGTGTGTAGTGTGTTTTGCACACCATATAAGTGATTACAGTATCATTATATCCAATGTCTCCAGGTGATGTCCTCTCTGACTGGAGTCGTTCAATTTCCCTTTTATTCAGTATTTGGCCCAGACTGCCATGACAACTTCTCCCGGCCAAAACGTCTTTCTGCGGAATTTAAAATACAAACCCCTTTGGCTCCTTGCTTTTCCAACCCCCTCCCTACATTGTCTTTGCACTCATAATGCACCCATTTGCCTCCTTTCAGATATAATGCCCCATTTGCCCGCTCTTATTAATATTGCCCCCAATGTCCCCTTGTATTTAATTAACAAAAACCCAACAGTCCATACTCGCTTCTGGCGCTTGGCGGCAGCTGTGAAGGGTGCGCTGTTCCCTGCTGACTTCCTCATTGTGTGATCATGTGATAACCACATGATTGCTGTGGACATTCCCCGGCCTCACTAACAACAGCGGAGGGGAGTATCTTTTTTTAATTTGACACACTTCAATCTGGGGGTCCTGAATGCTGTGCCTGACCCAGCAGTCTGAGCCCCCTCCATGACCCGTCTCTGGACACCACGTGGAATGGCCTCCTATGACTCAGTGAGCCACGGCATCAGCTCTGGTTTGTCGGGTGCTGACCTCCGGCCTGCCTAGTGAGCTCTGGAGGACCCAGCACTTCTGTGCATTACATGCATCAGTGTAATACTTCATTTATCCTGTGGAGGCGCAGCAGAAGATTTGAGCCCTTACTGCTGGTTTCCTCCACATTACTGCAGATTGATAATCCATAATTGAGCCTTATAGGGGGCTAGAATCTCTTCGATTTATTCTCTTTAAATTTCCATTTCAGAATCGGAAGGCCGCTGTCCGACTCACCTGATCGTCATGTGCAGGGGACGGATCTTCACCTTTGAAGCTGTGCTTGATGACCAGATTCTCTCTCCTCCAGAAATATTAAGGTTCAAAAATAAAAGCGATATAAACCAAATGTGAACCACGTGAATGCGGTCTGAGGAGCTACTGGCTTTATGCAAATTTCTGAACTCCTTAACGTCACAGTTACATCCCGTACATTCAGGGTTGTCTGCAGTGGGATCAGCGGTGGATCCCGCTCCGTGCAATGCTGGCTGTTTCTTACAGCTGACACCCACCCACAACATCAGTGTTAAGCACTCCGCTGATCGCAGCTGTCAATTCTGCAAGCGGCATTTAAATGCCCCAAAGTTTGGGGGACCCGAACAGCTCCCTGTGATGAGATCCTCGAGTGCCGTTTGGTTGCCATGGTAGCCGGGGGCCTTCTGAAAGCCTCCAGGGCAGCCAACCTATGCCTGTCAGATCGCCGTATAATGTGATGCTATGGTATTACATCATACTGCAGAACCATCAAGCCATCACAATTTCACTTCTACTACACGGACAAAACAAAAATGTAAAAATCAGTTTCAAAAGTTTTATTAATTGTTAAAACGAATAAGGGGAAATAAAAGTAAAAACATTTTTTCCCATATTTATTTCTAAGAAAAAAATGTAAAAAAAAACCCCAAAACATATTTGTTTTCGCTACATCCATAAAAGTTCGATCTATCAGACTAACGTATTATTTACTCCACATGGTGAACGTCGTTAAAAAAAAACAAAAAAACAGAATTGCGCTTTTTTCGTCACCCCATCTTCAAGAAAAGAAATGTAATAAAAAAGCGATCCTAAAGTCATACGTACTACGAAATGCTACCAATGGAAACTACAGTACATGCCGCATAAAACGAGCCCTTCCACAACTAGGTCAATGAAAAAATAAAAAGGTGCTGGCGGTCAGGAGATGGCGGTCAGGTGATGGCGGTCAGGTGATGGCGGTCAGGTGATGGCGGTCAGGAGATGGCGGTCAGGAGATGGCGGTCAGGTGATGGCGGTCAGGTGCTGGCGGTCAGGTGCTGGCGGTCAGGTGCTGGCGGTCAGGTGCTGGCGGTCAGGTGATGGCGGTCAGGAGATGGCGGTCAGGAGATGGCGGTCAGGAGATGGCGGTCAGGTGATGGCGGTCAGGTGATGGCGGTCAGGTGATGGCGGTCAGGTGATGGCGGTCAGGAGATGGCGGTCAGGAGATGGCGGTCAGGTGCTGGCGGTCAGGTGCTGGCGGTCAGGTGCTGGCGGTCAGGTGCTGGCGGTCAGGTGCTGGCGGCAGAAAATAGCTTTATTTTTCCAAATATTTTATTTTTTAAAGGTAGAACAGCAAGAAAAAAACTATATAAATTTGGTATCTTCGTAATCGTACGACTCACAGAATAAAGTCATCATTATTCTTGCTGCAGTGTTTACACCGTAGAAACAAGACTCCCCCTAAGATGGCGGAACTGCGCTTTTTTTTCCATTTGACTCCATTTAGTATTTTCTTACGTTTTTCAGTACATTATAAGGTACATAAAATAGTGACATTGAAAAATACAACTCGTCCCGCAATAAACAACAAGCCCTCAGACAGCGACGGCGGTGGATAAACAAGGGTCCTAATCTTTTTAAAGTGGGGAGGAAAAATGAAAAAAAGGACGGTCCTTAAGGGGTTAAAGTGCTCTATTAGGCTATTCAGAGGCAATAGAAGTGTGTGCCTTTGTTGAGGGGGGGGGAGTTTGACCTATATGGCAGGTGCAGGCCCGGTGGTGCCGGACCTCTAGTATCCATTGAAATCAGTAGACCTCCGGCTATTCTGTGACTTTCTGATTTGTCTTTCTCTGATTTTTCCCTTTTAGGCAGTTTTCGTACATCCAGAACATTTGCCGAAGCGCGCGGGATGGCCTGGGACTGTCTGCATTAACCACAGAGGAGCGGACGCGCTGGGCCCGGGTTGGTCTATTTCTTCTGCATTGCTTGTCTCCACCCGCATTGCTGTATTTTACGATCACACCATCCATTGTGCTTTCTTGTAGTCTCGTGAACACCTCATCAGCCTCGACCCAAAGAATTTATCCCATCTGGAGCGGATTCAGAGCAGCTTGTTTGTTGTGTCTATTGATGAAGACTGTCCCCACGGATCGCCTGAAGACTATAGCCAGGTAATCATGAAGACTGGCATCTTCTAAGGCATTTCTCTCCCAAATAGATGAAAAAAAAACAATATGGCAATCAATATGGCCGCCATAACGACTCTGAGCCAATGACTGAAATAAAAAGCTGTTGTCTGATGGATCCCCGATCTCATATCTGCCACCATAGCGAATGATGACATAATGCTCAGATGTGATGTCACTTACGGATCAGTGGGATCCTGGTGGTTGGAAGGGATGGTATATCTATATATATAAAGGTGAAAACCCTCACTGACTGACTAACTGACTCGTCACTAATTCTCTAACTTCCTGGTGTCGTAGAAGCATGAAATTTGGCAGGAGCATTCTTTAGGTCATAAATATGAAAAGTAAAGGGGTCACAACTCAAACATTCAATGCCAAGTGCAAAAGTAAGTGGTCTTCTATGTACTGTAACTTCCCCGTGTCATACAAGCATGAAATTTGGCACAACAATCTAACTGACTTCCATGTCTATATACTGAGGGGAATCTACCTCCCCTCTATGTGTATATACTGAGGCTAACAAAGGGCTGCAACCTCCAGTCTGGGGGTAAATTTGAATAAAAAAGGGTGTTAACTTTAAGAGTAAAAAGTGAGGGGAGGGGTGGCACATTCTGCAGAGGGACATCGGTACATGCAGCCTGAGGAGAATCTAACACTCCTCTATGTGTAGACATATTTTATTCCTCGGTTCCTCTGAAGTAACCATGACTTCATGAAAATTTTCTGTGCGACCAAGATTAACTCGGACGAAGCCGGGTAGATCAGCTAGTTATATATATACACAGCGTTTTTCTTCTCCAGCAGCCCTCTTGGCCACCCTCTGTGCAAGAAAATGCAATACACTCCCATTAAGGGCTTATTTACACGAGCGTATATCAGCCAGTGTTTTCACAGCCTGCAGATATACGCTTCCATCTGAGCAGTCTCCCCCTTACCGGCTCTCTGCCTCTCTCCTCTGCTCCAATCGGTTTGCAATGGAAGTTGGTGGGACTAGCGGGGCTAAGCTCCCGCCCCTTGTCCATAGCCAGCAATGAGAGTGGACGCTTAGCTCTGTCCCGCCCCCTCCCATTGCAAACGCCGGAGTGGAGGAGAGAGGCAGAGAGCCGGTGAGGGCGAGGGAAGGGGGAAACTGCTTAGATGGAAGCGTATATGGGCCGGCCGTTAAAACCCGACTGATATACGCCGTGTAAATAAGCCCTAACATGAATGTAGTGTGGGTGGATGGGAAAAGCCAAGGTGAACTTGACCGGATTGGATCATAGTTTTTAGGGTACGTTCAGAAGTTGAAATCCAACTTTTCTACCATGGCCTTGCAAATACTTTGGCCACGGATTTATACCGTTTCAATAGGAAACTTCACCTGCGCAATTCCCAACTCAACGGCGTGAGATGCAGATCAATAAATGTCACGTTACTTTTTCTTCTTTTCTGCACAAAGTGTGGAAAAAGCCTGCGCCATGTAGACTACGCCACGGACTCCCATTGAAACTAATGGGATGTGGATTTGCTACAGAATTGATGTGGACTTCCCAACAAATTCTACAGCAAAAATCCACCATACCCTTAGTAATACTCCAGTGTAAACACCTGTCAGCGGCATTTCTCAGTTAACCCCTTGGCGGCATGGGACGGAATTGGGGGATTGTATAGAGTCGGCTCAGGAGCCAAACACGCTCCATGCACAACTGGTATCAGCTGACACCCCGCTGAAACATCTATAAGCAGCTTGATTGCAGTTGTTAGCCATTAGTGATTTCTGACAGCCACATTTAAATGACCTGATCTGCATTTATTAGCACCCAATGACCCCTCGCAATGAGATTGTGGAGTGCTGTTCTGGTATCGTGACTGCCAGGAGCCTTGTGAAGACCCCAAGGTTGTCTTTAATGTTTGTCTGTCCAAATACAGTATACCGCAATACTACATTATTGCAGTATACTGCAGCAAACGACAGCAAATTCAACTTCCCTTTGAGGACTGAAGTGAAAACAAATCTTTTAATTATTACAGAAACAATAAACCCCTATCGCTTCCCGCATTTATAATAAAACATCAAAACAATAAAGTTACACATATTTGGTATCAGCATGTCCTAAACGTGCGGGCTATTAAAATAAAACATTATTGTACCTCATGATGAACGCCGTCAGAAAAAAAAAGCACAACGCCAGAGCGGCGCTCTCTTTGGTTGTCCCGTCTCCACGAAAAATCGGGATTAAAAGCGATCAAGTCGTTTATATCTCCAAATGATACCAATAGAAACCACAGGTCAACAAAAAAGAGAGAAGCCTTCAGAACTTCACAACCCCACTGATGAAAAATGTAAGGAAGTTACGGCGAGCGGAAATATGTATAATTTTTTAAAGTAGTACAACAAAACAAAACTACATAAATTTGGTAGCACCGTAATCGTACTAACCCATGGAATAGTCCGTTATATGGCACAGTAGGTGGGATCATAGAATACAACTCATCCCACAAAGAACGAGTCTGCATATTGTTACACTGACTGAAAATACAAAACTAATGGTTCTTTGAAAGTGGTGGTGGTGGGGGGAAGGGCCCTGTCCTCAAGGGGTTAAATCTACATCAAACTGTGAATAACTTTGTAATTCTTTTGATTTCCTGTTTTAAGCTGATTCGGAGCTCTTGGAGACGGATCGCGGAGTAGCTCCGCCCCAGCGGTAGTCGTACGACCCTCTTGGAGGTTGAGTTAGTTTTAATGATCTAGAGTTCATAACGGATGAGTTGTATGTTTAGCTTTAGTAGCGATTAGCACATTAAATGAGGAGAATGTTCTGTGTCTTACAGATTACAAAGCTGGCCTTGGCTGGAGACCCGACTGTGCGCTGGGGGGACAAGTCTTACAACTTCATCTTATGGCACAATGGTGTGGTCGGCTCTAATTGTGATGTAAGTGGCACTATTAGTGTCTGTGCGCGGCGGGTTGAGTGTTTCTGTGCCCTTTATCTACCTTTTACATCCAGAAAAAGATATATCTCTATACTTTAAAGATACACAAAATATATATCCCAGCACTTCTTCCCTTAGAGGGGGATTCCAGCAATGCAAAGTGGGTTATGTGCTTCGTAAGGTGGTAACATGTAATTCAGCAATAGTGATGTTTTCCTTTCCCTGTAGTCCCCCTCCGCTTAGTTCTCCGTCGGCATCCAAGGGTTCCGTCCTGTACGCTCTGCTGTATTACTGGTCAGGCATGCTCATTGCCTCCATAGTCAGTAATGACGACACTGTTTGTTCGGTGGTGAATGTACACTCGGCAGTAACTGGCAGCCGGGCATTGTGGGAAATGTAGTTTTAACTAACTGTGAAAATCTGAAGTTGGCTGGAACACAGCGGTGAAGCAGGATGGCAAAAATGGGACTGGAGTTCAGTTTGACGATTTAGTTGAACTTTTTAGAAAATGTTTCCTAATCTGCAGAATACCCCTTTAATTTCCTCTTTGTCTTTTAATCCTCTTCCTGTTTGTGTTTTAGGCCTCATGTCCACGGGGAAAATCAGGCCCGCTCCGGATTCTCCATGGAGAATCCGCAGCGGGTCCCTCCTGCCCCGCGGACATGAGGGCTGAAAATAACAATTACTCACCTCTCCACACGCTCCGGATCTTCCCTTCTTCGCAGCTTGATCTTCTCTCTGTCATGGCCAGATCTTCTTTCTTCGGCCCGGCGGAGAAGGGAAGATCCGGAGCGTCCGGAGCAGGTGAGTTTAATTCTGGTGCGGGTCTACCGCGGATCCGGACGGCTTCCATAGGCTCCTAAATGGAGCATGTCCGGATTTTTTCCTGCACGCGGGACCCGCGCCTGCAGGGAAAAATGACATCTGCAGGTATTTAACTACCTGCGGCTGTCTAATGCATCCCTATGGGGCGGGGATCCGCGTGCAGGAAAAACGCTGCGGATTGTAAATGTTAATTTGCCCGTGGACATGAGGCCTTAATCCGGTGTCCGCCTCCAGATTCCGCAGCAAATACTGCCCATTGACCTGCTATAAAAAAATCACTTGTTCCTGTCCACGAGCCAAAATCAATTGTGATTTTCCACTCATGGAGGGAAAGTCTCAGCCTGTTCTATTTCCATCGAAGTCAATGGAAGCCATCCAATCCACAGCTGTCACTGCTGACGGACGGCGTAATCCGCGTCATCGCCTAGTGACTGCGCGCTGTCATCTGTACTGCGCATGTGCTGGCCGACACATCTGTAAGACAGATCCGGACACGTACGCAGGGATCGTCAGGGGTCACCGGCTGGGTGCCGGGTTGGATTCCGCTGCGGGATCCAACCTGACCGTGTGCATTCGGCCTAAAACTGAGAAATCTAGAAATAAATCTCAGTGTGCCAGGAGATGGACCATGTCCCCCTCCCCCGCACTGTCCTATGTAAAGGTACCTTTATATAAGACAACTGCCAGCCAAATAATCACTCAAAAGAGAGAATTCACCGTCATTTTAAGCCTGACCACCAGCAGGGTGCCGGCGATGAGCTGCCGGATGTTTTGTTTCAGTTTACCAAAAAGATCAGAGTTGCTTTTTGATCGTATGTCGTCTTCTGTAAAGTCAGTCCTTCATATTGTGAACGGATTGGCCTGGAGATCCGCTCTATCAGTGATCTCTCAGGGAGCAGCTGATTACAGTCATCGCTCTGTTCTGTACGCTTCAATGACTTTTCTGAGTGACTAAACAAGAGTTGCTCCATGTGAATCTACCTTAAAGGGGTTGTCTCGCGAAAGCAAGTGGGGTTCAGCACTTCTGTATGGCCATATTAATGCACTTTGTAATGTACATTCTGCATTAATTATGAGCCATACAGAAGTTATTCACTTACCTGTTCCGTTGCTGGTGTCCTCGTCTCCATGGTACCATCTAATTTTCAGCGTCTAATCTCCCGATTAGACTCGCTTGCGCAGTCCGGTCTTCTCCGTGTTGAATGGGGCCGCTCGTGCTGGAGAGCTGCTCCTCGTAGCTCCGCCCCATCACGTGTGCCGATTCCAGCCAATCAGGAGGCTGGAATCGGCAATGGACCGCACAGAAGACCTGCGGTCCACCGAGGGTGAAGTTCCCGGCGGCCATCTTCACAAGGTAAGTAAGAAGTCACCGGAGCGCGGGGATTCGGGTAAGTACTACCCGTTTTTGTTTTTTTTATCCCTGCATCGGGTTTGTCTCGCGCCGAACGGGGGGCTATTGAAAAAAGAAAAAACCAGTTTCGGCGCGGGACAACCCCTTTAAGCCAACTGGCTGAAGCAGGAGTCTCCCCCTCTGCCTTGTCTGCAGAAGGACGAAATAAATCCTAAGCCTTTTCCCCTTTAAGTCCCGCCCTTTAACTGGCCACCAGCTGAAAATGGAGCAGATGAGCAGGAGATTGAAGCGACCCTCCAGTTACAGAACTGAATTCTGTCCTGGGTTGGGTGTATATTACCTGCACTTGTCCTTCTCTGCCGTCTGTCCGATCCACCAGTGTCGGTTCCACTTTTTTACTGTGCACTGCTCTCTAATTAGCCAACGCTGATCACATGACAAGTGCTGGCCAATCAGAGAGCAGGTACAGTTCATTGGTAGTCTAACCCTGCTAATGCACTGCGGGGATTAGGTAGTTTGAAGATTGTATCGGCCATCTTGGACAGCCGAAAATAGAACCCAGATCGGACAGACGGCAGAGAAGAGCAGGTGATGTACCTCTCACCCTTCTCCAGTCCCAGGATACAATTTTGTCCCCAAACTGGAGTGTCACTTTAACCGTGTTGTTTAAGGAATTTCTCTGAGACGGTTCTCTATGGTTTCCCTGGATTTACATTCATGACTCTTTGTATTACATACACATTCCTTTCCGCCGCGTCTTTCTTGGTTGACTTCTTTTTAACACGTTTTTTGTGAGCACTGCTTGTTTTGCTCTGAATTCCCCCTTCTGTGTGACGTTTGTCGTAGGGAATAACTCTGTATCCGGCGGGGATTGCTCTCCTTCTGTCCCAATGGTTACGGTTATAGCATGAATCCTGTATGATTACTTTCCGGTTGCATCCTCTGTTTGTTTTGCAGCATGCGCCATTTGATGCCATGGTAATTGTGGCATTAACGGACTACAATGATCAGCAACTCATAGCCTCCGAGGGGCGCTGGAAGGTACGCATTCACTCCTTGTAACCTAGTCAGGATAGTTCGGTCCATAGAGTGGCTTTTTATTGTCTTCCTACTATTTACAGGGCTCGTCTTTTGTTCGGGAGCTTCCGAACCCTGAAGAGTTGGTCTTCACGGTGGATCAGAGAATAATAAATGATATTGCTTTGGCCAAAGCCCAGTATCACACTCAGGTATACACAGTTAATCTAGTAACTATTTATTAAAGGGGGTTACCACCATAGAAAGTGACCCACTTCGTATAGATCTCTTCCTGATCACTGGGTATCCAACTGCCAGGATTGTCAATATCCCTTTCTATCGTGGTCATCAATGGGCTTTAAACCTACACAAGCATCTTTTAAGGCTGTGGCTTGGCTGACTACTGACAGCCAGGCTCCTGCTGTAACTTCCTGGAACTGAGAAACCTCAAACCCTGCCCATTTAATCCATTAGCTTTCCACAGTCAATAGCAACTACAGCATGTAAGCAGATGCCCGTCCCCTGTCACCCATCGGCAGCTCGCAACGCGATCGGAAGGTACCAGTGGGTCTCCGTGGCACCCAGAGGCTTGGCAAAGGCCTTGGTGTTTGCCATGTAAAGGCCCTTTTACAAGTAACGAGTGTCGGGCAAACAATGTCAGACACTCGTTCTTGTGTTATTGTGTTACACAGGAGTGAGTATTGCTGGATCGTTCACAGTTCAGCCACCAAGGAGGCAGAGCGGCCGGGGGAGCGTTGTCTCCCCACCCCTCTCCAGCCCTCATACGGCTATGTCAATGCAGTTATGAAAACGCTTGGTCCTTAAGGCACAAAATAGGCCATCACTAAAGGGTTAAGGACCCACAGCACTAAGTGGGTATTCCCACCTTGTAGAATGAGGTCTTGTTACTTTAGTCTAATCTTTAGGACCCCCGGTGTATTCTCCGTTGGCATGTATTGTAATGGTATATTTTTGGTTCTGCATCTCTCTTGCGTTGGGTTTCATCTCTTACCTTCTCCATTGTGTTCACAGGCTTCTGATTTACAGGTAGCTAATTACGCTTTTACATCTTTTGGGAAGTCGCTTGTGAAGAAGAAGAAGCTGCACCCCGACACATTTGTCCAGCTTTCTCTCCAGTTGGCGTTTTACAAACTTCATGGACGGTAAGGGTTAAAATGTTCACAGAGCTCTGTGCTACTTCTTTATTGTAATTCCAGTATCTATGACTATGTAAGGGCGCCTTCACACTAGCGAGGGTGATATCGGCATGTGATTGACTCCCTGATATCGCTCTCGCACTCCTTCTGAAGCCCTGGAGGCGAGGAGTTTTTGTAGGAAAACAGCCTCCCATCCCAGCAGGGCTGAAGGAATCTGCTGCTGTGGCTGCAGATGGGCCACCATAGGGAAGCTAGCCAGCAGGGAAGGCTCCCCCGCTCCAGCAGGCAAGAGGAACACAGACTTTGGGGATTGGCTGACTGAAGCACACCCAGTCAGCACAATCAACCCCACTTGTGAAGCTGAACCGCTAAGAATCCACAGATCCCAGCAGCAAGCTCTAATACCGCCCCAAGGTGGCCAGTGTAGGCATAACACAAAGCCGCATGGCGGCAAGGCAATGCGGCAAAGGCAACAGCATGACTGCTCTAAAAGACACGCTGCACCGCGACAGAGACATGCCGTTGGGCAGCAACAGACCCAGTATGGCGCCACACACCGTATGTTGGCAAATACATCCCTGCATGCTTAAAGTACACAGCCTGTCTGGCAGCGTGACACAGGAGGGGACTCCTGTACAGGGGCAGGTCAGCAATGGAAGCCCTATTTAGTTACCTACTACTTTTTAATTACCTATCTTCCTTCTTTCTTCCCTGCCTCCAGCAGGGTCCCCCAACCAGCTCCCCATACCCTGCAGGGGGCGGAGAGGTGGCTCCGGACCTATGGCTGGCAGGCAACAAACTGGACACCAGCCGTGCCACCTTTTCTTCTCCATGTAGGGCAGACAACGGACAGCAAAGTCTGGCTGTCGCCCTCCTCCATAGGGGTAGATTGGAGAGTAATACTGCTCCGTCGACCTGCAATCGCTTCTTGGAGGAGGACAGACACTTGCCGTCCACCCTCCTCATGAGGAACAGGTAGCGAGTTGTCTGGCCTGTCCCCACCTACCTGTAGTCCTGAAGACTTTGATTGAAGAGGTCTGCCTCCTACAGACACTAAGCAAAAAACTGATTAGCTGAGTACCTGCAGAGGGTATATAGAAAGCGGGAGGAACCAACTCGCTTGTCTGCTTAGTGTCCACCTCCAATCAGCAGGTGCTATATACCCAAGGTCAAAGCTGTCCCCCCCCAATGATACAGACGAGAAAGGTTATTTTCCCGTACAATTCTGGAATCAGAAGGAACTCGCATGGCAAATGGCCTGTGTGAATACACCCTTAGAGATATTAGTTCATCCACGTTGGAAGACTAACCTGTCTGGAGCAAACTACAGACCTGTGGAGTTATTGTGTCTAACGCTTCTTTTACAAGGACAGATAATCTGCCTGTGCCACCAACCGCTGACTGACAATGAACATGTTCGTCAGCGCTCCTTCCCTCAGTGTTCACGGGCAGATAATCTGCTTAATAGTCAACATGATCGTTTGTCCCCATACAGCTATCATTGATCCCCATTTACTTGGTGTCAGGTGAACACGCATTCTTCCTGCGTGAAAGGACCTTTATTATGGCAGCCTACAGTAGGGACCATTCTTTGGTGGTTGTTCAGAACCTCTGTTATCTATGTACATATAAAAGTAAGCACAATACAATGTGTATACCCATGTCTTCTCTATGGCACAGGCCCGGATGCTGTTATGAAACTGCTACAACTAGAATGTTCTATCACGGTCGCACAGAAACCATGAGGCCTTGCACAATGGAAGCCGTGAATTGGTGCCGCTCCATGCTGGATCCTGCTTCTACTGTAGGTTCTGACTTCTGCTTTGTACGATTTCCATTAAAAGGGTTTTCAGGGACCATAATATTGCTAGCCTATCCAGATGCCACCATGGGTATCAATATATGATGGTCCGACTGTCCGGATCTCTGCTGAATGAAAGGGGCAAGTGCTGGATCCCCTTAGTTGTTTATTCAGTGCACCGCTATACCAGCTCACAGCAAATCAGTGCCATTCAGGTGAAGCTGCAGTACCAGGCACAGCCACAATGAAATGTACAGTGCTGTGCTTGATAAACAATGATGGGGATGCAGTGCTCGATTCCTCCGTTCAGCAGGCATGCCCCCACCAGTCAGATATTGATGGTCTAGTCTAAGGATCCTGGAAAACATTTTAAGCTATTTCTGACTTTTACTCTGGAGAAATGTAACTACTGAGGTTGAATCTTCAAACCTGTGTATCTGCAGCATGCCCAGCGACAGGAACTGATGCTCAAGGCCTTCGCAAAGCATAACAAGATGATGAATGAATGCCAGCTGGGAAAAGGTAAAAATACTCCAAACATTGTCATTACGATATCTGCACCTCCTGTGATTCCCTACAGGGAAGGAAAAAGGTCTGAAATAACAGTGCTAGATCTGTATTGTGCCGTCCCTCTGTTACTCCTACTGGAATTATATAACTACATTGACAGCTGGGAGTTACTATCCCCATTTTCATTTACCAATCAGACTCCTGCTGATCAGCTATTGATGACTTATCCTGAGGGGTCCTGGAAAACTCCTTTAAAGGGAATGTTTCACCATGACAACCCCTGCTTAAAACAGAGGTAGCTTGGCAATTTGCTGTTTGCTGAACTTCAGGGTTCAGAAATTGACACTGATCAGCTGTCTTCATCAACCTGAAGGCCCTTTTATACGCTCAAAATTTGTTCAATCATTGTGAATGCGGACGTGGATTATTATTCATTCATTTGTCGTTAGCCGCTGGTTTTTAGCCCGCACAAAAACCATAGCTTGGCATTCAAATGAAATTTGTCTGGATGTACTCATTGTGTTTGATTTGCATACACAATGAGTACACTGTTTACTCATGCATGGAGAGGACAATAGAATTCTCTGGACCAGATAAACACGCGCCCAGCTGAGCAAACAGCTGCTTGAGCTAATGAGGGAAAAATAAGAGATGATTGGGTGCAAGGAATTTTATGCAGAAATGTCGGCAATTCGTTGAATCGTTAGGTCGTTTAAGCGATAATCGTAGCGTGTAAAAGGGCCTCTACTTTACTATTGGCTGTGTGTGAGAATCGGTAGTATTAAGCCACTCCCAGCTCTGGTCCATAGAGGGGCATCTGAGCAGGGTACATCCATCTGGGATGTTAACCCCTTAAGGAGCAGAGTGTTAAGGTCCTAAAGAACCAGACACTTTTTTAAATTCCAATATTTTTTATTGTAATGAGATATATTAACATAGTTTTACATACATTCAATTTGCTTTCAGTAGTATTCTAATACACGTATGCAAACAAGTCATTTCAGTAATCATGTAAACTTGATTAAATACCCAGGAGAACCGGAAGGGTGTGGAGGGGGGAGGGGAGGATGGGGGTTATCGCCATCTGACTTTGTCGTTGTTTAATGAGTTGTTTCCTCTCTTGTAGCTACTTTGTTGTGGGTTTCTAATAAACTGGTTCTAGCTGAGCCTTTGTGAGTCCAGACAAACGTACTCCTTCCAAATGGTCAAAGGCGTTTCTTTTATAGTTCTTTTTTTCAGTTAAGAATGTGTACTTTTTGTATTTCCTTCCCCCGCTTCCTTTTCTCCCAGGAGGATAAAATAGGTGGATTTTAGGCTGATTTGTGGAAGGAGAGGAGCTTAAGAAGTCATGCAAGGATATGGGCCCATGTCTTTCTGCTAGGCCTATTAATTTGTAGGTACTTAAGGAAGTCCTCCTTAGAGAAGGCATACTCTTCCTCTAGCTCCTCAAAGGCTTTCATCTTGGATTCTGTGAGCATATCCGAGACAAGACCCGCTCCCTTTTCTCTCCATATGCTAACCGAGATATCTTGAATAAGGAATTCTGGGATCTGTATTGGGAGGGGACTCATTTTTGATGGGGTGCGTCTTAGAGGCAGAAAAGTAGTTTTATCCATGCTTCTGCCGAAACTTTAATTGTGGGATAATTTGGTAACGGTGTGGAGGGGTCAACAGCTATGATTCACCTTGTAATGGATCTTGCTAAATTCGTTAATCAGTTGGGCAGCTGTATGTAGGGACCTAAGAGGCTGTGTTAGTAAGAGCACAACATCATCTGCCAATAGGCCTAGTCTATGTTGTCTAAAGGGCAGCGGGATTCCTGAGAAATTAATATGAACAGTACGGGGGGGAGAGGACAACCTTGTCAGGTGCCATTTGACAAATTAAAGGTGCTGGACAGGGTTCTATAGGCAGTACTTTGGGGGAAGGTGTGGAGCACAGGGCTTGAATCAGTTTTAGAATATCTCCCTTCAAAGCCAAACTTCTGTAGGACTGCAAAGGCATATCCCCATTGGATCCTGTCAAACGCCGTCTCCACATCCAAAGTCAGGAGCAGATAAGGCATCCGAAGGCCACCAGCCGGGTGATGAGATCAAAGATTCTCCTTGTTCCGCTTGCAGCCTGATGGCCCCACACGAAGTAAACCTGGTCATTATGAACTATTGCTGCACTAATCCGAAGCAGGCAGGAGGCCAACACTTTTGCATATAACTTGGTGTTGCTGTTTAGCAGGAATATCAGTCTATAATCTGAGGGGTGCTTTCCTGGTTAGGGGATCATCACAATTGTAGTTTGGAGCATTTCCCTTGGGAGCGTCCCTTGTTTCATGGCTGCGTTTAACATTCTAACCATAAGTGGCCCTAAATGGGATTCCAAAGTTTGATAGTATTTGTCTGGGCCCGGGGCTTTATCTTTTTTAGCGTTATTTATACCTTATAAATAAAGCCTCAGTTTTTTTTTTTTAACCATGGATTGGGGGGGGGGGGGTCGAACTATCCTCCCTAGGATTGTATAATTTCTCATAGTATTTTTTTAAAGTTCAGCAATGTCTCGGGGGTCACTTATTTTATTTTCGGTACCTGTCTCTTTCAAGAAAGATATTCTGGGTTTTATTCTTTTCCCTTTAACCTTGTTCACCATAAGCTTACTGCATTTGTTATTGGCTGTATATTAGGATGCTCTTGTGGCTTTAAATTGTTTATCCTGCTCTTCTACTAAAAGCTCTTGTAGCTTGTGACGTTCCCTCAATAAGTCGTTATATGACTCTATAGTTGGATTTATTTGTAGCTTGCTTTCTAGTTCTTTAATCTAGGACAGGATAGCATTTAGATTTTAGTTTTTTTTTCTCTTTTATATATAGCACCCTGTTGGATCATCACCCCTCTTATTACTGCCTTATGGGCATTCCATATTACAAAGGGGTCTATTTCTGGGGAATTGTTTTTTTTAAAATATTCTTCTAGAGCACCCTGTACTTTAACCTATGCTCCATAATCTCCATTATTAATTCTTCCTTGGATTAATAACAGTGCCAACCTCTATGCCACAAGGTCTGGGTCTGTGTTTTGGAGACAATGGTGGAGGGCTATAAACCAATGCCTCCCACTTGTAGATTGGTAACTTCCTTACCTCCACTACGAGGGGCTTCCCTAGTCCCAAAAGGAGTGGGGGACATCAATGACCCCTCCGGGAAAGGTGTGAGAGGCAGTGGAATGAATATTGATGACCTCTACTTGGCAGGAAATACACTTAACCATCTGCCTAGATCCACTCAAGCTTCCCAACACTACAAAAGTGGTAGATTGACACGAAAAGATGTGTGACGATCTACCAGTATGATTTAATCACCGTGCCATACAAGGACACATGGGAAGAGGCCGACTTTATGACACCCAGAATCTATTAAAGGGGTTTTCCAGGTCTTTAAAATTAATGACCTATTCAGTCACCAATAGCTGATTGCCATACTCACTGATAGCTCCGTACATTGTGCAGTGGCCTGGATTAGTATTGCAGACACAGCTCCAATTCAATGCAATAGGACTTGGCCTGCAGTACCAACCCTGGCCACTGTGCAATGTACAGAGCCATCTGCTACCGGCAGAAAAAGGTACACAAGTGGGGCAACCCCATTAGGTTTACGCATTTGTAGCACTTTATAATCCCCTTATTTCCATTCACCTGCAGGATTTGACCGCCACCTGCTGGGTCTTCTCCTCATTGCAAAAGAACAAGGTCTTGCTGTTCCAGAACTTTATAACGACCCAGCTTTCACGAAGAGGTGATTATAATTCCATTATTGGGCTGCCTCATTCCAGGTGCCACCCTGTAGGCTATGGATGTAGTTGGGAGATGTGCAGATGAACACGCATCAAGTTGTAGTTTGATTTTAGATAATAAATATCTTCTATTTCTACATTATGTGTCGTTCAGGACAGAAAATGCAGATATTGCAGTAAACATTTCTACCACAGGGTGGCACCATGCCTTATTACTTAAAACCACCCTCTGGTTCTGGAAAACAAGATGGCCGCACTGCTTCTCGGACTACCTGATGCACACTGTGTATTAGTATGTATTGGTAGTCTAATACACTACATGCTGGTCTGACCGAGCAGTGCTGTGCACATGTGCAGTGCTGGCCAGTTACATCAGCATGTAGTGTGTTAGACTAATGGTGCATACCAATACACCTTGACATCAGGTAGTCAGAGAAGCTGTGCAGCCATCTTTGTTTGTCTTTGACAAGAGGGTTGCTTTAAGACGGGTTAGAAAGAACGTTGCTGTTTCTTTCCTGCTCCTGAAGAGCTCATTAGCACAACATGTGGTCAGATCTGGTACTGCAAGTAAAAGTTACTCATTTTAAAACCTGGAATGATGCAAACGTGCCTGCAATGATCCATGTGATATTCCATATCTCCACTAACTACACATCCTTGGTTTAACTACAGCGGAGGAGGCGGAAATTTTGCCCTGTCCACAAGTCTTACTGGCTATACAAGTGTCACTGGAGCTGTAGTTCCCATGATACACGATGGATATGGCTTTTTCTACAGAATCCGAGATAATAGGTAGGTCTTCAATGTCTGTTATTAATTAGTTTTAAAGGGCACTGACTGCCTCAAATGTACAAATAAAATGGTTGTTTAGGAGTATAGGCCATGGAAGGTGTCACAGGGGCGAAGCACATTTACGCTACCTATTTGCACAATGGGTGTTGTGTATTTGAGGGAAACCTGGCAGAAAGTGTTCAGTTTACCTGCAGCTCCTCCACAGGAGAAATGAAGCATTACACAGTGTCCATTCAAATCTCTGGGTTGTTTGTGGAATGCAGGGCGGGTCCTCCAAGACTATAGACACTCTCCAGTTTGACCTAGAGATGATGAGCATGAACAGGGAACTCCTCTTTATTAACTGCAATCTCCCTAATACCATATATGAAAATAGAGTTCAGTTGCATACTATTAATGGCCTGTCCTCCGGATAGGCCATGAATAGCAGCTTAGTGGTAGTCCATCACCTGGGACCCTCGCCGATCAGCTGTTTGCTGGGCCAGTGCACTGTGCTGATTTGTTCTGGAAGCAGACAGCTCCATTCCTGCTGCAGTTGGCCAAGTTTGGTATTACAGGCAAAGTTCCCATTCATTTTAAAGTACTGGAGAAAATTATCTGAGCGATTGCAGGCTAAAGTTCGCTGCAAGGACATAATAAAAAAAAAATAAAGTAAAAAATATTCTTAGTGAAAACCCTTTTTTGCGCACTTCTCTTTTTTTCTTGCAAAAAAACCAAACAATTGAATTAAAAATCTGTTTGATATCTCCACATTGATAACAACTATAGATGAGCGAGTATACTCGCTAAAGGCAATTGCTCGAGTGAGCATTGCCTTTAACGAGTATCTCCCCCGCTCGAGACTGAAGGTTCGGGTGCCGGCAGCGGGCACGGAGCTGCGGGGGAGAGCGGGGTGGAACGGAGGGGAGATCTCTCTCTCCCTCTCCCCCCCGCTCCCTCCTGCTGACAGCCGCTACTCACCTCTCCCCCGTGCCGGCACCCGAACCTTCTGTCTTGAGCGGGGGAGATACTCGCTAAAGGCAATGCTCGCTCGAGCAATTGCCTCTAGCGAGTATACTCGCTCATTTCTAGTAACAACTGATCTGGATTATGATTTCTCCAGCAGGCTTTGGGGTATTTTGTCGCTTTCCGAATTGAGTATCGTGTGCACACATCGACCAGAATCAGACACAAATGCTGGTCTAAAACCGGGAGAGTCTCTACACTGTGTAGAGGCTCAGGCTTTTTATTATAACACATGACAACCGCCCTTCAATGGGCGTGCAACAGATTACATCAGTAACATATAAGATTCTCATTTGTTGGATCATATAGAATCCCCCACCTCTCTGCCCACCCCCTTCCAAGTGTTGAGGCAGCATGGACTTCGTCCTCTAGCTGAAGTCATCTCCGTGTAGTGATGACTCATTGTTTACCTAGCTTCAGGATGAGAGTGGAAGGGGGCCTAGGTAAACACTCAGTATTGAACACAGGATATACACGACACTATGGCCTTTTAACTCTTAGAAACTGGTTGAGCAACTTCTATGTACTTAGAGCAAATACATCACCCATCCATTGGCTAGCAAATACCATGATTAGATTGTGTGTGTGTCCTTTAAACTCTTGAGCTAAAAGTCATTACAACAACAAAATACATTTGGGTTATATTAATCGATAGACATTTTATAATAGCAATCATCATGTCTATCACACAACCAATAGAATACATTGAATGCACTTTTTTGCCTGCACAGCAAATGCTCTAAAAAATGGAAGTAAAAAAATGGAGTCAAACTGCTTTTGTTCATTTTGTCTTTCAAAAACCACAATAAAAGCGATAAAGCAAATTATATGGACCACAAAAATATTACCTATAATAACGTCGGCTCGTCGCTACAAAGACAAAAGACAAACCCGACGGAGCTCTGTCTGTGCAACATGAAGTGTTCTGGGGGGTTGAATACAGCGAAGCTAAAAACATATTATTTTCCAAAAAAGGGTTTTTATTGTGTTGTTGAAAAGTGGAAAAACCTTAAAAGTTTATAGAGAATTTTGGTATCATCATAACCGCACCGACCCGCAAAAAGTTATCATGTAAGTTATACTCTTGGTGAATGCCATGAAAAAACAAAGATGCGATTGTTCATCCATCTCCCCCCCCCCCCAAAAAAAAAAATCGCAATACAATACCTTGTATATACCGCAAACGGTACACATAAACACTTCAGCCCCTCATAGTGATCCAATGAAAACAAGTTATGGCTTTTGAAAATTGGACAAAAAATCCCCCAACATTGTTGCGCTCTTAAAGGGGTTTTCAGAGTTATGTATACATAGTTTGGGGCCCCTGACCATCAACTGACATGTGGAGGCCATCTGGGTGATGCTGACTTTAAAGGGGTGGTCTCGCGAAACAAAGTGGGGTTATACACTTCCGTATGGCCATATTAATGCACTTTGTAATGTACATTGTGCATTAATTATGAGCCATACAGAAGTTATTCCACTTACCTGCTCCGTTGCTAGCGTCCCCGTCTCCATGGTTCCGTCTAAATTCGCTGGCAGCTTGCTTTTTTAGACGCGCTTGCGCAGTCCGGTCTTCTCCATTCAGCACGAGCCGCTTCAGTGTGCTCCCCGCTACAGCTCTTCTGCGCATGCGCAGACGAGCTGTCACTGCTCGGGAGCGCGCTGGAGCGGCCATTCTGTACCTTCCTCTGTTAGAGGAAGGTGCAGAGCTGCCGAGCTGTCCGGAGAAGCCGCCCAGCTGTCCCGGTAAGTGATGGGCCGGTGCGATGGGGGGGGGCTGTTGCTAGGCCGGGGGGGCTGCCGCTGCGATGGGGGGGGCTGTCGCTAGGCCGGGGGGCTGCCGCTGCGCCGGGGGAACTAGCGCTAGGCCGGGGGGGCTGCCGCTGCGATGGGGGGGGGCTGTCGCTAGGCCGGGGGGGCTGCCGCTGCGCCGGGGGAACTAGCGCTAGGCCGGGGGGGCTGCCGCTGTGATGGGGGAACTAGCGCTAGGCCGGGGGGGCTGCCGCTGTGATGGGGGAACTAGCGCTGGGCCGGGGGGGCTGTGATGGGGGGGGGGGGGGACTGCGCCGGTTACCTTGTGCCTGGCGGTGGGTGACAGGTCGGCGGTGTTCACTCCAGGGGTCCGGTCGGCGGCTGCGGGGCGTCTGGTTGCCATGGAGACACAGCTGGTAGCGTCTCGGGAGCGCGCACGTCGGGCTACAGCAAGCGATGCGAAAAGAGCCGGCGGCCATCTTGGGAAAAAGTTTTATAAGTTGCTGAAACGCTGGAACGGTAAGTAGAAACCAGCTAGGAAAGTAATTTACAGGGGTAATTAGTAATGTATGTTTAATTAGGGGGACTGGGCAAAAAAAAAAATTCACTGCTTCCTCGAGACATCTCCTTTAAGGTGAATGCTGTGAATTCAGAAATCCTGTCATTTATTTAATGGCTTTCCATTCGTTTAGTAACCTGAAATCCTGTCAATCAGGCGCTCTGCCGACATCTAAGTGCCGGATTGTTGGAGTTGTATTATGTGTGTATTCCTTTACTCCTCAGGATCGTCATAGCCTGCACCGCCTGGAAGTCCAGTCCTGAAACCGATGCCGAAAAGCTGTGCCGGACCGTGTTCCAGAACTTCCATGACATGCTGCAGCTGACGGTCAGCGCTCGGCTGTAGCTGGCGGCGGCCGCTTGTCTGTTTGTACCTTTCCATCTCTTATACCATAGGGCAGACGGTCTTAGCACAATGTTTACAAATCCTTACAGAGCAATACTGGTATATTGGGACCCACCGCCGTCCTACAGACAGAGCCGCCTCATTGTCCTCCATGTATAAGCGGGACATTTAAAGGGGCGCTCCACTTAGATTGATCCTCCTTCGTACACAAATTGCTTATAGCAATATGATCTGCTGCATGGGCTTTAGGGCTGTGCTTACTTATGCAACTAGCGTGCCCTATGTCCGCGTACGGTGCCTTCCTAAACTTCGATCATAAAAGTATGTGTTGGTGAAATCCGTCCCAACTTCTGCTGACCGTATAAATAATCACTGGGGGATTTATCACAACTGGGGCACTTATAAATTAAAGAGTAGCTTTCCATTGTAACCAGTCTGAGGCCCTTTAGAATGGCAGATTGATCGCCGTGGGCAGCTACTCCACGTTTTCTGTATATCAGTCTGATTGAATGTCCTGGTCTATTTGGGTCACCGAGCTTCTCAATATTAATGGGGAATTGGGCAGAATATATTGCACATTTCTTAAAGGGCTGGTCCAGGGTTGAAAAAACATGGCTGCTTTCTTCCAGACACGGCATCACTCTTGTCCGTGGCTTGTGTGTGGCATTACAGCTCAGCTCCCGTTCACTTCAATGGAGCTGAGCTGCAGTACCAGGCACGTGTTTTTCTAACCCTGGACAGGCCCTTTAAGTTCACAACTTTTCAAATTGATTACAAAATGGTGGCTCTCCGAACAGGAGATAAACCAGCGAGTTGGGGGGACATCAACAAAGAACGCCAACCGGTAATATACCCCCTCCCTCCCATCCTGGACTGAATTGTCCCAAAACTGGAGGGTCACTTCATGTGTAGGACTAGAGACGTGGACGTAATCCATAGGGCGACCACCTAGTGCGATCCCTATACAGAGTGTAGTCAGAAGGCCGGACCCAGCGTCATGTCTCCGTACTGGTGTCCTAAATGGAAATAACAATAGCGTACTGGAATAGGAAGGCATGGATGAGCTGCACAATGGTACGGCGCATGGCCTGATAGGGCCTTGGAACAGGGATCACAGTTTTGTGTTGTGGCCCCTGGGAGAGTAAAATTCAATTACAAAGTTGAAGAGTAACGTGTGAGCAGCAGAAATCCGCTTTTTGCGTCTCTTAAGTTCCGTGGACCCGCTGCTATGACTGAAGTAATGACCGTGTAATGGAAGTGGCCTCCTTCTGCTACGATAGAGATAGGGGCCGATCATCCACCAGGAGATTCGGGTACCGATCCACGTTAGGAGTCCCTGGAAGGAACACGGGTCCAACGAAGGCTCCATGCATGTATCGTAGCAGAAGGAGGCCACTTCCTTACTTTAATCATGGCAGCGGTTCCACGGGACTTGGAAAGACGTGGAAAGTTGATTTCTGCTTCTCACATACTACTTGTTGCAGCCGTTCTGAGGTTCCCACCTTGCTTTCAGGCCAAACCAGGGTTTAGCAGCATTCCTACCTCTCCTGGAGCTGAGAGGTGTGGTGGTTGCAAGATTAATGTCAGTCAGCACCTGGTGGTAAGTAGCTCTGCTGCTATTTAAGCAGTGCTAACTGTTACTCCTGTGATGGTCAATGATTCACTTCAGTCCTATGCTGGACAGCTACAGAGCAACACAGTGTGGTGGAAGCTCTGCTGGATAAGCTAAGTTCTTTGCTGTTTTGATTGGTTTTGTTCTCCTTTTGTATTTTGCGCTAGGGCTCCCAGTGAGGGACTGGTCAGTGGCCCAGGTTCGAGTGCAGGCTCGCACTTATCAGTGCGGTCGGTCTGCCGAGTAGGCAGGGTCCCCTCCCGGATTAGGGGACGATAGGGAGAGCATTCCCCTTTAGTTTTTGTTTCCTTTTGCACAGTTGTGTCTTTGATTTATGTTATTGAGGTTGCACGTTCTAAGGACGCAACACTATTCCTAAATTTGCAATTGGGTTTTACTCTCTATCTCTTAAAGGGGCCACAGCACAAAACTGAAATCCATGTTCTGGGGCCCCCATTCAAGTACACTATTGTTGCTGCAGTATTGGACACCAGTAGTGATGTATAGCGCCAAATCCATCTTTTTGATTCCACCCTGTAGATGCCAAATCCAACACAGTCCTATGCAGAGGAGAGAGGATTGAGATCAGTCGCTGTCGTTGGTGTCCATGGACTTCCATGAGCACAAATTCATTCTTTTTCTAATGCAACATGGACATGAGAGGCACAAGTGTTTACCCTGCCAACTGCATGACTGACCTCAATGAGCCCGAGGAGGGTAGTCTTCACTTGGTACCTGCCTCACCCATTACCTCATTGCACTGGCCTGCCCTTCAATGCAGCCGGCTCTGTCTGTAATTTGACACAAAACAATGCAAACCAAATGCGGGTCCTAAAAAAGCATAAACAATGCAAAAACAATGCAATCTCATAGGAAACCCACTGAAGACCACATCCGCCGTGTTCCTTGGAGACGTGTCGTGTTCCGCGGAGATGTGTCCACGTCTTATCTGCTGCCTCCAGAGCAGTCGGATGTTTCTGTCTTATGTTTTACTTGTAATTAAAGTCGATCACAAAGCAAGTGAATCGCCGGCCACAGAAGCCACTACAGCTGAAGCCACGGAGCTTTTAGGGACGTTAGGAAAATCCAGGCAGAACAACTCCACACTTAGAATGTATTTCAGAGGTAAGGATCTCGCTTGGCACATTTATAGATTTTAATTTTGAGTCCAGGTTTGTACTTCTGGTTATAAAACCGCGAAAATAAATGTAAGAAATCCTGATCAGTATTTAACTGTCTATATAATATAAGCGGTCGGCTCTACTGACCGGTCGGCTTTAGTAAAGACTTGGATTCCTCATTCAATATTTCTGGAGCATCTTTTCTTATAACTTTGCATTGTGCCGTCCCTCCTGTTATTCCTCTTGGAAATTTATGAATAGATTGACAACTGGGTGTTGCTGCTCTACTTATGAAAGAGGTGTGTCCCCACAGTCTAATACTAGCAGTACTGATTGGCTGTGGTGGGACATACCCCTCAACTGCTAACACTTATAAATAAATGTCAAGGAGGAATACCAGGGGACGCCACAATGCAGAGCTGCAACAGAAGACGCTGCAGAAGTGTTCAGTTATGGGGAAAAGATGTTTTAAAGCGCCCCTCCGATTTTTGAATAATTCTGCCCTGGAACAAAAGGGGACTGGAGGGGTTTTACCTGCAACTGTTCTCTGCCGATTCTGGCTCTAATTTATGGTAGTTGCAGATGGCCACAACAGTTTTCTAGCTAGCTAATGCAGACTGTGCCCTGCGCAGGCCTGGCCAATCAGAGAGCAGATACAGTGCATCAGTAGTCTAACACTACCAGTGCATTGTGGGGATTAGGCAGTCTGAGGATTACTTTGGCCATCTTGGACAGTCAAAAATGCTACCAGTAACCGGTAGATCTGAGGCCCGGCGAAAAGGACAACTGCAGATCATATACCCGCCTTTCCTTCCAGCCGGGACAGAATTCAGTCCTGAAACCAGAAGGTCACTTTAAAGGGGTTCTGACATGGAAAAAAAAAAATTGTACTCACCTTGCCTGGCCTGGCCCGATCGCCAGGCATGTCCCCTCCAGCCGGCATCATCTTCTGTGCCTTTAAAGCAGAGCAGGAGCAGTCAAAAAGACCGCTTCTTGCTCTGGTCCGTCCGTCAGGCACTTCCGAGGTGAACGGACGGACCGCACAGTGCTTGCTGTGGGCAGCCCGTCCGTCCTGCTGAACTCCGGAGTGCTGCGCATGCGCAGTGGAGACGCGGCCCGTCCTGACTCCTGTCAGAGGGCACCTCTCCACTGCGCATGTGCGCGATCCCGGAGCGGCGTGGCTGCTGGAGGAAGAAGACTGCCTGCCGGGAGGCATACTAGCACTTTCTGCTTAGGTTAAGCAGCGCTGCTGATTAGAGCCACCTGATTGGCTCTTCGGCACCACGTGACTGCAGAGCGTGCACCAATCAGGTGGCTCTAGTCAGGCTGCTTAACCTAAGCAGAAAGTGCTAATATGCTGCCGGGAGATGACCCCCCGATGTCAACAACAACAGGAGACAAGGTAAGTATAAGATTTTTATGCTTTAGCAGCCATTAACCCATGGGTTCCCTGGGTCCATTAGGCAGACCAGGGAACAATGGCTGCTAAAGCATAAAAAAATTATTCATGTCAGAACCCCTTTAAATAAATTAGAAATGTCAGTAGAGATGACAGAAAGGGGAACACATTTATATATCGGGTAACTCTTAATCATGAACTTGGTGATGGCGCTTTGGAGGCTATGACTAAACACATATAATCCTTACTTAAATGGAGTTCTCCGCGTTGGGCAATCCTACCTGTTAGAAGGGTCCCTTGACAATAAGCTATCACAGAGGGTCCCCCTGCTGGGACCTCCAACAATCAGCTACAATCTATTGGAAAACCTGGCTGCAAGTGTTCAATTCCCCCACAGCGCCACTGCAGGAGAAACTAAGAATTACACAGTGTTGAGTCATATCAATGGGTTGTCTGTGTAACGCAGGACAGGACCGTCCTCCAGAGAGACAAAGATGACAATTCTGAGCAGCGGACCTCCATATATCAAAGGGATTGTCCAGGACTTGTAGTATTGATGACCTGTCCTCAGGATTAGTCCTCAGTAGTTGATCAGTGAGGGTTCACCACTTTGGATTCCTGTGGGATTGCTGGACGCTCTGTCAATATTGCAGCTCTCATTGAAAGCAATGGATGCTGCACTTGCAGTACCAAACCGGGCTGCTGGAGTACGGACAGCGCTATCTGCTTCCGCTGACATCCGCACTGATGACGTAGGAATCCTGAGTGGTGGACCCCCACCGATCAACAATAGTGGCTCATCCTGAGGACAGGTCATCAGTAGTAGAAGTCCCTAATGACTTTACATTAGTGAATTCCCCGATGACGATCGCAGTCCCCATTGGACCAGAAGCCATATGTCTGAGCGTTTGTTTCTCCACATGTAATTGGTCCTGCGTTTCTGAATACAATGTCGCCCAACCAGCACTCACAGTTGGATGTGGCTCACGATGTGCAAACGGTTGGGAACCTCTAGGGTGAATGAAAATGGGATTTCTCAACGGACAAGCCCTTAAAACTACGCTCAGTATGTATTATCTATGGGGAAAGAATAGCAAAAGACTCAACTGTCACAGGAGTTTCCAACGTGTTTATTTTGTGCGCTAACAGCAAGTTCTATGCAATGACATGGATGTGCCACGTTAAAGAGGACCTCACACAATAAAGATGGAGCCTTTACGGTCTTTAATGTCCACTACAATGTCATTAAATCTGAGACTGTTCTAATATCTTCTGTACTTAGAGATGATTACTTGAATGTCCAGGCCCAAATCCTGAGGCTGCACTACTGAGGGATTCTGAGAACTTCATGTCCCCCTCTGATTTCTACAGTCAGTCCTATCCTACCGTTGCCAGCCATCCCGGTTTTGCTAGGCAGTCCTATGAGCCAGACAGAAGGGGGGATTGTTTTAAAATGGGCCGCTCCAAGTTATTTCGGAGGCGTTCACAGGCGATAATGAGACGCACGTAAAATCTCCTGCAGGTTATTATTTAACGTCAGTCAATATGCAGAGAACACGTCACTGGCTTATATAGCATAGCTTAGGGTGCGTTCACACGAGCCGCTGCGATATCCAACCAAGAAACTTGGATCGATATCCCATTTGTAAAATTGTGGTTTTCACTGTGAGTGCGTTGTAATTTGCGAGAAAATCGCACCTCATCATTAACATTCTTCACGTGCGTAAAAAATAGGAAAAATGTAAAAAATCACATGAAACTTGTATGAACAGGCAAGGGCGATTTTAGTTTTTTTTTTTCTTCACCCATTGGAATTGGGCAAGATTTCTAACAACTGGGACTCACACCGATCCCGAGCACTGATGTCTGGAGTGTCCTTCAATGAAAGTAGCATCTGTCACACATGCGGACCCCCACTCTGTTCATGTCATTGGGACCGCTCAAGTACAGAGCTACCTCCGGGGGTCTCATTGAATGGAGTGGAGCTGCGCACATGCAACTGCCGCTGATTTCATTGTGGAAAGTTCTAGACCTTCGTTCTCAGGATCTGTGGGAGTCCAGAGGTCGGTCTACCGATCAGCAACTTATCCCCCATACACAATATACAGGATAGCTTTCTTTGAAGGAACAGCCCCTTATAATACATTTGGTGCATTTTGAACCATGACAGAGGCGGAAAAAGTGTTACAATATTTTGTGGCAAACGTTTGCGCCAGAACATTGTCTAAAGGGATTCTGCCATCCGCTTGATGCTGCCCGGTCCGGTATGCGCAGTGCGCCCATCTAGGTCTTATTCTGAAACACTACAATGTTTCTAAATAAAACATACTTTGAAGTTTGACATGGGAACTGAGCTCCGACTCACAGCCAGAGCAAAAATACTGACCGCTATGTCCCCTAGTATATGTAAAAAGAGAGCTGTCAGTCAGCATGCCGTGGGCGGGCAGAGGTCGGCGCACTCCGCCTCCGAGACTTAAGGCTCCTTCCTGGAGTCCAACTTCAAAGTATGCTTTTTGTAAGATACAGCAGCGTTTCAGAATCAGCTCTACATGGGGACACTGCACACCCCTGTCCTGGGTTCATGCTGCCTTGATCGGACAGCATAAACCTGATGACCAATCCCTTTAAGTAATCTTGGATTCGTCTCCTGGGCGGATGGCCCACGGCTTTCCAGTTTTCAGATTTGTGAGGATAATATTGCAAAAAATGAAACACATTTTGCCCTGAAAATGGATATAGCGATGGATAGCGGGGCCAGTGTCCGTGCCAGCGCCGTGCCGGAGAGGTGTCCGTGCCAGTGCCGCGCCGGAGAGGTGTCCGTGCCAGTGCCGCGCCGGAGAGGTGTCCGTGCCAGTGCCGCGCCGGAGAGGTGTCCGTGCCAGCGCCGTGCCGGAGAGGTGTCCGTGCCAGTGCCGCGCCGGAGAGGTGTCCGTGCCAGCGCCGCGCCGGAGAGGTGTCTGTGCCAGCGCCGCGCCGGAGAGGTGTCCGTGCCAGCGCCGCGCCGGAGAGAAGTCCGGGGGGCCTGTTGTCGTCAGAATCCGTGTAGTGCAGCCTCAGGATTTCAAGCAATCTCCTACCAGGGGATCCGACTAAGAGAAACACTTTACTGATTGTTCACCTGTAGTCCTGACCTGTAATACGATCAGGTGATCGCTGTGATCAGACTGACTACTGTACCTACAGTATGACCTTCACACTGAATGTATCTTCATCTGTACCTCAGTGCTGCCTTACAGGAGGCGGCCTTGTAGCCAGAACGAGGCTTCTCTCGCACCGGCGTTAGGGTCAGTTCAGGGTTTCCATCTCCCTGCTTTGTTTTTAGAGGAGAGAAACTGAAATCAATTGAAAACGACAGAAAGCAGATGTAAAGGCTTCCATTTTTCCCGTTCCGTTAGGTTTTTGGTTTTTTAGACGGGAAAATAGCGCAAACAGAAGCCTTTTTGTTTTGCCTTCCGTTGTTTTGAAACCCCATTGAAATCAATGCGGGAAAAAAGACGGATCTGCTTTTTTCCCCTTCTATTTCAGTTTCTCTCCTAAAAAATGAGGCAGAGAGATGGAAACCCTGAACTGACCCTAACGCAGGAGTGACAGCAGCCGTACTTTACTGTTATTAATGCAAACTGTAACATAGAAATAAAACCCTAAAACATAAAGTGCGCCGGTCGTCATCTTTGTCTCAGTACCGTCCTGCTGAATGCTGGTTAGACGTGTTATAAATGTGTATAGGCTGTGGGGGCCACCTAGTTGGCCATCACTTTAGCAGGGGAGTAGATATAAGGGGTGCAGAGGTAGCAGCTGTGCCAAGGCCCGATGCCTGAAGGTTTTGCCCTCCAGAAGGCTGGTAAGGCTGCGCTCCCATGGGACAAAAATAATGCAGCTTTTTTCACGGAAAATCCACAGCATTTACGGTGCTAGCTCAATGGACAGGATGCATCTGGGGTTACGGCTAGTAAGGGAGAGCTGAGGTGCGCAAGTGTGGGTAGGGTTTGCTACGGCGACTTCACGGGATTACAGCGAAGAAGAGAAATCCGTATGCATGCCAATCAAGATCGGGCGTGGCTGGTGCGGTGGTGAGGGAGAAACCTGATTGTAAAAGTATTGTGGTATTAGATTAGAAACCTCATTAGCAGCGCTGTTAAGGGTTTATCATAGAGTGGATTGTGAAAACTCGCTAACAGGTTCCTTTAAACCCCTACATTACTGCAAACAAGGCCCACAGCAGATGATTGAGATGCCTCCATGATGGGTATGTCCCTGGCCACATGGGCCCATATGACAACCTGGATTACTGAGAGATCCTAATGTTATAGAGTCAGGGATGAGGCTCCGTGTTTCTGGCTTCTCTGCTTACAATTGATGCCTGTGAGTTCAGCTTTGATAGGGCAATAATGTTGTTAGCCATTTAGTCGTTCTCGACCCTCGACAACTCTGTAGACGAGCTCCCTCCATGTTTTTCGGTTTTGCACTGCTTTTAGTTGTTTGATGTCTATGCCAGTATCCGCTCTGACAGTATGTCGTGTTCTTTGGAGGCCAGGTCTTCTTTTGCCATGTGTCCAAGCAACTCTGATCAAATTACATGGCCAAAATACATGAGCCTGAGGGCTCTTTCCCACAAGCGTATATTGTCCGGCTGTTTTACATCCCCCCGTGCAGGCTCACCTCTGCTTTCCCCCCTGCTGGCTCTTTGCAATGAAAGGGGGTGGGGTGTAGGTGGAGCTAAGCTCCCGCCCCTTGTCCATAGCCACTATTGGGAGGAGGCGGGACAGGCCATCGCTTAGCTCTGCCCCCGCCCCTCCCATTGCAAAGAGCCAGTGGGGAGGAGAGCACAGGTGAGCCTGCAATGGGGAGGGAGGGGAAAGGGGCAACAGCACGGTAATCTTGGCGTATATGGGCCGGGACCCATGCCGTCTGAATGGGCCCACAAATGTTTGATTTGTGCGTTCGTTCACCATTTTTATCTCTCCCAACGTAGCATATATCGGCCAGCTGTGAAAACTCTAATTCCTACTTTTTCCGGATTTTGTCCATGTTTAGCATCGTGCTCCACCCCAATGCTATCCTACGTTTTATCTCTGGCTTAGATTCTCCATCCTGGGCAATTTTTGAACCGAGGAAGATGAAGTCTCGCACACATTCTGTGGCCTCGTTGTCGATTTTTGATTTGAATGTATCCATTTTTTGCAGATGTCATTTTTGTTTTCTTTACATTCAGGTTGAGGCCCATTTTTTATCTTTGTTTTAATCTTACATATCAGCTGCTTCAGACCGGCTTCTGAGATTGTTGATGTTTCTGACAGCTATTTTCATACCGGTTTCCAATTCACGTAGGGCGATGTGCCTATCTCATTATGCCTGTTCTTGTTGCCTTCCCCACCTTTGCTAGGATAGGAAAACTTTAGAACAGCTGAGGAGATGTCACATTTTTATACTTTCTCACATCAGTGTGTGAACAATGTGTCACAGAGCAAAGGCATTTTCGGCTGTGGTGTTCTGTAGAAAAATAGACATGTGACAGCGTTGGTGGCTTTACTAATATGATGGATCATCACATAACAGGGTCAGAAATGACAGCGCTGAGGTCACCATCCCTATGTCATATCAGTAGTTGTATAGAGGTCTTCCTGTGCTTAGAGAAGACTTACAGACATCACGCAGTTAGACTTACAGACATAGTCAGCAAATGTCACCATATATGACTATTGCACTATGACCCTCTTGGCAGGACGTCTAATGTGTTAGGAAGACTTTATTGATGACAGTCTGTCAGGCTGTGTAATCCCTTTTAGGTTGGCCAATGATCATAGGACATTCGTTCACCTGTCTTTTTCCCAGCAATTAGCTGACAAACTGGCTGTCATCGTTTAATAGCAGCACATCTCAGTGTCAACAGGGATGTGTTGCTGTAGTGACCTGGGTTGTGGCACTACAGCATAAAAGTACTTAACTGTAAGTCAAGAGCAACTGTCCTAACTACAGATCACTTATCAAAGGGTAGTGATGCTGGATTTCGTTTAATAAGAAGATGGATTCAGGATAGGGAACTAAATAGTTAATTTATCTTAGTCATTTTTCTTTACTACAAGTGCTGAAGGACCTGAAAAGACATGTGGATCACATGACCCTGCAGGATGAAAGAAGCTCCCTGATTGGTCAAGGGGCAGAGCTAAATCGGGGCTTCCCTAAGTGGAGGGGGCACATATCATTATATTCCACAACACCTCTACTCGATTCACAACCTGATTAGTTGTTTGGGTTGGCTGATTCACAGTGATTGGTTGCTTGGGTTGGGTCGAGTAGAAGTGTTGTGGAATATAAAATTATGCGGAGCGGGCTGAGAGGAATTTCCTGTTCCTCTTATCTGTGTAGCAGAAAAATATAAAATAGTTGAGAGAGGCAGTCAGGGACGTGCAGGATTCAGTGGAGAGAGAGCAAGACAAAGAGGCAGAAGAAGGGGGAGGAAGATGTTTGCAGCCAGCTTACAGGCTTCCTCCCTCCCCCCTCTGTCCTGTAACTGCAGTTTACTTCCAACTTCTAGAGATCCTATATGCAGCTAATCAATCAACCACTATTCTGAGAGAAGCCTGTGTTTGCCTTCAAGCCCTGAAATCCTTCTGAGCTATGCCTTCTATCCCTGCTTTCACCAAACAGCCATCACAGACACAGCAGACTAGATTCAGAGAATCTCTATAGAACCACTGACTGAGTACTAGAGAATTGTAGGTAGTGTTTCAGGTTGGCAAAAATCTTAGTAGGGTTGATAGGGGTTTTCAGTCTTCATCAGTCATTTCTCTATAGCCTTTGCAAATCTCGGATGCTGCCTCCTCGGGCCTTGTTTATCAATGTAGCAATGTTTACACTGTGTATGCAAGTGCTACTGTTTAATGTTCTTGCAGACAGCCATAGTAAATAGTAAACTGTATGCCTACAGTTTACTCAAATATGTGTGTTATTCTTATTTCTCCACAAAGTTCTTTTAAGTCAGGCACTGGCGTCACGTTCACCTAATGGTATTAGTCGATCATATCCTGTTGTCTACCTTCATCTGTGCGCAAGATTATATAGAGAGCGCTGCATTCATCACCGTCGTGACACAGGTCCTCAAGCCACTCTTTAGAAACCGCTCAATGAGTGCAGGCCTCTTCCCGCCTGCCACACTAACAATGAATGAAATTATGATTGTTCAATCAGTACAGTCACGATGATTGCCACAAAGGACTACACTGTAACGTGTCTTGTAACATGATGTTTCAGAAAAGTAACGTAACACAAACGTGTGTGACTTGTCGGTTTCTTTCTTTGATATGATTGTTTCAGAGCAGTAATTTTGCCATTCAAAAACAACCAAATCGCAGACAATGCAACTTAACATTGATGTTTATGGTGGAAACGTCGCATATGACCTGCAGCCAAAGTCCAACCGATTTGGATTTTCTGCAACGGTTGTATCACAGTTGCATAAGGCCACAGGTCACAAAGCGAACCCATCATTAGATGCAACATCACATATGACACTGTGATCTTCAGGTCGTGAATCGCTGTCTAGCCCTAACCTAAATCGAAATGAGTGCCATAAAATCTGCCTGTGTATAAGGACCCTAAGGCAGCTTTCACACAGCCAAGAAAATCATGAGAGATGTATGTGTTGTGGGATGCACAAATCTCACACGAATACGAACTGTGTTCTTTTGCATAGGGTCACATACGTGAGCGATTTTATTTTTTTTCCTGCCCCGTGGTGTGGGAAAAAAATAAAAACGCAGCTTGTCCTATCTTTTCTCATTCGTTGGAATACATCGCCCATAGTTTTCAATTGGACAGAAAAACATATTGCAGGGCACGCTACTCGAGCGAGCATCACGCTGTGTTCAACCCCGTCCCAGTTTTGGCCCCTCCCCACAGCTGACGTGTCAGATTTGACCCCTTCCCATGTCAACGGTAGTTTGGGGAGGGAGAGGGAGAGAGAAGAAAAAAAAAAAACATGAACTCAGGGACCGCTCAATTTAGAGCGGACGTTGCCGTGTGCCTAGTTTGGATAGTTTCCAGCATCCATACGTGGTTTGCCGTGGTCCTTGTTCTGGTGTGTCCCATGCTTACTGTACAGCTGTTCACTTTCAAAGGCACTACACCGAACACCCAACTTACAAAGAGGAATTTAAAAATGCGCTTCGTTCTCTTTTCTAGCTCCGCCCAGAAAGAAACTTGCAAGGAGAACCCATGGCCAATGGGCACTTGTTTCAACCATAAATGCTGCGTTGTAAAGTAACCACAAAGAGACGGCCAAGATGAAATGTAAAGGAGAAAAGTCTTTATTTTTTTATATATTAAAACTCTGGTCAACAAATCGTAGAGCCCGTTCCCACTGTCCTCTGCACCTCTCCAGGACTCCTCTTCCCAGGATAAGGCATCAAGATGTAGGGGGATGGCGTTACAACCCTACAAAATCTGGGCTGGGGAGGTAACAATTCTGTTAAGGGCCACTGTCATTGGACGGCCCGTCGGGCGCAGATACTCAGCGGGTCATCCCAGCCATAATCCTTCCTGTGCTTCTACACAGAGACGAGCATCGCTTAGTGAATGGAGGTGGAGCGGCTGGGGGATTGTTCCAACCTGCCCGCCTCTATTCACAATAAACAGGCAGTCGTTCAGAAATGAATGCCTGTTTACGCAGCCTGATCTGTCATTAGTTTTCTGCACGAAGAAACAGAATGACCAACTATAAGAGAATGGATTCCCCTTCATCGTCCAGTCGGCATTTACACTGAATGATAATCATTCAGATTTTCCTGGATGCAGAATTCTGAACCATTTATTGGCCCCTGGCCCCGCTGTCGGTGCTGACAAAGCTGGAAGCAGATCGCTCTCAACACTGCAGCAGCCATGGGTGGTATTACAAGCATGCCATTGACTTCAATGCAATACCAGTTTGGGCTGCTGCAATGTTGACAGTACTATCTTCTAGCGCTATCCTCAATGACAGCAGGCCTGGCGATCAGCTGATCGGTGGGCATCCTGAGCAGCGGACTAACATTAATAAACTATTGATGACCTATCCTGAGAATAGATTATCAATAGTAAAAGTCCTGGAGAACCCCCTGGATTTTAGTGCTGGGGTGGTGAAAAAAAACAGTACGGAGAGGTAGCAGCAGTAAAACAACCCAATGACTCCTCTGTCTCTTAAATTATCAAATGATCAAGACTTGTTATTAAATAGGAGGTATATAATATGTGAGCGGTACACAAAATATTAGGGAGAAATTACCGGCAATATCATTTGTTTATAAATAAAGGGGTCGTCTGAGATTATAAACATCAGCCAGTCTGCTCCATGGGCTGTGTCTGGCCCTGAGGGTCTCATGAATCAAGGAATGGACAGGTTGGCACTCTGCATGGTGCGGCCTGCCGGCACAGGGGTGTTGTCTGTAAGTCTGGCCTTGTAAGTCTTTGGTTTCACATGAAGACCGTATAAATGAGTAAACGTCATCCGTCCCCTGATTACGGATGTGGGGTCCGGTCTTCTCTCCTCATGTGGGTCTGAGCTGTATTGTGACCAGTGAATGATACACCCCCTTCATCTGCAGGAGCTGCTGATGTGTCCCTTGTTCTACAACTTTTCCATTATGTATCACCGCGATCTTGTCTGCATTCTGAATGGTTGACAGGCGGTGAGCGATGACGATACATGTGCGACCTTCCTGTGCTTTGTCCAGAGCTTCTTGTACAACCTGAGAAGACAATAATTATGGACTCTCATTCTACTGATACATGGGGCCCCAGAGAGGGCCACACTGTGCACCATTAGTACCTCCCCGTCACTACTCCTGCATTATGTGCCAGTCCTCTTCTCTCTGACGTACAAGATGTAGTCACCACATGTATATTAAGAGATGAAGCAGCGCAGAATGTGCAACAATCTTAAGGTGATTTGGGCATGATATGCCAGGTGTCACTGCATAGAGAGGGCATTGACTGTTTAGACAGATGACACCCGGCCACAACTGCAACCATAACTCCGATCGCATCACTTAACTCTTTATATACTGCTGTCACTTCTGCCAGCAGCACTTAAAAGGCCCAACAGAGAGAGGAGGCTTCCTCTGTGACCAGAATGGCTCACTTGCAACAAGATCACAGGTGGCCACGTGGTCACCATGGTAGGCTTGGGCCTTGTAAAGGCCCCTATGGCTGCCGTGTATTTCTGCCTATCAAAATGTGCCTGTGGCAGGGCTCAATAGAATGCCTGCAGAAATACAATATACTGCAATACTGAATTGCAGTATATGGCAGCATATTGAAGTATACTGCAGTGCTAAAGTATTGCAGTATATTGTAAAACCAATCAAACGATTACCAGTTCTAGTCCCCTATGGCAAATTATATAACTATAATTGTACTGACCCACAGAATATATATATATATATATATATATATATAACATGCCATTCTTACCACACAATGAACACTGTAAAAATAATAAGCCCCCCAAAATGGCGCAATTATTTTTTTCCCCTCACCCACTTAAATTTTTTTTTAGGTTTTCCAATACATTATATGGTATGTTAAACAATAATACTGAAAAGTACGACTAGTGCCACTATAAAACAAGCCCATGTAGCTGTGTCGCTGGAAAAATAAAGTTATGATTTTTTTAAAGTGGGGATGGAAAAAAAAAAGGCTGCAGTGGGAAGGGGTTAATCAGCACAGCTTTGGGTCCATTTAGGTTAAAAAAAGGTATATTGTACTGAATGGACATTCCCTTTACGCTCCCGTATAAATAGCGGAGTAGCTTGGACTTGCTTGCTGCTGTATTTTACCTTCTCGCTCTCTGTATCCAGAGCAGATGTGGCCTCATCCAATAGCAGGATCTTTGGTTGACGAACCAGCGCTCGTGCTATGGCTATTCTCTGCTTCTGACCGCCGGAGAGCTGCGTCCCCTTATCTCCAACACGGGTGTTGTATTTCTGTAGGAAAGATACAATATGTGCAAAAGTCATTGTAGCGCCTTGGCATTAAAAATGTGTCTGCGCCAAATAAGGCCCGTATGTATATCCCCGTAAGATATGACTATTTAATAATCCATGTAATGTTTGTAATTTTTTTCATGTGTTTTAACAGATTTTTTACATAATGCAAATTTGTATAGAAATTGCAGTTTTAACAACTTACATCGGGGAGAGACTCAATGAAGGTCTGGATGTTGGCAGCTATGGCTGCTCTTTCAATCTCTTCGAATGGCACCACCCGACTGTTATCTCCGTAGGCGATATTGTCCGCTATACTGCAGTCAAACAGCAGGGGCTCCTGGGACACAATGCCCATCTGCGCCCGGAGCCACTTGATGTTGACAGTCTTCACATCACAGCCGTCCATGCACTACAAGAAAGACACCGATGAATGCAATGTGTTTTTACTCTGATGGCAGCAGTTTAAGGGGTATTGCAGGCTTTTACTATTGAGGACCTGAGGATAGGTCATCAATCCTTGATCATCAGGGGTCCGCTGCTCAGTATCCTCCGCCAATCAGCTGATTATCGCCTGCTGTTATTGCAGTTGGGCCGCACATCATCATCAGTGGTCAATACTGGAAGTGTTGAAATCAGTGGGAGTCATGTGTCCTCTTGGACTTCCAGCTCCTCATTGCGGTTAGAGGTGGACATTTGTTTCTGACCACAATGAAGAACTGGAAGTTTAAGAGCAGGATAGCAGATACTGCTCCCATTGGCTGCACTATGCACAGCCAGCTCTCCATTCACTTGGGTCGGAGCAGCGATACAGCTGTAACTGGTTGTGGGGCAAATGGAACCCATCATTCTCAGGATCGTGGGGATCCCAGCAGTCAGACCCCCACAGATCTGTCAGTTTTCCCCCATCCAGTAGATGGGTGAAAGCGAATAAAACACCATATTGTGGGATACTACTTTAAGACATTAAGAACGATTCCACCAGCTACAGTACAGAAGCCAGGGCTCAAAAAACAAAAATTCTATGTCATGGACTGGTGTAAAACAAAGAAATAAGTCAAACTCTCCTCCTTAAGTGCCCATCCCCCATCCAGTGCAGGAGTAATGGGCATAGCTGCAGGTAGCGGTCGTGTGTACAGTGAATGGCACATGACTGCTATGAGCTTCATTCGGGTTCAGAGTAAAGGTGACTGGGACCCCTGTGCTGGATGGGGAACACTTATGAGGAGGAGCATGGCTTATTGCTTTATTCTCTATACAAGTCCACGGCTTGCAAAAAATATCACCATCAGCTCGATTCGGCTGATCCTGCCATACATTTACAAAGTGGGCTGCAGTAAGCCAACATTTTCCAACCACACAGATCTTTGGTAGACCATAGTCGACATGGCTGTCCTGAATGAGCGTTCATGTTAATTTTGCAGCCAAAGGTCGCCAAAATTTGCCATTTTGGGTACATTTTCACTCAATGTATGGCTAGCCTTACTTGTGGGAGCTAAGACTTCCATTAAATTATATCTTATAGGGTAGACTCACCACTTCTCCATCCAGTGGGTCATAGAATCTCTCCAGTAGTTGGACGGTGGTGCTTTTCCCGCACCCACTGCTGCCCACCAATGCCAGGGTTTCTCCCTTCCCCACACTGATGTCTAGTCCTTGAAGCACCTTTACATCCGGCCGGGTTGGGTAATTAAACTGAACTCCTCGGAATTTGATGTTCCCATCGCAGTGTGACTGTAATCAATGAAAATAGGTTTTTTTTTATCAATCAGAGTATTCATAAGGCAGGCAGAAAGTAAAGAATTAGGGGCCGCGGTGAAGGCCTGGGATTACTCAGTGCAACAAATGGATCAACCTATTCTCTAAGCATCTACTTACAGGTTTGTGCCCGTCAGTGCTGTAACTGTCTATAAGAGGCTGCCTCTCAAGTAGATTGAATATATGAGCTGCTGAGATCTTCGCTTTAGCATAGTCTGGAGTAAAGGAACTGGTTTGTCCCAACGCCATGGCACCAAATACAATGGCTGAAAATACCCTGGAATGAATAGACATATAGATGAGGTTCATAGAATTAGTTTGGGAGATAGCCAGAGACAAATATGATAGACAGACTATGCTACCAAAAGTATTTGGACCCCGCTATCAGTAGAATGGATGTGTCTTTATTAGCATGTTATGTGTCCTATGTCATGCTACAGGAGATGCCAACCCTTGGAGGTGTCAGCCATAGTCTGTGACGGGCGCTGTACGCTATTGGTTATATGGGTTATGCGGCTGCACACAAACTGTCCATCATGAATGCCCAATGTATCAACCTGTCTACAACGGTGGAAGGAGCGTCGTCATTGGACAGTTGAGCAATACAGAAATGTTCTATGGAGTGATGAATCACGCTACTCAAATCAGATGGCCGTATCTGGGTGTGGAGGTGGGGGCACCTTTTGAGTGTGTTGTGCCAACAATCAAAGGGGTATTTCGGTTACACAAAGTTGCTGCCAGATGAATGCCAATCCAATGTTACTAATGTTTGCAGTGTGATTCTGCTTTGGATTTTTCGTCTGTATCTCTATAAACCATCACCGTCTCCTGGCACTTCAGAAGTGTTAATTCACACGTTGCCCCCAATACATTCTGTAGGCATTCTAGCGCTACAGGTCGGGATTGCTCAGTAAGAACAAGCAGGAACGGCTATTTTTGTATTCCGTTCACAGGACCGGATTGCTGACCAATAGCAGAGCAGCGCTTAGTGGGAACATATACAGGAAGGAAGTACAGAGCAGGAAATAGTAGTAAATGTAGTATCAAGCTGCAGCAGGGATGTGGTGGCCATCCTGGTAAATAGCACTGTGGAGAAACATCGGATAAGAAGGTAATGGCCACATGATTTACACCCATAAACCGCTGGGTGTAAACACCTTTTATATCTGGAAGTTTTGAAAATTTACAACCGGTCTACACCTTTAAGTACGGTGGAGGTTCACTGAGTGTATCCCCTAAAATATAACTTTTAATAGATACGTTTAAAATCGTTTAGAGCCTCACAAAAATATAGACAAACAAAAACAAACAATGACGGAACAGAAAGCTCCACACTGGAAAAGAACCAGAAAGAATGAGGTGAAACTGGCCCCTCAGTTGCAGTCCAAAGGGGTACTAGATTGTGAGGCACTGATGCCTATCCAAGGCAGTCTAATAATGCAGAAGAATATGCCTTTATTTGGATGTGGTTAAAGGCAAGTGCCCAACTGTATCCTCTTAGACGAGATGGTTAGGGGCTAAGGACCCCACTATAGTCGGGAATTTCCGGATAGTGTTAATAGACAAATGGTTAAACCCGGAAAAGGCCCTAACTCTCAGATAGGGGCAAAGCGATGACCGACTTATTGTGGGTCAAGAGACACCAATCATTAATTGTAGTGGATTCTCAATAAAAAAAGGGATCAATTCAATAAGGGACAATGCCCTGCTGAATAAATAAAGGGCAGAGAATGATAACCGATCAGATGTAAGTCAGAGAGCACCAGTCGATGGTTATGCTGGGTCCTCGTACAAAATAAGTTTAAGACTGGTTCAACGTGTTTCTGTCTCATACAGACTCATCAGGAACCTTGATACAAAAATAATATCATCTGATAGTGAAGGTGTAGTAGTCCTTGATGTTTCTACTACCCGTCATACATGTGGGTAAACAACCCGTGATGCTTCTAGTGCCCTAGATTCTAAATAATGCTGTTGAGTGCTCAAAATTAGGGGTGCCCATACGTCAGGGCATATGGACCGATAGTAAGTCGCCCAATGACGAAGAGCCTGCACCCTAAGCTTCCCTGATAATAGAACAGTCCGAGGTTGTTTGAAAAATGCTCTTAAACCCAGGACTGACCTACATATAACAAGGCACCTATAAAAATTCCGGCGCCAGAAATGGCGCAAATTATTGAGAGTTGAACACAAGTGTATTCCAGAGACAATGTCTGATCTGAGACAGGGCCCCATTAATTAATAGTAGACGCTACTGAGTCACTATAAGGGGGTAAACCCCAATTCAATTAGAATGCGAGAGAAAGAGCAAAGTGGGAAGAGAAGAGCAAGTACGGTGGAGGTTCATTTATGGTCTGGGGATGTTTTATGTGACAGGGTCTCAGAACCACGACCACGGAGGTGACCCTGACATTCTAGACAATAATGTGCTGCTGACAATGTGGTAATACTCTGGGAATGGCCGGCCATACTGCCAATAAGACAATGTGCCTTGTCACAGATCCAACGCTGTTCTATGTTGGTTTGAAGATATGGATGTCCCACGATTGGACCGGGTGCACAGAATCCTGAACTGAACATCTCTGGGGCAAACTGGAACATCAGGCAATATGAATACCATCCATCTTGTTTGAGAGAACTCGCCAGACATTTGCAGGATTAATGGAGGGAAATCCCAGCTGAAGTGTATCAGATGTTAGTAGAAAGTATACCACGAATATTATCCAATGTCATTAGGACCAAAAGAAATCTGGAAATGAATACTAGTTTTGATTCTTGCTCAGCTGTCGATAATGTAGGATAGACTTACAAGAATACATTTTCCATATTCATGTCCCCGTTCGCTACCAACCACGCCCCAAATCGGAAGCACCCCGCATAAGCAAAGAACATGATGGCTTGAGACAATCCAAAGGTCAGGCCATGAATGTGCGCTTTCTTAATGGAATTCCTAGACAAAGAAACAAGGAATTATTTGAGAATTCTTCAGTCGGAGATGAAGGACGTTCGGTGCGGCCGTGGCAGGTATGAAGAAGCATCCACAGGGTATTCTGCCAGACGCACACCTACATACTAGGGGTCCTCTTACTTGTAAGGTCCCACAAGTTTGTCATCATACATCTCCTCGAACCTCCTTTCACGTGTTAATGAGACGACAGTGCGGATGTTTTCTACAGCGTCTGTGGCAATCTGTAAGAGATCACAGCCGGTCAACTAAATGGGATATTCTGGCCAGCAAATAAAAGAAAACTGTTATATGGAAGACGCGGCGCCCCCTTGGCCTCCTATGGCAGAGACGCAGATTTAGTGTGTCAGAATCAGTCCAGGCGAGAAGAGATACAACTTGTCCCAACTTTCTGGCACGTAGTTATTACCAGGTGAGAATACCGCTAGTGAAAACGAGACCTTTGAAATCAATGGTCTTGTCTCGCCCCATGATTCCCACGGCCACACTTGTGTTTAAGCCCTAAGGCCGGATTCACACCGGCATAAGCGTATCTACTTTCCTGCGCGCATTGATGTATTTAATGTACTTTTTGCCCCTACAAGACCTGCTCATTTGTGTGCAGCAAACAAAGACGAACCGATTGAAACGGCTGATTAGTTCCAGATGTGCTCTTTTTCCAGCAGAATTGCAGTGTTTCACGCATCTTGTGTATTGCACGTGCATTTGTGCATCTCCCATTGACTTCTATGGGGACCTCTGGTGTGCAAATATGCAGAAAATAGAGCATTTTTTTGTGCAAACGAAATACTTGCGTAAAATATAAAAACACGTAAATGAAACCATTGAATCAATAGGTTCTATTCTCTGCGTATACGCTTGGTGCAGCCGACCCTAAGGTACCTTCAGACTGCAGGGTCTATGTACAGGGATATGTAGAAGCTGCAGAAGATGAACACCGCAACATTTTAAATTAAACCTTATTGCAAAAATGATTGTCAGCCCAAAATACACGTGTTTTAAGTGAAAAACAAATTGCCCCTCAAATGTTTTTGTAGCCTTTACACTGGAGCTCAGATTTGGTGGCCTGGCACTACTAGCAGAATACATGCCATCCAATCTGTAGTCTGCCATTTCTCTCTTGTTAGGGCTCCTGCACACTGGCGAGGGTGATATCGGCATGTGATTGACACCCCGATATCCCTCTCACAATCCTTCTGAAGCCCTGGATGCCAGGCGTTTCTGCAGGGAAACAGCCTCCCATCCTGTAGCTTCTCGTGGTTGTCACAGTCACGGCAGGAGATAGTCATCTTCTTCCATTCACTCCAATGGGGCCAGTGACAGCAGCGCTAGCCCCAATGAAATCACTGGGAGATGCTCGTGGTCCTCTGCCACTAGCAGCGCTCATTCAATGAATGTCAGCTGTGCGCTGCCTCTGATTGTTCCCAGCGCTCAGCCAATCAGAGGCAGCGCTTTCAGGAGGCAGGGATTTTTAAAGCTCTGGCCGGAAGACAAGGAGAAGAAGAGTGCCAGCACCTGCAAGAAGACACGGCAGAGAAGACAGCGCCCCCCAGGTGATGTATTAGTATTTGTTTTTGCAACAGTCATCGATTATTTTTTGGAGGGGGCTTATATTTCAAGCTCCACCCCCCTCCCATCCCCGAAAACAGTGGCAGAGGACCACGAGAATCTCCCATTGATTTCAATGCGGTTGTCGCTGCTGCTGCCAACGTCATTGAAGTGAATGGGAGAGATCGCAAAAAGAATGGACATGCTGTGATTTTGTTTTAATGCTGCATCGCAAGCGTTAAAATATCGCACATGTGCATAGAGCCATTGGCTCCATAATTTTGTGGCTTCTCGCAGCCTTGCAGCGCAGGGAAATCGTGCAATTGCCTCGCCAGTGTGAAGCCACCCTGAATAGTATGGTGGGTCAGGGGACAAATGGATGTTTTATCCAATACTGCAATATCAGCACCTAGACTTCCTGGCTTGTGTTGCTGAGCGTCGCCGACACAGAGACTGACTGCACAGGTTCAGCGGACATAACTCACTTTTCCAGCTACTTCAAGTTCCTCTTTGTCCTTCTTCGCATGCCCAGCAAATGCTTTCATTTGAAGCAGAGCGGAGACTGCAATGATTGGCACAATAGCCAAGATAAGGAGGGTTAGTTGCCATCCGTAGACAAAAGATATGATCGTCGCGGTGCCCAAGTTTGCAATGTTCTGAGCCAGCAATGCCAGTCTGGATCCGGTTGCCTGCAATAGAGGTAAATATTTCATGGACCATTCATGAAGTTCGGCGGTATTAACTTGGCTATAATGGAGGAATTGGGGCAGCCGCCTACCATACGGCCAAAGAGACACCGCTGTCGGAATGTAGATAAAACGTCAATACTGTTTGTAGGGTCAGTATGAGGGCATCTGGGCCAGAACCATAGCAGACCTAGGACTACAATCAGCAGATGAAAGTGAAGATGAAAGAGCTTTCCCAGGAATAAAAAAAATGTTTGGAGCAGGGATTAGTTTAAAATGCAGAAACCAGCCTTACTCACCTCCTTAAATGGCGGCCCGTTCAGCGCAGGAGCCCCGATTCCTGCTCAACCAATCACAGGCTTCAGCGGTCAATTGTTGCTCATAGCAAGATCACCTCTAATGCCTGTGATTGGCTGCGTACACATTGAACGGCATGTGACTGCTACCATTTCTTCCATTACCAGCGGGGACCCGGGGGGCCACTTAAGGAGGCGAGGATGCCTTATTACTTTATTTTACACCACTCCCTGTTCTTAATTTTTTTCAGTCAGAGAAAACCCCTTTATGGCAAATTCACTTGTAACCGAATGTCCACAGTGGGAATTCTGCACTAAAATGCAAGTTAAATCCCATGACAAAGTCCATACCATTGGTGCGGACGGTGACATGGATTGGGAGCAGACCTCACTGGGGGTGAAATAAGCTGTGAATCTACATAAGAAGAACACGTCAAATAAAACAGATTGCTGCGGATCTACACTAAAATCTGCCAAGTATGAATGAACCCCAAGTATATTTTTCTTGGTCATCCATTGATCTGCATTCAGTTTTGCGCGGTCCGATTCTTTTACTCTTGTTTTCTATCATATATAGTTGGAATTGGCTCCTGGCTTACAATGGCCCTTGGGTGACAAAGTCACATTAGGCCCCCTTATATTATAGGCCTACTCTGCCCCCTCAGTCATTTATAGGCACTACTGTGCCTCCTTAGTAATTTATAGGCACCACTGTGCCCCCTTAGTAATTTATAGGCACCACTGTGCCCCCTTAGTAATTTATAGGCACCACTATACACTCTTGGTAAGCCTCAGTGGGTTTGCTGTGCCATGAAGCTGTTATACTGTTCATTGACAGCACACCTCACCCCTCACCCTTTTGGGAACAGGTGAGAACCTTTGGCTGCACTGTAGTACCTGCTATGTTTGCCACAGTGACAGTTGTGCATAAATAAATACAAAAATAAAATCCCTTCCTGTCCCTCATGGAGAACACTGGGATAAGCAGTGGGATATTTGCAGGAGCAGAAGACCTTAGAATACACGGCACTGTACACTGCGACGCAGATTTCCAAGCAGAGACAAAACTTGGTGCTCCTGCGTCTGATGTAAATTCTGCATCACAACTTCTCGCCCCACCCCCAGCTAGTAGCATTAATTGTCTGCTGTCTGCTTATGTCAGGGGGTCTTTGTGCTCCCTCTTGCACTGCTTTGTCATTTTCAGAAAAGTCACAGAAGAATACATACCCCCTGAACCTGGGAAGCATCAGTAGCCAGTCTTGTCGTGAGGGCGCCGGTGCTATTCTTCTTGTTATCAAACCAACCAACTTCCTACATTTAAAAAACAAATTAGCTTGATGAAAGGTCCTGCAGCAAGCGCAGAAAGGTCCTTGTACACTGCAAGATGAACTGGATGAATGCAACCAGCGGTGACATAGTGATCGCATATCATTCGCTTGGCCTGCATTTACTCTGAACAATAATTGGATATCATTCGGTGGAACACCTCTAGTCCACCCTTGTGCCGCGGCTTCCTATTTGGCAAATTGTACAACGCCAGTTTATACCAAATGATGCAGCGGCAGATGAGCGATAATTTTCAGATCAGCATGAAAGATACGATCAGTGCTAATCTAATGATTTATCTCGGATTGCTTGTTCACCACATGCGTTTACACCTTACAATTATCGTGCAACCTGTTCGATCTAAAGATTATTATGGTGATAATTGCTACATGTAAAAGGACCGTAAGAAGACGCAGCAGTCAACATCCAGAGTCTCTGGCAGATTATAGATTACAGACTCCTTTAAACGCCCAGGACATTCCTGGGAGTGGACATTTTTATTTGAGGCTTCTCCCATAGTAATAATCACTTTTCTAGGTGCTTGATGGAGATTTTGGCTCCTTATAGATGACAGGGGTATGCCACCCATAAGACTAGACAAACACTTTACTTCAAGTAAGGTCCTTCCCTGACAGCAGGGGGCAGCTTTTTGGAAGACATGCCCCCTATTGTTGCGCAAAGCTGTGAACAGTCCTTTACTCTTTGGACATTACTACAAAGAGACTGCACTATGGGAATTTCGGGCCAGACGTCCGAGCCTGACTGCAATGAGGAGCCAGAAGTGTAATAGTTGCCAGGGCTCCCATTGATTTCAATAGGAGTGTAGCTGGCTACTACACGTCTGGCACTGACCACCTATGATGATGTCCAGCCTCACTGCACTGAAGCAGGCCGAACGATCAGCAGATCAGTGGGGATGCCGAGCGTGGCCCCCATGGACACAACTATTGATGACCTATACTACATGGTATCCTGAGTGTCAGGATCGCCTTCTATCCCGAGTATAAGTCACCAGTAATTAAAGTCCGGATGACCCCTTTGAACGAGATGATTTATAAATGCAGTACATTATCATACCTGTCGTAACATCGCTTTGAAGGTCAACAGCCTGAGTCTCATCGTAAGAATCTCTCCTGCTTTTCCAAATGTGAATCCCTATAATAGGAGGAAGAGAATATATATATATTACAGGACACGCGCTATTGGAAAACATGTCAAAGTGTATGAAATTATGGCGGTTTTGGGACACAGATTTCACTTCAATGGAAAGTCTACTTTACAACAACTTACAGCATTTCATAGTTCTTGGACTGGTTTAGAGTTATTTCATGTCTCGTCTTATAGACATTTCTGCCTCCAGTAAGACTTCAGTTTTAAGCCATCAGACATATACTCTAAAAGCTTGGGGTTTTGCCACTAAAGACATTTACTTCCTAGTTACAGGTTAAATATCTCATTACTGAGGTTCTGACTTCTGGGACTCCTAGAGATCCCCAAACTGTACACCCTGAATGCCCCATATAAATGGAGGAGTGGTGTACATGTCTGACTATCACTCCATTCACTTCTATTGGACAGGTTGAGATTAATGGCCTCAGCAATCTCCCTTTGTCCCATAGAAGTGAATGGAGCAGTGGCCAAGCATGCACACCGTCACTCCATTCATGAGTGAGGCAGTTGAGTCAGACCCCCAGCAGTCAGACATTTACGCCCTATGCTGTGAATAGGACATAGGAAACCCCCTTTGAATGTCAACAGATTCACTACTCTTCTCTATTCTTGTCTAAAGCAAAATTTGAAATTCTGACATTTTTCTGTTAAAAAAGAGCAGTTCAATGTGGGAACAGTAAACTGATGATGGGGAAGCTATGCTCACATCATGCTATGTGAACATTTTTGGAAGTATGGACTGGGAAAGTCCTGTCACATATGTTGACTGTATCATAGGCACCTATTCACCCAATGGAGACCAGGAGTGTCCAGTTTACCCCATGCTTTCCCATACTATTTTTGTAACAGAGTCCACTTTACTATACAGCTGGCTATCGCAATGCATGAAAATTAATACACACATATCTTATGACGTCCCTGCAGAAAAAAAGATGCACTTATCTGTTTTTTGCATTGCGTTTTCCTTCTCATGCATTTAGAAAGCCTCATACTAGCTTTGCAAGCTCTCCTATATAAATGTTTCTGCCTTTGTGGTGTTTCCAGCACTGTTCAGCTGATCTCTCTCATGAATGCACACAAGCTCAGCTCCGCTTCCCCTCTCCTTTTTCAGAGGTTATGTAGCATAACCACGCCCACACAATACTACACGGCTATCTCTCATCCTCTCTCTGGGTAGCTGCTAGTCCCATTCCCCCACGTTGCTGATAATAGCAGAAATTCACCTGCAGTGAATTACAGCCCTCTGTAATAGTAGCTTTCTCTGCTCTCTGTCCTCCTGATCTCCTCCAGCATCATCTGACACTGTCATACAGCCCTCTGTAATAGCTAAGTGGAAAGACAGTGAATGCACATTCACAACAGGGGAGCAGGCTAGGGAAGAAGCTGTTAGTTTACCCTGACTGATAGAATTTGCTATGATTTCAGTCCCCCAGTCTGCATTGCCTTCCTTGGAAAACAAGACAAGCATAGAAATCAAAACAGTCAGAAATTTTTTATGAAATCCATTTACAAAAGGTCTTTATTTCCAAAAACACAATGAAAAACAAGAGAGAAAATAAAATGAGTGTTAGGGTGGGTTCACACGAGCGTGCTATTGTGCTTGCATACGCACGCACAAAAACACGCTTGTATTTACAACAATGCATTCCCTATGGTGTGTGCACATGTCCGTGTTGTACAGGTGCGTGCCTGCAAAGATAGGACATGCGTGCACCAGTGGGAATGCACGCATTGTTCTCAATGGAGCAGTGGCTGCTCCCAGCGGCTCTATTGAAAACAATGGTCTGCCAGCACCCCTTTAAATATACATGTATGCACAAAAACACGCTTGTGTGACCCCACCCTTAAGGTGTACATAGCCTTTAAGACATGAAATGTGCAATTAAGCAAATATGGGGTATTTTATCATTAGAGGGATATTTGACACCTTTTCTGGCAGTTTTTTTTCTTGATGCACTTTAACCCCTTAACGACCGCCCCATCGGGAAACTACGTCCTGCTGTTGCAGGACGTGTATGGAGGGTGGTAACGCCGCTATCTCCCTCCATACAGCGCGGGCATCAGATGTTTATTACAGCTGACACCCGCGGGCAATAGCTGCGCTCCGCCGTTCGGCCGATCGCGGCTATTAACCCTTTAAATGCCGCTGTCAATTCTGACAGCGGCATTTAAATCCCCCGAACGCTGTTCGGGGGTCCCGCACGGCCCCCCCGCGGTGAGATCGGGGGAGCTGTGCAGGTGTCACGGCAGCCGGGGGCCTAATGAATGGCCCCAGGGCTGCCTTAGCAGACTGCCTATCAAGCCATCCACACAGGGTGGCTTCATAGACTGCCTGTAAAAAAGCAGTATGACGTAATGCTATAGCATTACGTCATACTGCAGGAGCGATCAAAGCATTGCATGTTAAAGTCCCCCAGGGGGACTTCAAAGTAAAGTAAAAAAAAAGATCAATAAAGTTTTTTTAATTGCTAAAAAAAAAAGTTATAAAAGTTTAAATCACCCCCCTTTTGCCATATCCATTATTAAAAAATCAAAATCATAAAATAAAAATATGTATTTGATATCGCCGCGTCCGTAAAAGTCCGATCTATCAAAGTAGTGCATTATTTTTCCCGCACGGTGAACGTCGTGTGAAAAAAAAAATAAAGAACGCCAGAAATACACTTTTTTAGTTACCCTGTCTCCCAGAAAAAACGCAATAAAAAGTGATCAAAAAGTCATATGTATTCCAAATTCATAGTATCGGAAACTTCAGGACATCCCGCAAAAAATGAGCCCTTGCTCAACTACGTCGACGAAAAAATAAAAAAGGTATTGCGCGCACAAAATGACCGCAGAAAATAATTGAAAAAAATTAAATATCTTAAAAAAAAAATAAAAGTACTACAGCAAAAAAAATACTATACAAGTTTGGTATCGTAGCAATCGTACTGACCCATAGAATAAAAAAATCAGGTCGTTTTTGTTGCAGTTTGTGTGCTGTAGAAACAGGACGCACCGAAAGATGGTGGAATGTCGGTTTTTTTCCATTTTTCTCTGCTAAGAATTTTTTTAAAGTTTTTCAGTAAATTATATGGTACAATAAATAGTGCCATTGAAAAATACAACTCATCCCGCAAAAAACAAGCCCTCATACAGCGACGTCAATGGATAAATAAAGGAGCTACGATTTTTTAAAAGGGAGTAGGAAAAAACAAAAATGGAAAAAAGCAAAGAAGCTCTGTCACTAAGGGGTTAAAGTGTGACAGATTTATCAAATGTCACATGATGATCATTCTGATGCATCCAGAGAGGTGCAGTCACTTTGTACGTCACCCAGCCACTGGACTGACACACACATTTTGCAACTTTTTAAAAGGTCACATTTCTTAAATCTGTCTAAAACGCTCACTCCACTGAAACTCTGCCCTCTTTTCTGGACACTTTTGAAAAGTGGAATGAGTGAACATCTGTTCTTTTTTGTGCAAATCAGTAGTGAATTGGCTTAAACTGATCTGTGCCAAAAAAGGTCCGACGTCAGCCAGAGTTTTAGCACAACGCCATAATAAATGTGCCCGTTTGTTTATGCTTTGCTACATCTTATTTGAAGTGCTGTATCACTACCAAACACAATTACCTGGAGGAAAAACGTCACAAACGAGACGCCGCCCAGTGCCAAAAATAACAGAGAAAACAGGGTGCTCTTGTACCTCACTTCAGCTTTGTCCTCAATGGCAAATATCTACAGGGGAAGAAAAACAATTATTACCAAGGCCAATGCGAGTGCATGCGGGATGGAAAGCAGATTCAAGTTTGAATATATTAAACGTTGTAATATGGCTTAAGGTATCGTTACATGGGCCAATAGTCACTCAACTGATCGACTTCAGATGTCTGTTGGCCCATGTACATGCGGCTCCCAACAGGGCACTGGGCGAGACATCATGCAGTAGTTGCTAGTCGTTCCTTTTCAGCTCAATGAAACAGATTAATTACTGAGCGGCTTATTGCTCTGTGTAAACAGGAGTCACGCAATGTTTGTGCAATTCCTGCTTACTGTGAATGGAGGCCATTAGAGAGGAGAGAGGGGAGGAAAAAGGGGAGAAGAGAGATGGGAGCAGAAGAGGGGGGAGAGAACAGAGTAAAGAGGAGAGGAGGAGAGAGAAGGAGAGGGAAGGAGAGAGGAGGAGAGGGAAGGAGAGTAAGGGAAAAGGTAGGAGAGAGGAGGAGAGGGAAGTTGAGGAGAGAAGAAGGGAAGAGAACAGAGGAGAGAGGAGAGTCAGAGGGGAGAATACTGCAGAAGAGAAGGGAGGAGAGGAGACAGAAGAGGAAAGAAGATACTAATGGAGAGGATATAGGAGAGTAGAGAAGAGGGAGGGAAGGAAAAGAAGAGAGAGAAAGAAGAGGAGAAAGGAAAGAAGGGAGGATGAGAGAGGAAAGATAAGGGGAGAGGGGAGAGGAGAGATGAGGAGAGGAGAGGAGCATACAGCACAGATCTCCAGTTTCACAGCAGGAAAATCCAGCTCACTTAGAGCAGCTATATAGATGTACTTACAGGAATGATAGTCAGGCAAGGAAAATACTAGTTGCATTACATCTAATACATTATGACTGCTTAAAGTGGGATGTTTTTTGCAATGATAAGTGAAGTTTAAATACTATGGACACCTTTGGGGGCAATTTTTTTTCACTTAAATGCATATATTTTGGGCTGACAATTTTTGCAGTGTCTTCTGCAGCTTCTACATATCAATGTATATAGACACTGCAGTCCGAGTCTCCATAAGAGATCCGTCAGTGTGATGGGCTGACGATTAAAGGTACTTTTACATGGAAATATAGAAAATTGATGGTAGGAAAAAAAGCACATAGTCCATCTAGTCTGCCCTCATATTATTTCCTCTGTATTTCCCTCTCAGGGTAGATTGAAACTTTTCCCGGCATTAATTCATTTACTGTTGATTTTCCAACCACGTCTGTTGAAGGTTTCTTCTCAGATTATTCCCCCACATTTAGCATCCTAATAAAAACATTCTCCACCTGAAGTATTTTCCATATTTAAAAATTTTGGTCATGCTCCCCCTCCTTTCTCTCCTCCTGTAACACATATAAAGGTTTCAGTCATGACCCCCTCCTTCTTTCCTTCTGTAATACATATGTGTATATTTTTCCATCAGGTCCCCCTCTCCTTTCTCTCCTTCTATAACATATATATAAAGGTTTCCATCATGTCCCCCTCTCCCTTCTCTCCTCGTGTAACATATATAAAGGTTTCCATCATGTCCCCCTCTCCCTTCTCTCCTCCTGTAATATATATAAAGGTTTCCATCATGTCCTCCTCTCTCTCCCTTCTCCTCCTATAACATATATAAAGGTTTCCATCATGTCCTCCTCTCCCTTCTCTCCTCCTGTAACATATATAAAGGTTTCCATCATGTCCCCCTCTCCCTTCTTTCCTCCTGTAACATATATAAATATTTCCATCATGTCCTCCTCTCTCCCTTTTCTCCTCCTGTAACATATATAAAGGTTTCCATCATGTCCTCTCCCTTCTCTCCTCCTGTAACATATATAAAGGTTTCCATCATGTCCCCCTCTCCCTTCTCTCCTCCTGTAACATATATAATGGTTTCCATCATGTCCCCCTCTCCCTTCTCTTCTCCTGTAACATATATAAAGGCTTCCATCATGTCCTCCTCTCCCTTCGCTCCTCTTGTAGCATATATAAAGGCTTCCATCATGTCCTCCTCTCCTCCTGTAACATATATATATAGGTTTCCATCATGTCCTTCTCTCCCTTCTCTTCTCCTGTAACATATATAAAGGTTTCTATCATGTCCCCTCTCCCTTCTCTCCTTCTGTAACATATATAAAGGTTTCCATAATGTCCCTCCTCTCCCTTCTCTCCTCCTGTAACATATATAAAGGTTTCCATCATGTCCTCCTCTCCCTTCTCTCCCCCTCTAACATATATAAAGGTTTCCATCATGTCCTCCTCTCTCCCTTCTCTCCTCCTGTAACATATATAAAGGTTTCCATCATGTCCCCCTCTCCCTTCTGTCCTCCTGTAACATATATAAAGGTTTCCATCATGTCCTCCCTTCTCCCTTCTGTAACATATATAAAGGTTTCCATCATGTCCTCCTCTCCCTTCTCTACTCCTGTAACATATATAAAGGTTTCCATCATGTCTCCCTCTCCCTTCTCTCCTCCTGTAACATATATAAAGGTTTCCATCATGTCCTCCTCTCCCTTCTCTCCTCCTGTAACATATATAAAGGTTTCCATCATGTCCTCCTCTCCCTTCTCTCCTCCTGTAACATATATAAAGGTTTCCATCATGTCCCTCTCTCCCTTCTCTCCTCCTGTAACATATATAAAGGTTTCCATCATGTCCTCCTCTCCCTTCTCTCCTCCTGTAACATATATAAAGGTTTCCATCATGTCCCCCTCTCCCTTCTCTCCTCCTATAACATATATAAAGGTTTCCATCATGTCCTCCTCTCCCTTCTCTTCTCCTGTAACATATATAAAGGTTTCCATCATGTCTCCCTCTCCCTTCTCTCCTCCTGTAACATATATAATGGTTTCCATCATGTCCCCCTCTCCCTTCTCTCCTCCTGTAACATATATAAAGGTTTCCATCATGTCCCTCCTCTCCCTTCTCCTTTCTGTAACATATATAAAGGTTTCCATCATGTCCCCCTCTCCCTTCCCTCCTCTTGTAACATATATAAAGGTTTCCATTATGTCCTCCTCTCCCTTCTCTCCTCCTGTAACATATATAAAGGTTTCCATCATGTCCCCCTCTCCCTTCCCTCCTCCTGTAACATATATAAAGGTTTCCATTATGGCCTCCTCTCCCTTCTCTCCTCCTGTAACACATGTAAAGGTTTCCATCATGTCCTCCTCTCCCTTCTCTCCTCCTGTAACATATATAAAGGTTTTCATCATGTCCTCCTCTCCCTTCTCTCCTCCTGTAACATATATAATGGTTTCCATCATGTCCCCCTCTCCCTTCTCTTCTCCTATAACATATATAAAGGTTTCCATCATGTCCCCCTCTCCCTTCTCTCCTCCTGTAACATATATAAAGGTTTCCATCATGTCCTCCTCTCCCTTCTCTCCTCCTCTAACATATATAAAGGTTTCCATCATGTCCTCCTCTCTCCCTTCTCTCCTCCTGTAACATATATAAAGGTTTCCATCATGTCCCCCTCTCCCTTCTGTCCTCCTGTAACATATATAAAGGTTTCCATCATGTCCTCCTCTCCCTTCTCCCTTCTGTAACATATATAAAGGTTTCCATCATGTCCTCCTCTCCCTTCTATAACATACATAAAGGTTTCCATCATGTCCTCCTCTCCCTTCTCTCCTCCTGTAACATATATAAAGGTTTCCATCATGTCCCCCTCTCCCTTCTCTCCTCCTGTAACATATATAAAGGTTTCCCTCATGTCCCCCTCTCCCTTCTCTCCTCCTGTAACATATAGAAAGGTTTCCATCATGTCCTCCTCTCCCTTCTCTCCTCCTGTAACATATATAAAGGTTCCCATCATGTCCCCCTCTCCCTTCTCTCCTCCTGTAACATATATAAAGGTTTCCATCATGTCCTCCTCTCCCTTCTCTACTCCTGTAACATATATAAAGGTTTCCATCATGTCTCCCTCTTCCTTCTCTCCTCCTGTAACATATATAATGGTTTCCATCATGTCCCCCTCTCCCTTCTCTCCTCCTGTAACATATATAAAGGTTTCCATCATGTCCTCCTCTCCCTTCTCTCCTCCTGTAACATATATAAAGGTTTCCATCATGTCCTCCTCTCCCTTCTCTCCTCCTATAACATATATAAAGGTTTCCATCATGTCCTCCTCTCCCTTCTCCCTTCTGTAACATATATAAAGGTTTCCTTCATATCCCCCTCTCCCTTCTCCCCTCATGTAACATATATAAAGGTTTCCTTCATGCCCCCCTCTCCCTTCTGTAACATATATAAAGGTTTCCATCATGTCCTCCTCTCCCTTCTCTCCTCCTGTAACATATATAAAGGTTTCCATCATGTCCTCCTTCCCTTCTCTCCTCCTATAACATATATGAAGGTTTCCATCATGTCCTCCTCTCCCTTCTCCCTTCTGTAACATATATAAAGGTTTCCTTCATGTCCCCCTCTCCCTTCTCCCCTCCTGTAACATATATAATGGTTTCCATCATGTCCCCCTCTCCATTCTTTCCTCCAGTAACATATATAAAGGTTTCCATCATGTCCTCCTCTCCCTTATATAACATACATAAAGGTTTCCATCATGTCCTTCTCTCCCTTCTCTCCTCCTGTAACATATATAAAGGTTTCCATCATGTCCTCCTCTCCCTTCTTTCCTCCTGTAACATATATAAAGGTTTCCATCATGTCCCCCTCTCCCTTCCCTCCTCCTGTAACATATATAAAGGTTTCCATTATGGCCTCCTCTCCCTTCTCTCCTCCTGTAACATATGTAAAGGTTTCCATCATGTCCTCCTCTCCCTTCTCTCCTCCTGTAACATATATAAAGGTTTTCATCATGTCCTCCTCTCCCTTCTCTACTCCTGTAACATATATAAAGGTTTCCATCATGTCTCCCTCTCCCTTCTCTCCTTCTGTAACATATATAAAGGTTTCCATCATGTCCTCCTCTCCCTTCTCTCCTCCTGTAACATATATAAAGGTTTCCATCATGTCCTCCTCTCCCTTCTCTCCTCCTGTAACATATATAAAGGTTTCCATCATGTCCCCCTCTCCCTTCTCTCCTCCTGTAACATATATAAAGGTTTCCATCATGTCCTCCTCTCCCTTCTCTCCTCCTGTAACATATATAAAGGTTTCCATCATGTCCCCCTCTCCCTTCTCTCCTCCTATAACATATATAAAGGTTTCCATCATGTCCTCCTCTCCCTTCTCTTCTCCTGTAACATATATAAAGGTTTCCATCATGTCTCCCTCTCCCTTCTCTCCTCCTGTAACATATATAATGGTTTCCATCATGTCCCCCTCTCCCTTCTCTCCTCCTGTAACATATATAAAGGTTTCCATCATGTCCCTCCTCTCCCTTCTCCTTTCTGTAACATATATAAAGGTTTCCATCATGTCCCCCTCTCCTTTCCCTCCTCCTGTAACATATATAAAGGTTTCCATTATGTCCTCCTCTCCCTTCTCTCCTCCTGTAACATATATAAAGGTTTCCATCATGTCCTCCTCTCCCTTCTCTCCTCCTGTAACATATATAAAGGTTTCCATCATGTCCCCCTCTCCCTTCCCTCCTCCTGTAACATATATAAAGGTTTCCATTATGGCCTCCTCTCCCTTCTCTCCTCCTGTAACACATGTAAAGGTTTCCATCATGTCCTCCTCTCCCTTCTCTCCTCCTGTAACATATATAAAGGTTTTCATCATGTCCTCCTCTCCCTTCTCTCCTCCTGTAACATATATAATGGTTTCCATCATGTCCCCCTCTCCCTTCTCTTCTCCTGTAACATATATAAAGGTTTCCATCATGTCCCCCTCTCCCTTCTGTCCTCCTGTAACATATATAAAGGTTTCCATCATGTCCTCCTCTCCCTTCTCCCTTCTGTAACATATATAAAGGTTTCCATCATGTCCTCCTCTCCCTTCTATAACATACATAAAGGTTTCCATCATGTCCTCCTCTCCCTTCTCTCCTCCTGTAACATATATAAAGGTTTCCATCATGTCCCCCTCTCCCTTCTCTCCTCCTGTAACATATATAAAGGTTTCCCTCATGTCCCCCTCTCCCTTCTCTCCTCCTGTAACATATATAAAGGTTCCCATCATGTCCCCCTCTCCCTTCTCTCCTCCTGTAACATATATAAAGGTTTCCATGATGTCCTCCTCTCCCTTCTCTACTCCTGTAACATATATAAAGGTTTCCATCATGTCTCCCTCTTCCTTCTCTCCTCCTGTAACATATATAATGGTTTCCATCATGTCCCCCTCTCCCTTCTCTCCTCCTGTAACATATATAAAGGTTTCCATCATGTCCTCCTCTCCCTTCTCTCCTCCTATAACATATATAAAGGTTTCCATCATGTCCTCCTCTCCCTTCTCCCTTCTGTAACATATATAAAGGTTTCCTTCATATCCCCCTCTCCCTTCTCCCCTCATGTAACATATATAAAGGTTTCCTTCATGCCCCCCTCTCCCTTCTGTAACATATATAAAGGTTTCCATCATGTCCTCCTCTCCCTTCTCTCCTCCTGTAACATATATAAAGGTTTCCATCATGTCCTCCTTCCCTTCTCTCCTCCTATAACATATATGAAGGTTTCCATCATGTCCTCCTCTCCCTTCTCCCTTCTGTAACATATATAAAGGTTTCCTTCATGTCCCCCTCTCCCTTCTCCCCTCCTGTAACATATATAATGGTTTCCATCATGTCCCCCTCTCCATTCTTTCCTCCAGTAACATATATAAAGGTTTCCATCATGTCCTCCTCTCCCTTCTCCCTTCTGTAACATATATAAAGGTTTCCATCATGTCCTCCTCTCCCTTCTATAACATACATAAAGGTTTCCATCATGTCCTTCTCTCCCTTCTCTCCTCCTGTAACATATATAAAGGTTTCCATCATGTCCTCCTCTCCCTTCTCTCCTCCTGTAACATATATAAAGGTTTCCATCATGTCCCCCTCTCCCTTCCCTCCTCCTGTAACATATATAAAGGTTTCCATTATGGCCTCCTCTCCCTTCTCTCCTCCTGTAACATATATAAAGGTTTTCATCATGTCCTCCTCTCCCTTCTCTCCTCCTGTAACATATATAATGGTTTCCATCATGTCCCCCTCTCCCTTCTCTCCTCCTGTAACATATATAAAGGTTTCCATCATGTCCCCCTCTCCCTTCTCTCCTCCTGTAACATATATAAAGGTTTCCATCATGTCCTCCTCTCCCTTCTCTCCTCCTCTAACATATATAAAGGTTTCCATCATGTCCCCCTCTCCCTTCTGTCCTCCTGTAACATATATAAAGGTTTCCATCATGTCCTCCTCTCCCTTCTCCCTTCTGTAACATATATAAAGGTTTCCATCATGTCCTCCTCTCCCTTCTCTCCTCCTGTAACATATATAAAGGTTTCCATCATGTCCTCCTCTCCCTTCTCTCCTCCTGTAACATATATAATGGTTTCCATCATGTCCCCCTCTCCCTTCTCTCCTCCTGTAACATATATAAAGGTTTCCATCATGTCCTCCTCTCCCTTCTCTCCTCCTATAACATATATAAAGGTTTCCATCATGTCCTCCTCTCCCTTCTCTCCTCCTATAACATATATGAAGGTTTCCATCATGTCCTCCTCTCCCTTCTCCCTTCTGTAACATATATAAAGGTTTCCATCATGTCCCCCTCTCCCTTCTCCCCTCCTGTAACATATATAATGGTTTCCATCATGTCCCCCTCTCCATTCTTTCCTCCAGTAACATATATAAAGGTTTCCTTCATGTCCCCCTCTCCCTTCTGTAACATATATAAAGGTTTCCATCATGTCCTTCTCTCCCTTCTCTCCTCCTGTAACATATATAAAGGTTTCCATCATGTCCTCCTTCCCTTCTCTCCTCCTATAACATATATGAAGGTTTCCATCATGTCCTCCTCTCCCTTCTCCCTTCTGTAACATATATAAAGGTTTCCTTCGTGTCCCCCTCTCCCTTCTCCCCTCCTATAACATATATAATGGTTTCCATCATGTCCCCCTCTCCATTCTTTCCTCCAGTAACATATATAAAGGTTTCCATCATGTCCTCCTCTCCCTTCTCTCCTCCTGTAACATATATAAAGGTTTCCATCATGTCCCCCTCTCCCTTCTCTCCTCCTGTAATATATATAAAGGTTTCCATCATGTCCTCCTCTCCTCCTGTAACATATATAAAAGTTTCCTTCATGTCCCCCTCTTCCTTCTCCCCTCCTGTAACATATATAATGGTTTCCATCATGTCCCCCTTTCCCTTCTCTCCTCCTGTAACATATATATGAAGGTTTCCATCATGTCCCCCTCTCCCTTCTTTCCTCCTGTAATATATATATAAAGGTTTCCATCATGTCCCCCTCTCCCTTCTTTACTCCTGTAACATATATATAAAGGTTTCCATCATGTCCCCCTCTCCCTTCTCTCCTCGTGTAACATATATAAAGGTTTCCATCATGTCCCCCTCTCCCTTCTCTCCTCCTGTAATATATATAAAGGTTTCCATCATGTCCTCCTCTCTCTCCCTTCTCCTCCCATAACATATATAAAGGTTTCCATCGTGTCCTCCTCTCCCTTCTCTCCTCCTGTAACATATATAAAGGTTTCCATCATGTCCCCCTCTCCCTTCTCTCCTCCTGTAACATATATAAAGGTTTCCATCATGTCCTCCTCTCCCTTCTCTCCTCCTGTAACATATATAAAGGTTTCCATCATGTCCCCCTCTCCCTTCTCTCCTCCTGTAACATATATAAAGGTTTCCATCATGTCCTCCTCTCCCTTCTCTACTCCTGTAACATATATAAAGGTTTCCATCATGTCCCCCTCTCCCTTCTCTCCTCCTGTAACATATATAATGGTTTCCATCATGTCCCCCTCTCCCTTCTCTCCTCCTGTAATATATATAAAGGTTTCCATCATGTCCCTCCTCTCCCTTCTCCCTTCTGTAACATATATAAAGGTTTCCATCATGTCCCCCTCTCCCTTCCCTCCTCCTGTAACATATATAAAGGTTTCCATTATGTCCTCCTCTTCCTTCTCTCCTCCTGTAACATATGTAAAGGTTTCCATCATGTCCTCCTCTCCCTTCTCTCCTCCTCTAACATATATAAAGGTTTCCATCATGTCCTCCTCTCTCCCTTCTCTCCTGCTGTAACATATATAAAGGTTTCCATCATGTCCCCCTCTCCCTTCTGTCCTCCTGTAATATATATAAAGGTTTCCATCATGTCCTCCTCTCCTCCTATAACATATATAAAGGTTTCCTTCATGTCTCCCTCTTCCTTCGCCCCTCCTGTAACATATATAAAGGTTTCCATCATGCCCTCCTCTCCCTTCTCCTCCTGTAACATATATAAAGGTTTCCATCATGTCCCCCTCTCCCTTCTCTCCTCCTGTAATATATATAAAGGTTTCCATCATGTCCTCCTCTCCTCCTATAACATATATAAAGGTTTCCTTCATGTCTCCCTCTCCCTTCTCTCCTCCTGTAACATATATAATGGTTTCCATCATGTCCCCCTCTCCATTCTTTCCTCCAGTAACATATATAAAGGTTTCCATCATGTCCTCCTCTCCCTTCTCCCTTCTGTAACATATATAAAGGTTTCCATCATGTCCTCCTCTCCCTTCTATAACATACATAAAGGTTTCCATCATGTCCTTCTCTCCCTTCTCTCCTCCTGTAACATATATAAAGGTTTCCATCATGTCCTCCTCTCCCTTCTTTCCTCCTGTAACATATATAAAGGTTTCCATCATGTCCCCCTCTCCCTTCCCTCCTCCTGTAACATATATAAAGGTTTCCATTATGGCCTCCTCTCCCTTCTCTCCTCCTGTAACATATATAAAGGTTTCCATCATGTCCTCCTCTCCCTTCTCTCCTCCTGTAACATATATAAAGGTTTCCATCATGTCCCCCTCTCCCTTCTCTCCTCCTGTAACATATATATAAAGGTTTCCATCATGTCCCCCTCTCCCTTCTCTCCTCCTGTAACATATTTATAAAGGTTTCCATCATGTCCCCCTCTCCCTTCTTTCCTCCTGTAACATATATATAAAGGTTTCCATCATGTCCCCCTCTCCCTTCTCTCCTCGTGTAACATATATAAAGGTTTCCATCATGTCCCCCTCTCCCTTCTCTCCTCCTGTAATATATATAAAGGTTTCCTTCATGTCCTCCCCTCTCTCCCTTCTCCTCCTATAACATATATAAAGGTTTCCATCATGTCCTCCTCTCCTCCTATAACATATATAAAGGTTTCCATTATGTCCCCCTCTCCCTTCTCTCCTCCTCTAACATATATAAAGGTTTCCATCATGTCCCTCCTCTCCCCTTTCTCCTCCTATAACATATATAAAGGTTTCCATCCTGTCCCCCTCTCCCTTCTATAACATATATAAAGGTTTCCATCATGTCCCTCCTCTCCCCTCTCTCCTCCTATAACATATATAAAGGTTTCCATCCTGTCCCCCTCTCCCTTCTATAACATATATAAAGGTTTCCATCCTGTCCCCCTCTCCCTTCTATAACATATATAAAGGTTTCCATCCTGTCCCCCTCTCCCTTCTATAACATATATAAACATTTCCATCATGTCCCCCTCACCCTTCTCTCCTCCTGTAACATATATAAAGGTTTCCATCATGTCCTCCTCTCCCTTCTCTCCTCCTGTAACATATATAAAGGTTTCCATCATGTCTCCCTCTCCCTTCTCTCCTTCTGTAACATATATAAAGGTTTCCATCATGTCCCCCTCTCCCTTCTCTCCTCCTGTAATATATATAAAGGTTTCCATCATGTCCTCCTCTCCTCCTGTAACATATATAAAAGTTTCCTTCATGTCCCCCTCTTCCTTCTCCCCTCCTGTAACATATATAATGGTTTCCATCATGTCCCCCTTTCCCTTCTCTCCTCCTGTAACATATATATGAAGGTTTCCATCATGTCCCCCTCTCCCTTCTTTCCTCCTGTAATATATATATAAAGGTTTCCATCATGTCCCCCTCTCCCTTCTTTACTCCTGTAACATATATATAAAGGTTTCCATCATGTCCCCCTCTCCCTTCTCTCCTCGTGTAACATATATAAAGGTTTCCATCATGTCCCCCTCTCCCTTCTCTCCTCCTGTAATATATATAAAGGTTTCCATCATGTCCTCCTCTCTCTCCCTTCTCCTCCTATAACATATATAAAGGTTTCCATCGTGTCCTCCTCTCCCTTCTCTCCTCCTGTAACATATATAAAGGTTTCCATCATGTCCCCCTCTCCCTTCTCTCCTCCTGTAACATATATAAAGGTTTCCATCATGTCCTCCTCTCCCTTCTCTCCTCCTGTAACATATATAAAGGTTTCCATCATGTCCCCCTCTCCCTTCTCTCCTCCTGTAACATATATAAAGGTTTCCTTCATATCCCCCTCTCCCTTCTCCCCTCATGTAACATATATAAAGGTTTCCTTCATGCCCCCCTCTCCCTTCTGTAACATATATAAAGGTTTCCATCATGTCCTCCTCTCCCTTCTCTCCTCCTGTAACATATATAAAGGTTTCCATCATGTCCTCCTTCCCTTCTCTCCTCCTATAACATATATGAAGGTTTCCATCATGTCCTCCTCTCCCTTCTCCCTTCTGTAACATATATAAAGGTTTCCTTCATGTCCCCCTCTCCCTTCTCCCCTCCTGTAACATATATAATGGTTTCCATCATGTCCCCCTCTCCATTCTTTCCTCCAGTAACATATATAAAGGTTTCCATCATGTCCTCCTCTCCCTTCTCCCTTCTGTAACATATATAAAGGTTTCCATCATGTCCTCCTCTCCCTTCTATAACATACATAAAGGTTTCCATCATGTCCTTCTCTCCCTTCTCTCCTCCTGTAACATATATAAAGGTTTCCATCATGTCCTCCTCTCCCTTCTCTCCTCCTGTAACATATATAAAGGTTTCCATCATGTCCCCCTCTCCCTTCCCTCCTCCTGTAACATATATAAAGGTTTCCATTATGGCCTCCTCTCCCTTCTCTCCTCCTGTAACATATGTAAAGGTTTCCATCATGTCCTCCTCTCCCTTCTCTCCTCCTGTAACATATATAAAGGTTTTCATCATGTCCTCCTCTCCCTTCTCTCCTCCTGTAACATATATAATGGTTTCCATCATGTCCCCCTCTCCCTTCTCTCCTCCTGTAACATATATAAAGGTTTCCATCATGTCCCCCTCTCCCTTCTCTCCTCCTGTAACATATATAAAGGTTTCCATCATGTCCTCCTCTCCCTTCTCTCCTCCTCTAACATATATAAAGGTTTCCATCATGTCCCCCTCTCCCTTCTGTCCTCCTGTAACATATATAAAGGTTTCCATCATGTCCTCCTCTCCCTTCTCCCTTCTGTAACATATATAAAGGTTTCCATCATGTCCTCCTCTCCCTTCTCTCCTCCTGTAACATATATAAAGGTTTCCATCATGTCCTCCTCTCCCTTCTCTCCTCCTGTAACATATATAATGGTTTCCATCATGTCCCCCTCTCCCTTCTCTCCTCCTGTAACATATATAAAGGTTTCCATCATGTCCTCCTCTCCCTTCTCTCCTCCTATAACATATATAAAGGTTTCCATCATGTCCTCCTCTCCCTTCTCTCCTCCTATAACATATATGAAGGTTTCCATCATGTCCTCCTCTCCCTTCTCCCTTCTGTAACATATATAAAGGTTTCCATCATGTCCCCCTCTCCCTTCTCCCCTCCTGTAACATATATAATGGTTTCCATCATGTCCCCCTCTCCATTCTTTCCTCCAGTAACATATATAAAGGTTTCCTTCATGTCCCCCTCTCCCTTCTGTAACATATATAAAGGCTTCCATCATGTCCTTCTCTCCCTTCTCTCCTCCTGTAACATATATAAAGGTTTCCATCATGTCCTCCTTCCCTTCTCTCCTCCTATAACATATATGAAGGTTTCCATCATGTCCTCCTCTCCCTTCTCCCTTCTGTAACATATATAAAGGTTTCCTTCGTGTCCCCCTCTCCCTTCTCCCCTCCTATAACATATATAATGGTTTCCATCATGTCCCCCTCTCCATTCTTTCCTCCAGTAACATATATAAAGGTTTCCATCATGTCCTCCTCTCCCTTCTCTCCTCCTGTAACATATATAAAGGTTTCCATCATGTCCCCCTCTCCCTTCTCTCCTCCTGTAATATATATAAAGGTTTCCATCATGTCCTCCTCTCCTCCTGTAACATATATAAAAGTTTCCTTCATGTCCCCCTCTTCCTTCTCCCCTCCTGTAACATATATAATGGTTTCCATCATGTCCCCCTTTCCCTTCTCTCCTCCTGTAACATATATATGAAGGTTTCCATCATGTCCCCCTCTCCCTTCTTTCCTCCTGTAATATATATATAAAGGTTTCCATCATGTCCCCCTCTCCCTTCTTTACTCCTGTAACATATATATAAAGGTTTCCATCATGTCCCCCTCTCCCTTCTCTCCTCGTGTAACATATATAAAGGTTTCCATCATGTCCCCCTCTCCCTTCTCTCCTCCTGTAATATATATAAAGGTTTCCATCATGTCCTCCTCTCTCTCCCTTCTCCTCCTATAACATATATAAAGGTTTCCATCGTGTCCTCCTCTCCCTTCTCTCCTCCTGTAACATATATAAAGGTTTCCATCATGTCCCCCTCTCCCTTCTCTCCTCCTGTAACATATATAAAGGTTTCCATCATGTCCTCCTCTCCCTTCTCTCCTCCTGTAACATATATAAAGGTTTCCATCATGTCCCCCTCTCCCTTCTCTCCTCCTGTAACATATATAAAGGTTTCCATCATGTCCTCCTCTCCCTTCTCTACTCCTGTAACATATATAAAGGTTTCCATCATGTCCCCCTCTCCCTTCTCTCCTCCTGTAACATATATAATGGTTTCCATCATGTCCCCCTCTCCCTTCTCTCCTCCTGTAATATATATAAAGGTTTCCATCATGTCCCTCCTCTCCCTTCTCCCTTCTGTAACATATATAAAGGTTTCCATCATGTCCCCCTCTCCCTTCCCTCCTCCTGTAACATATATAAAGGTTTCCATTATGTCCTCCTCTTCCTTCTCTCCTCCTGTAACATATGTAAAGGTTTCCATCATGTCCTCCTCTCCCTTCTCTCCTCCTCTAACATATATAAAGGTTTCCATCATGTCCTCCTCTCTCCCTTCTCTCCTGCTGTAACATATATAAAGGTTTCCATCATGTCCCCCTCTCCCTTCTGTCCTCCTGTAATATATATAAAGGTTTCCATCATGTCCTCCTCTCCTCCTATAACATATATAAAGGTTTCCTTCATGTCTCCCTCTTCCTTCGCCCCTCCTGTAACATATATAAAGGTTTCCATCATGCCCTCCTCTCCCTTCTCCTCCTGTAACATATATAAAGGTTTCCATCATGTCCCCCTCTCCCTTCTCTCCTCCTGTAATATATATAAAGGTTTCCATCATGTCCTCCTCTCCTCCTATAACATATATAAAGGTTTCCTTCATGTCTCCCTCTCCCTTCTCTCCTCCTGTAACATATATAATGGTTTCCATCATGTCCCCCTCTCCATTCTTTCCTCCAGTAACATATATAAAGGTTTCCATCATGTCCTCCTCTCCCTTCTCCCTTCTGTAACATATATAAAGGTTTCCATCATGTCCTCCTCTCCCTTCTATAACATACATAAAGGTTTCCATCATGTCCTTCTCTCCCTTCTCTCCTCCTGTAACATATATAAAGGTTTCCATCATGTCCTCCTCTCCCTTCTTTCCTCCTGTAACATATATAAAGGTTTCCATCATGTCCCCCTCTCCCTTCCCTCCTCCTGTAACATATATAAAGGTTTCCATTATGGCCTCCTCTCCCTTCTCTCCTCCTGTAACATATATAAAGGTTTCCATCATGTCCTCCTCTCCCTTCTCTCCTCCTGTAACATATATAAAGGTTTCCATCATGTCCCCCTCTCCCTTCTCTCCTCCTGTAACATATATATAAAGGTTTCCATCATGTCCCCCTCTCCCTTCTTTCCTCCTGTAACATATTTATAAAGGTTTCCATCATGTCCCCCTCTCCCTTCTTTCCTCCTGTAACATATATATAAAGGTTTCCATCATGTCCCCCTCTCCCTTCTCTCCTCGTGTAACATATATAAAGGTTTCCATCATGTCCCCCTCTCCCTTCTCTCCTCCTGTAATATATATAAAGGTTTCCTTCATGTCCTCCCCTCTCTCCCTTCTCCTCCTATAACATATATAAAGGTTTCCATCATGTCCTCCTCTCCTCCTATAACATATATAAAGGTTTCCATTATGTCCCCCTCTCCCTTCTCTCCTCCTCTAACATATATAAAGGTTTCCATCATGTCCCTCCTCTCCCCTTTCTCCTCCTATAACATATATAAAGGTTTCCATCCTGTCCCCCTCTCCCTTCTATAACATATATAAAGGTTTCCATCATGTCCCTCCTCTCCCCTCTCTCCTCCTATAACATATATAAAGGTTTCCATCCTGTCCCCCTCTCCCTTCTATAACATATATAAAGGTTTCCATCCTGTCCCCCTCTCCCTTCTATAACATATATAAAGGTTTCCATCCTGTCCCCCTCTCCCTTCTATAACATATATAAACATTTCCATCATGTCCCCCTCACCCTTCTCTCCTCCTGTAACATATATAAAGGTTTCCATCATGTCCTCCTCTCCCTTCTCTCCTCCTGTAACATATATAAAGGTTTCCATCATGTCTACCTCTCCCTTCTCTCCTTCTGTAACATATATAAAGGTTTCCATCATGTCCTCCTCTCCCTTCTCTCCCCCTGTAACATACATAAAGGTTTCCATCATGTCCCCTCTCTACCTTCTCTCCTCCTGTAACGTATAACATATATAAAGGTTTTCATTAAGTTTTGGTTTTGATACCGTCCCCCATTTTTGTAGCCTTCTTGGGCCTCGTTCTGTGTTATCAATGTCTTTCTATAGGTGAGGTCTCCAGAACTGAACACAGTATTCCAGATGGCACAATTAATCATTGGAAAGAGCGAACGAGTTCTTTGCTTTCCAATGACATCTATTCAGCTAATTATTTACATTTTTTCAGCATTGTTGATCCGTCTGGGAAATTTGGAAATGCCTGGAAATGGTTTGCTGAACGATTGCCTTTTACATGAGACTACTTGGCGAACGATGAACAATATTTTATATGCCTGCATAAAGTGAATGACAAATCAAAGAGAACAACTTGTCATTCATTGTCCAGTTGTTGGCCGTGCTTATACTGAACGATTACTGGTAATTTGTACTTAGTTTTCAGCCCTGATCTCTCCTCTCATGATCGTATCAGTAAATATATTTCCACCATAAAGGTAAAAGTTGTTGTGGTCATAAATTGGCTGGTAAGAAGGTGCAGGAGAGGAGAGGGCAGAGGGGAACAAGCCGTCAGTCCAGCCTCACAGGAGAAGGCAGAGGGAAACAAGCTGTCAGTCCAGCCTCACAGGAGAGGGCAGAGGGGAACAAGCCGTCAGTCCAGCCTCACAGGAGAGGGCAGAGGGGAACAAGCCGTCAGTCCAGCCTCACAGGAGAGGGCAGAGGGGAACAAGCCGTCAGTCCAGTGGCCCTTCATTTAGGTGAAAAATAAAAAAATGCTCCCCAAATGTGTCCATAGGCTTTAAGGGTTCTAATAGTTCACTACTTAAGTGTCCAGTGTGCAAATTTACTTCTGAGTTTAAAAAGGTCTCTAGATGATCAGACTTTTGCTGTACTAGGAGATGTGCGGCAAAGACAAGTAAGCTGTAGTGATAGAAGATACCAGACGTGAGCTGCAGTTATTTACTTACCCCAATAATCTTTGAGAATATAATAGCAAATGCTGGCTGTGTAGCACCGTTTATAATGGCGCAAATGATCCCGACCACAAAATATGGCCATTCAGGTTTGTTGTACTTCATGACTTTGAGAAAAGAGACTGCTGGAACCTTTTCAACCTGAAATATACATATCCAATATATGAATAGGGAAGGGGAAACATCAAGAGTTTATCAAACCATTTTCATCTGAATGAAAGGCATTATTGCACAGAATGAGCAACAGAAAAGTAACCCTGCCTCTCACAATACTGCGACAGGAAGAACGAGCAAGTGGATTTTTCTTTTCCAAAGCTTCATTGATTAACTCATGTTACAACAGATGCTGGAAGTGATTTCCATTTTTTTCTATGCACGTCTGGGCACATTAGAACATGTTGGCTGAGAGTGCTTGCAGCTCTTCAACAGTGATGTTGTGGAAAGTATTTGCTATGTTTTCCTTAAATTCATCCAGGATTTGTGGATTATTGGCATACACTTTCTGCTTTAAATTTCCCTAAAGATCGCATGTGGATAAGTCTGTTGAACGTGGTGTCTATAACACCTTACTCAGAGTTCACTCTTTTATATACAGTTCATGAATCTGTGATAGTGAGTCGCGGGGGTGTGGCATGTTGTCTCATCTTTTTAGAAAAAGCAATATATTCGAAAATATGTTCTGGGCACCCCACTTTAAAAAAGACATAGACAAACTGGAGCAAGTTCAGAGAAGAGTTACCAAGATGGTGAGTGGTCTACAAATCATGTCCTATGAGGAACGGTTAAAGGATCTGGGAATGTTTAGCAGAAGAGAAGGCTGAGAGGAGACTTAATAGCTGTCTACAAATATCTGAAGGGCCGTCACAGTGCAGAGGGATCAGCCCTATTCTCATCTGTACAAGGAAAAACTAGAAGCAATGGGATGAAACTGGAAGGGAGAAGACACAGATTAGATATTAGACAGTGAGGGGGATCATGGTGGATGGGCCCACATGCCTTGTTCTAAATGTGTGCTCTGAAACTTGCATTTTTATGTGGTTAGTATAAACAAAAATTGTGTAATTCTATGCAGATATTAAATGTGTGTGAATGCTGAGGTGTGTTTCTGTTTATGTGGGTGAATCAGGTGAGCAGCAGCCCCTTTAAGCATTTTCAGACCATCTGTAGTATATCATTATATACCCCAAAACGTTGGTTGCCTTAGTTTTACATGTTATCCTATTGTACACGCTGTAGCCCCTTTTTCAGTATATCTCTGAAATCAGAGCTTGTGATCTTGCAAGGTCAAAGAGGTAATCTACAGCTGTAACCTGAGAGTTACATCACAGCCTGCCATGTAGCTTAATTGGTATGTATAGAGCAAACAACCTGACAGTGTATGGTGTCCATCCTCACAACCAACTTTCCTATTGTTTCAATGTTTCTAACCTAAAAAGTGAAGCAAGTTTGTAAATATTCTTCATTATAAATATTGTATTGTGTTTACAGCTTCTAAGCGGATTTAGGTCTCCATGGTAACAGACTACAAATGAACCCTCTGTAGTCTGATCCAACAACCTTCTACTTCTGTCCATTTGTCCCTTACTTCCTACAAATTAATGTTTAGTAAGATGTAAGTGACAGATGGAACATGATATCACTGCATCTGTACAATTGGAGATCTAGACATCTGCATAGAAGGGGTAGACACAAGATGGCAGGATATTTTCAATGAACACTATTTGCAAACTTGTTTCATTTTTCATTTTAGATTCATTGAAAACATTGATTGCTAAGGTGTTCCGTTTCTTTTAAGCAGCTCGATGTTGCCAGGATAGTCCTATCCTTATGTTCCTAATTCAATAGTTCCAAGTACAATAGCATCTATCACTCTTAGGCTGGTAGGTCCTGGCACTCACTTCGTCTTTGTCATTCTTTTCTAGGTCTTCTTCATCCTCTAATGCTTTCTTGACACTGCTGTGTCGACTTGACTTCCTCCTCATCAGCTTGCTATCAACGCGGTTTACATGATCCTTGCTTTTTTCAATGCCCTCCATTTCTTTATTGTCCTCAGCATCTACTGTCTGATAATGACAGAGAATAAAAGCTGTTAAATTCTATCATGTGGGGGACCAAATATCTTTCATGTTACACAATATATTTATGACATTGATTTGATAGGTATTATTGGGGTTTTGACTGTTCGGATCTCCTCCAATCTTAGAATGGAGGCACAAATCAAATGGCCATACATATGCAGTCGGTCACTCCTACTGATGCCTACATGAGTTATGAATAAAGCTAAATAAGTTTGCATATGTAGCAATGTCTATGAGTGGAAAGGAAGACTACGGCTGCATTCACAATCCCTTTGCATGCTGTGCCCGAGAAACTCAGGCACAACTCCCATCAGACAGCACACAGACCCATTACAGCCAATTGGGCCATGCCGACGTGCGGTTTTCCTTTATATGGACTGATGAAATGTGTAAAAATATCACTGAATGTCCTACTCTTGCCCAATTTCCATGACATAAGTCCCCCATGCAGGTCAATGGGTGCACAAAAAAAAGTGATTATTGCTAAGCAATGTGAGAAAAAAAAATTAGGCCTCCTTCCGGGTCCATGTTACTTTATCTCTAGAGATGAGCGAGTATACTCGCTAAGGCACTACTCGCTCGAGTAATGTGCCTTAGCCGAGTATCTCCCCGCTCGTCCCTAAAGATTCGGGGGCCGGCAGGGGGCGGGGAGCGGCGGGGGAGAGCGGGGAGGAACGGAGGGGAGATCTCTTTCTCCCTCTCTTCCCCCCCACTCCCCCCTGCTCCCCGCCGCAACTCACCTGTCAGCCGCGGCGGCCCCCGAATCTTCAGGGACGAGCAGGGAGATACTCGGCTAAGGCACATTACTCGAGCGAGTAGTGCCTTAGTGAGTATACTCGCTCATCCCTATTTATCTCCATTTGACAGTGCAGAACAAGTGTTAAAACTCTATTTTCTGTTTACAAAACTACATTGTATGAAATATTTGCTAAAAACAGATTTGCAATTGAAATAATATGGATGACACACATAAGTAAGAAGCGGATGCTTATGCAACAAGGTCACACACAGATTGAAATTGGTCTGTTTGTCACAGATCAAAATCAAACACACTCATCTAAATGGGTCCTTAGGGGGGTATTCCCAAGATTGCCTTTTTTTTTTACCTTTCCACAAGATAAAAGTCTGATTAATGGGGGTTTTAGTGTTGAGACCCGCACTGATCCTGAGAACGAGGGTCTCATGTCCCCCTCTCATCCGCACTGCGGGCTCACTGCACCCCTGCTGGAATGCGGCGGTGACCAAGCATGCCTGATGCCGCTTCATTCATCTTCTATAACACTGCCGGAGATAGCCAAGCACTTGTACTCGCCTATTCCCATCAGCTGATTGAAATGAGTTAGACTGGCATTGCCCATGCTTGAGTGCCGCTCCATGCAATCTCCGCATCACTATGCATACTGCAATAAACACTGGTTAACCCACATGAGACCAGGCCACAAGCTGCACAGTGAAAGTAACATGTGCATCGCTCTATATGATCTTTCAGCTGCCGGTCCACAGAATAAAAAGGCATCTTCAGAACTAAATGTAAAGTCCAGCACTGAAATATCCTTTATTAATGTAGCAATAAAAGCCAATAAGGTTTCAGGGTCTACAAGACATAAGGATTGCTCATGAGTTTCCATGTTCGATTATCTTGGTCACAGCTATATAACACTCTAGGGTACGCCACAGCCCTGATCTCAAGATCAGTGGGAGTCCCAGAGGTCGGATCTCCACCCTCACACAACAAGCTGTGATAAGAAGTCTACTAACATGGTAACTGGTAAGTGGATACTTTCGTGTTGTGGACCCTGACCGTGGCACTTTAATAGTATACTAATAAAGGATATGTCTTTGGACTTTACCTTTTGTTCTGAAGATGCACAACCTGTAGGGTTGAATTGAGGATCAGAGGTCACTCTTGATGGCACAAGCTGTACTGCAAAAACAAGTCCCGGCTATAATAAGGGCCATAAGGGCCACGGTCTTATGGATCCTTGGACATTATAACAATATGTCATGACTGACTTGCAATGAGTAACTTTTCAAGTACGGTGTTGAACCTTGTTCTGTAGCCATCGCTGTTCCTAACCTTCCACTAACCTGCATAGTGACCAGCTTATAGTAAATTCCCTCTTTTTTCATCAGTTCTGCATGGTCTCCTTGCTCGGTTATGACACCTTCATAGAATCCAGCAATAGTGTCTGCGTTCCGGATTGTGGACAATCGGTGGGCAATGACGATAGTGGTACGACCTTCTCTAGCCTACCAAAAACAAATGTGAAGAGCTAAGAGGCAGATCAATTCAATGGTCAGTCATCCAAATAAGACTATAAGTTGTACAAGTTTAGTCAGGCCAAAATATCAGCCAGTGAGACCCTATGATACATACATTAAAGAGGCAGAAACATAACACATTGAATACCTTATCCAGAGCTGCCTGGACAACAGCTTCACTTTCAGTGTCCAGAGCTGATGTGGCCTCATCAAGAAGAAGAATTTTGGGGTTCCGAACCAGAGCTCTGGCAATGGCGATTCTTTGCTTCTGGCCTCCACTAAGCTGTGTTCCTCTCTCTCCAACGAGAGTATCAAATCTCTGCAAATTTATCAAACACGTATTCAATATAACATCTACAGCATGTTATTATATAGCATATTGGACATCAGGCTCACAGTACTCTACTGTGCCTTCTAGGTCCCACAAACTGATCCTGGCCGTGTTTACAGTCTAGATAAACTGTCCCTTGATGAATTGCGTATCCTGTTGGGATAGCACTCAGGAAATAGAATGAGGCAGCGGCTAGTATAGACCTCTCTGAAGAGGTCTACAGTAGCAACTGTCCCTTCTGCTGCTTTTTTAAAAGATTGTGTGCCCCCCCCCCCCCTCAATAAGTGGATTGAAGAGCATCTCTATCATGGAGAGTAGTAGGTCTCATGCTGATGCCAGTCATAAGTGCCCAGAATAGTTGGATTAATCTATTAGACTGTCATGCATCAAATTCCTATACATAGAAAAACATAACGAGTGAGACCTTACATCTGGAAGCTTCATGATGAAGTTGTAGGCATTGGCTTCCTTCGTGGCTTGTACAATTTCCTCCATGGTGACATTTTCTCGGCCAAAGCGGATATTCTCAGCTATAGTGGTATCAAACAGGATGGGCTCCTGGCTCACCACACCGATGATCTCTCTTAGGTATCTGGTATTCAAGTTACGAATATCTTGCCCATCAATAGTGATCTACGAGAAGATACATGTACACAGTGGAAATCTATCCATGACTATAAGGAGGGCTATTACTATTATTACTGTGACACAAAGGTCCATCCTCCACTTATTCCTGGAAAAGTAAAAAGGGTAGAGAAGAAAAAGACGCTGATCGGGTGGCGCCACCTCTTTTAGAAAATGGTGCACATGCTTGGATATTTAGAAGAAAGTGTTGCTTTTTATGAAAAATCTTTTTTTGTTTTTTCTTAAATAAAGCAACATTTTTTCTAAGTATCCATGCATGTGCGCCATTTTCTAAAAGAGGTGGAGCCACCCGATCAGCGTCTTTTTCTCCTCTACCCATTATCTCACTGGCCAACCTATCTAGACTGCACAGTTGCTGATTTGGCCGCACATGGACTTGTTGCACCTATTTCTCTTCACCACAAACGGAAATAAGAAACTATAGATTGGAGTAATTACTCCAGCGATCACCTCACTGGATCTTCATCGGAGTAGCTCCACTTCCTTCCTTTTTTCTTTTATACCTCCACTATCTCTATTGGAAAAATATTTTAAAAAAAGAAAGAATCTCTCTTACCGCGCCTTCTTCTGGGTCGTAGAATCTCTGAAGGAGCTGGACTGTTGTACTTTTTCCACAACCACTGCTCCCCACAAGGGCCACAGTCTTACCATTGGGAACCATGAGGTTCAAACCTTTCAAAACCTTCAATAATAAACATAATTTTGATTAGATATGTACTAAACTGGGTACATAGATGGTGCTGCCATACTATACAAAATGCCACCGAACATGACACATTAATAGCACCGCCATACTGTAAACACACTATATGGACAAGGATTTGGACGCTGCATGTTTTTCAGACAAAGTGCTTTATTCTTCTATACAGTAACGTGTCGCCCTCCTTCTGCTTGTATTACAGCGGCCGCACATCGAGGCCGACTCTCCACAGGTTCTCTGTAAGTCTGGGCAGGAATAACCGCCATTCCTTGTGCCAGGCTGTGAGAAGAGATTGTTGTGAAGATGGGCGTGGGTGGCGGTGTCGTACCCGTCGCTTCAGTTCGTCCCACAAGGGGTTGATCGGATGAATGAATAATTATTACAAAATGAGCCGCTTTTTATTTTATCCATGCCCTTCCCAGCAGACCGTTCGGCAAACTCAGTATTCGCATATTTGCTGATTTTCTGCAGTGTCCAAATTGTTTTGTCATTGTAGTGTATAAATAATGCCGTTACACATTAATAACACTGCCATACCGTACACATAACTAATGCCGTTACACATTACACATTAATAACACTGCCATACCGTACACATAACTAATGCCGTTACACATTACACATTAATAACACTGCCATACCGTACACATAACTAATGCCGTTACACATTACACATTAATAACACTGCCATACCGTACACATAACTAATGCCGTTACACATTACACATTAATAACACTGCCATACCGTACACATAACTAATGCCGTTACACATTGATAACACTGCCATACCGTACACATAACTAATGCCGTTACACATTGATAACACTGCCATACCGTACACATAACTAATGCCGTTACACATTACACATTGATAACACTGCCATACCGTACACATAACTAATGCCGTTACACATTACACATTAATAACACTGCCATACCGTACACATAACTAATGCCGTTACACATTACACATTAATAACACTGCCATACCGTACACATAACTAATGCCGTTACACATTACACATTGATAACACTGCCATACCGTACACATAACTAATGCCGTTACACATTGATAACACTGCCATACCGTACACATAACTAATGCCGTTACACATTACACATTGATAACACTGCCATACCGTACACATAACTAATGCCGTTACACATTGATAACACTGCCATACCGTACACATAACTAATGCCGTTACACATTACACATTGATAACACTGCCATACCGTACACATAACTAATGCCGTTACACATTACACATTAATAACACTGCCATACCGTACACATAACTAATGCCGTTACACATTACACATTGATAACACTGCCATACCGTACACATAACTAATGCCGTTACACATTGATAACACTGCCATACCGTACACATAACTAATGCCGTTACACATTACACATTGATAACACTGCCATACCGTACACATAACTAATGCCGTTACACATTGATAACACTGCCATACCGTACACATAACTAATGCCGTTACACATTACACATTGATAACACTGCCATACCGTACACATAACTAATGCCGTTACACATTACACATTAATAACACTGCCATACCGTACACATAACTAATGCCGTTACACATTGATAACACTGCCATACCGTACACATAACTAATGCCGTTACACATTACACATTGATAACACTGCCATACCGTACACATAACTAATGCCGTTACACATTGATAACACTGCCATACCGTACACATAACTAATGCCGTTACACATTACACATTGATAACACTGCCATACCGTACACATAACTAATGCCGTTACACATTACACATTAATAACACTGCCATACCGTACACATAACTAATGCCGTTACACATTACACATTGATAACACTGCCATACCGTACACATAACTAATGCCGTCCTTAAATACACATTAATGACACCACTGTACCCTACACATAACTAAAGCCAATGTACATTACATATTCATAATCCCACCTACATGTCTGTTACAGCACCATCATACAGCACCACTAATCCTCCAATACCTCCATCACATACAGCAGGGCTTCTTAATGAAAAACAATGCCAGCGTTGTGCCCCATATACAACACTGCCAGCAGAGTGCCCCGAATAGTCTGTGTTGGTTGGAGGCAGTAAAGGGGTTAATGGGTTATACCTCTGCTGGTAGTGAAGTAGTTAGTTTGGCTCTTCTTACATTGTGATTTTTGTGTACGAGGTTTCCGCTGATAGAATTCACTTTAGATATATATTTCTCAGACGCCTCTTAGTGGCACCCGGATATATAAAACACCCATTAGAGCTCCGCCTAGAGGCAGATGTCGGCAGAAGTCCTGCAATGATTTTAGTAAAGATGGAGGAGTGAGGGGTGGGTTTGGCGTTGGCCCCGTAGCGGTCCTCAGCCCTCCCAGCGTGGATCTGACATCATGTACTATCAGTTTCCTGTTACTTTTATCTTTTGCTCATCCCAACATATAGTAAGTTTGTAAACAAAAAGTTATCGCTTCTCAGCTTCTCTTTTGGGCCTCATGCCCACTGGCTAAATGGAATTGCGGATTCCGCAACGGATTTTGCCCATACAAAATCATTGGCCATCCGCTGTCCATTAAATTGATTTTTGCACCCGCGGATGGCATTTTAAAAGAATTGCGTTTTTCATGTGCGGGAGAAAAAACGCGGCATGCTCCATTCTGCCGTGGATTCCGCGCGGATCGGCAACATTGCTATCCCATTAATAGCAATGTGTGCGGATATCTGCATGCAAAAAAATACAATTTAAAGCAAATCAGATTCTGCGCGGATTGTATTTTTCGAGTGAACATGAGGCCTTAGTGTTTTCCAGAAAACATCATCTATTTAATACAGGTGATAACACAAGATGTATTCTTCTGGGCTCAATGCGGTAAGATCTGGTACCCATGGTCACTTTGTACTTTATCCACAGACATCTAAAGAGAACATTAACGTGTGCATTATAGAAACCTGAAAGCTGAAGTCTTATGGAGAAGACCCTGTATGCTCATACCATAAATACAGCACAAATTAACCTTGGTACATAGGTACAATACCAGAACCAGGTTCATAACATATATACAGCCCCAGAACTCAGCTGAGTACATAGATACAATGCCAAAACCAACCTCATAACATAAATTCATTATCGGTACTAACTGATTGTGTTGCAGGGGTGCCGATGGACTGACAGCAGCACCTCTGAACATTAGAGGGGGGAAATAGAGCCAGGAGGAGAATGATTCATGTAACTCCGCAAGATGCTGCCATATGGAAGAAGGAGACCATCTGGCCAGGTAGACCTAAGAAGGGCTATCGCCGGCAGTCTAGTCACCCTGGTGCTCCCCCGACAAGCTGGTGGCCAACGCCCTGTGCAACCATACAGGTCACATATAGATACGACTTCAGTGAAGACAGAATAGTTGTTTCAATAGATTGTATCTAGATTTAAAGATCTCAAGCAAAAAACGGAATCAGGACAAGTTACTAACCTGGATGTCCGGCCTCGATGGATACGAGAACTTCACATTCCTGAACTGAATGTCTCCCTTAATCTTGTCAGGTTTAAAGCCTGCAGTGGAAAAACTGTCTATTTTGGGTTTCTGCAGGAAGTAAAGAGATTATCATTTTAATGTTGTCATGTAGACGTTTAGAAAAAATTTATAATTGTAGGGATCCCTCAACTATTTAATGCCAAGAGTGGCCTGTGATACCCCCAAAACAGAATAGATTGTTTTAGTCTGCAATCGTGTGATATCCGTGAGAGTCGCTGTTTTTTTCTGCATGGTATAACAGACGGTGCTATTCCATGTAGAAGCATCCGATAATCAAAAGAAAAAACACATGGCGCCCTCGTCGGCCTTTCCGTTTTCCTTAGGGAGGAACAGGGCGAAGGCTTGAGAGGACACGAGATGCTGAGGAGCACATCCCAATGAGCAGGCAAACATTGTAAGCCATTGACAGCTCACGGTGCGGCCTGCGTAAGTCTAAGGATGGCTTTACAAGTGGCAACTATCATCTGGATGGTCACAATAGTCGCTAAAGCATATTAATGACTTGTTTCGGTGTTCTTACACACATCGATTGTTGTTTTAAGCGTTGTTGAACTTTGCGATCACTGAACAAATTGCTGGGAGCATTTACACCGGCAGACATCTCATTCATCGGCTAGTTAGGGGTGCAAGGTCCTTTGGCAGGTGTGTAGTTGAAATTTCAGCCCATTCCCAATGCAGAGTTATTGGTTGCCAAGTCCAATGAATGCAGATAAATATATGCAAGCGGTCTTTGAGTGACCACTCACTGCTACGAGAGGCCGCAGTACCGAGTCTTCCATCGTAGGCCAAACCAATGAGAAACCGTAGCAGCGGGTGTATAGCCAAAGACCAAAACCAGTCAGAAGACCAAAACCAGTCAGAAGACCAAAATCAGTCAGAGACCAAAACCAGACAGAAGACCAAAACCAGACAGAAGACCAAAACCAGACAGAAGACCAAAACCAGTCAGAAGACCAAAACCAGTCAGAAGACCAAAACCAGTCAGAAGACCAAAACCAGTCAGAAGACCAAAACCAGTCAGAAGACCAAAACCAGTCAGAAGACCAAAACCAGTCAGAAGACCAAAACCAGTCAGAAGACCAAAACCAGTTAGAGACCAAAACCAGTCAGAAGACCAAAACCAGTCAGAGACCAAAACCAGTCAGAAGACCAAAACCAGTCAGAAGACCAAAACCAGTCAGAAGACCAAAACCAGTCAGAAGACCAAAACCAGTCAGAAGACCAAAACCAGTCAGAAGACCAAAACCAGTCAGAAGACCAAAACCAGTTAGAGACCAAAACCAGTCAGAAGACCAAAACCAGTCAGAGACCAAAACCAGTCAGAGACCAAAACCAGTCAGAAGACCAACAGCGACTGTTCAGTTGAGGATTGTTCACAAGTATTTATGTTTTTGGGAACCAATGAATGTTAAGCAGGAGGGCAAAATATTCAACTAAAGGTGAAAGCCAGTCAGAGTTTGGTGGGAGGCGCGGGCCGAGCAAACGCACAGTTTCCTTGTCGGATCTTCATTGAAAGACGACAACTATTTGTTTATGCCAGACAATAATTAATCAACCAGTGACTATCATTAGGTGAGCTGAAACAAAGAGACAAGTAACTAGAGAACAAATTCTCACTCGTCACCCGGTTAGCGGCCGCATTTACATGGAACAACTGCCGCTTACATTTGATTTATGAAGCTACTACTTGGATATTTGTTCCATGTAGTCACCATAAGGCACCAGACAATCTGTGCCAACAGAGTTTCATAGACTCAGACACCCTTCTTCTCATAGTCTCTACTCTCAGTCAATGTGTTTTGTCACAGATCCTTAAGACTGCACCAAGCAGCTGTAAGGCCGTCCATCATCTTGGCCCAAAGGCAAGGAAAACCAGCCATAACTTGTACTCAGGCTGGAAGACTAATTGCACTGCAAAGCAATGCATATACAATTAGTAATTAGATGTAGTGGCCCAGAGGGTCCTACAGAACAGTCTTCTAACAATTGGTCCTGTCACACCTGTCTATGCGCTTCCCTTAGGCATAGAAGGTGCCGTTCATCAGAGAAACCATGTTTCTCCCCTTTTCCTAAGCTCAGAGCTTAATGCTGGGAATAGCTGGTTGCCTTTTGGGTATATGTCATGCCTCCACTCAATGGTGGTAGAGTCCAGAGCGGGAAAATACTACATGAGTTCCTATGCAGAGGGGGAGGAGTTTGGAGAAAGTGCGGGAAGGAGAGAGGAAGTGGATGAAGAGTTAGTGTGTTGCTGCGGAGAGAGGAGGCAGCAAGACATGGTCGGAGAAAGGAGGTGTCTGCAGTTCAGCATGTGTTCAGCAATTCAGCAGTCCTGCAAGGATATTGAGGCCCCTTTCCGCTCCCTTGTCTTTCCAGCAGTCATAAGAAAGAGTAGGAGGTCATCGTCTTCACTTAACAGTGAGTTAAACTACCCGGTGAAGTCAAAGCCAGGATTAGTTCAGCGATCATTACAACTCTCATTTCATTCCTTCATACTACACTTCCAGTAGACCCTCAACTAAGTAATAATTGGGTAGTTTAGTACTGAGTATCCTCTAGAACTAGAGAGATAGAGCGTTGAAGATAAGTGGAAATTCAATTGTCAATCTACTGTTTTCATTGTGTCAATTCACCCCATTGTTGTGGACCCTGCTGTATCTGCATAACGTTGCCTATGCATCTGTTAATGCAACTAAGCTTCAGTAAAACTGCGTGCTCCAAGTTTAATTCAAGCTACTGGACTCATCTCATTCCGCCATCATTAGGCTTGTGAGTTCAGGTTGGAGCACTGGCGTCACCCATGACAAGACAGTTATTCATTTCAAACCTATCCATATATACGCTATTTGTGCCATTGTGCGACAGCTGAGCAGAACCCCGTTATCACCCCCATCAGGAGAGATTACAGAGCCACCCTTGACTATCATCTTTCAATCCCGGTGGTCTCCTCCACTTTGGCCGTTGCACAGAAGCCAAGAGGCAGATAGTCACACTCAAGTTTTTCCCCCAGGTTTAAGCATTTTAACAAAAGATTTTATAAACAGAAAAAAATTATAAAAAAATCTGCTGACGAAGCCTTACACTGTCTATAATGTTAAATACGGCATATGCTGCTCCTCTGGCATTCGAAAAGGCTTCAATGCTGGGTGATGTTTGTCCAACAGCAAAAGCTCCGATAATGACAGCAAAGAATACCTAAAGTTGAAAAGAGAAAAACATCTCAATAGTAGATCATCACACCTAGATAGTAAGAAAAGTAAATCAGCCAATTAAGAGTTAAGTAAAGGGGCGTCTATTTTGGATAATTCCATTTTAGTGGAAGGATTCCCCAACGATAAACTGATCAAAGGGTGATCTGCACAAACCCACAGTAATCGGATGTAATCTGCTAGGAGGTCTGGCAGCAAGTGTTCAATGTCCCTGCAGCGCCACCACAGGAAAAATGAGGCATTACACGATGACCATGAAATCCATAAACCGTCCATATAATGTACTGGAGAGGTCCTCCGGACTGAAAGACGCTCTTTGTCGTTACTCTTCACCGGACTATATTCTATGAATTCCGAATTCTCTAATATTGTATTGGAAAATGTTTTTTAAAGGGAGCCTGTCATTAACAATAAGCAGCATAAACTAAGGCTATACATGCGCTCCCGTAGATATGACCGCCCCTACATCTGTGCCCATCCCTTTAATGCTTGGTGATATAAAGCTGAACACCTTTAAGGGGACAATGTCACCAGCGTTATAAACAACGTTATGGTGCTATGTCGGTTGGTGATGGGGAGCGGGGGGTGTTTTTTATACTGCTCGTTTCCCGGGGTGTCCTTCTGTGAGGTCCGCGCATGGCCTGAAGATTTGACTCTTTTCAGACACCTGCGCACGCACACTCCCATAGGCTTGTATAGGATTGAGCGCACACAGCGGCTAACAAGGCCTAAGTGTAATTGGACTGGCTTAGAGTATTACCCCGGTCCTCATAAGGGTCAGTCCTATGTCGGAGTGGTACTGCATCACAACCCAGCGCTCCCTCTGCAGGTCCAATGTTCAGAGACAGCGTCTCTAACCCCTGCTCGCCCGCTGTGCCATGTATGAGACTTGGCAGCACACAGCTTTTACAATTATGAGAAGAGTGAAGGGACATTAAAACAGTGGGAAATCATTCGGTATACGCTAAGTCGCTAAAAGTGTCCATTTTACTTACTATGAGCACGCTCCCAATAGTGTAGCCTCCTTCTATAATAAGCGTGGTGCCATACCAGAATGCCAGCGCATAGGATGCATATATCATCAAGAACGCGAACCCCATTGACACATTGGCTGTGATCGCCTTCTTGATGCCGATCCGTTTGGCATCTTCTAAGTTCTTTTCATACCTGTAATAGATCGGGATTAACAGATCAGCCAGCGATGTGGGCACAGCCCCTGGCCGTCCCCAACAATATAACAGCCATACCCACCTCTTGATTTCCTTCTCTTCCCCCCCAAAGGCTACAACAGTCCGGATGGCTGCCAGGACCTCCTCGGCGACGGCCCCAGCTTTGGCGTAAGCCGACAGCTCCTTGTTAGTAAATGTGGACAATATCTGAGGAGGAACAATCAGACTTACACCAACCGTGCCGGGCGGCTTTATATACTGCAGAAGAAATAGATGTTATATACCTTGGCCCAAACAGCTGCTGAGAGCCCCATTACAGGACTGATCGCCAGGATAACCAGGGTCAGCTTCCAGCCTTTAACAAAGCCGATAATAAATCCGGTGATGAAAGTAGTCAGCGACTGGAGCAGCATGGCGATTTTATCTCCGATGCCTTCATTAATTTTTTGGACATCGCTGAAATAAAAAAAGTGAAAATAAAAAGAAGCCAAGCGATAATGTAGGAGGAATCGAGGAAAAGACACCTACAGCACTACCCCCACCGAGGGATGATGGCTGAAGGCCTATCCCAGGATCAAGGGCATATATCTCATAGAGGCAGCCCGTGCAGCAGCTATGGGGGCCCAAATCTGGGTGGAATTTTGATCCCTTCAACATTGGCTGTGAAGTCCACTGAACATATATGGTGGTCTTCAAGTGAACAGTCGCTGCTGGGGTCTCTTACGGCAGCAGTGAGTGTTTTTCAGTCGAGGATCGCTCACATGTATCTCCCATACAGAGTAATGTGCAGGGATTTTAGAGAACCTACGGCTTGTGTCTGCAGCTCTCGGCAAGAGTAGAGCCCGGCGTACAGGAGAACTTAGCAGCCATGATGCTGTAGGGCCGACCATCATTAGATATAAAATGTGAGTCCGAGCTGGAACTCAATTAGCCATATTGACAGTGATAGCGATAATGGCAGCGAGAGCGACCGTGAGAGTGACCGCTATAGTGACCGCGGTAGTGACAGTGAGTGACCGCGATAGTGACAGTGAGTGACCGCTATAGTGACCGCGGTAGTGACAGTGAGTGACCGCGATAGTGACAGTGAGTGACCGCTATAGTGACCGCGGTAGTGACAGTGAGTGACCGCTATAGTGACCGCGGTAGTGACAGTGAGTGACCGCGATAGTGACAGTGAGTGACCGCTATAGTGACCGCGGTAGTGACAGTGAGTGACCGCTATAGTGACCGCTATAGTGACCGCGGTAGTGACTGCAGTAGTGACCGCAGTAGTGACCGCAGTAGTGACAGTGAGTGACCGCTATAGTGACCGCGGTAGTGACAGTGAGTGACCGCGATAGTGACAGTGAGTGACCGCTATAGTGACCGCGGTAGTGACAGTGAGTGACCGCAGTAGTGACAGTGAGTGACCGCTATAGTGACCGCGGTAGTGACAGTGAGTGACCGCGATAGTGACAGTGAGTGACCGCTATAGTGACCGCGGTAGTGACAGTGAGTGACCGCTATAGTGACCGCTATAGTGACCGCGGTAGTAACCGTGAGTGACCGCTATAGTGACCGCGGTAGTGACTGCAGTAGTGACCGCAGTAGTGACCGCAGTAGTGACAGTGAGTGACCGCTATAGTGACCGCGGTAGTGACAGTGAGTGACCGCGATAGTGACAGTGAGTGACCGCTATAGTGACCGCGGTAGTGACAGTGAGTGACCGCTATAGTGACCGCTATAGTGACCGCGGTAGTAACCGTGAGTGACCGCTATAGTGACCGCGGTAGTGACTGCAGTAGTGACCGCAGTAGTGACCGCAGTAGTGACAGTGAGTGACCGCTATAGTGACCGCGGTAGTGACAGTGAGTGACCGCTATAGTGACTGCGGTAGTGACAGTGAGTGACCGCGTTAGTGACAGTGAGTGACCGCGTTAGTGACAGTGAGTGACCGGAGTAGTGACAGTGAGTGACCGCGGTACTGACAGTGAGTGACCGCGGTAGTGACAGTGAGCACTCACTCAGTCAGCCTGGTATTCAGCTCTCCAGCATCGTTGACATCAAACCAGCTGATTTCCTGCCTCAGAACCGCATGGAAGAAATTCTTTCTTATTTTCTTGATCTGCCGACCAGCAGCCAGCGTCCAAAATGAGATCTGGATATAGCCAGCAATAAGGACTGCAAATCCCAACCCCGAGTAGATATAGGAATACCTGCAACAGGAAAATATGAGGTTAGAATCCCTCTATATATTAAAGCGACCCTCGGGTTTTGGGAGAGAAGTCTGTCCCTGGACTGGAGACAGGAGGGGTATATTACCGGCCGTCGCTCCTCTTGGCCAATGCCCCTCCAGTCTGCTGGTTTAGCTGTCCAGGATATCTACTGCTACCTAAAGCACACTATGCACTGCTCTCTGATTAGTCAGCGCTGATCATGTGAACAGTGCAGGCCAATCAGAGAGCAGGCATAGCACATTTGTAACTAACAGTATCAGTTCAGTGGGGATTAGGTAAACTGAAAATTGCTGTGGCCATCTTGGACAGCTGAAAATGGGGCCCGGAACCAGTGGATTAGAGGGGCATCAGCCAACAGCAAGTGACTTACCTCCCTCCTCCCCTCTGGTCCTAGGACAACATTTTGTCCCAAAACTGAGGGATTCCTTTAACTTGTCCTACTAGACACGCACCATCATCCTTAAAGGACAATTCCACTTTAGGGATAAGTACTGGAGTACAATGTAAAAACCCATACCGAGGACCACCAGGAAGAGGACAACCATAGGGGACATTTAAGAAGGCTTCAAACCAGAAAACTGTCTAAAAAAAATGCAAAATTTGGTACAAGGGCTATTTGCACAAAATTTTTGTGACTTTTTTAAGCCTTCTGCGCCGGTCTCACCTCTTCGAGGAAAGCGAGCGTAGCTTCTCAGGAGGGGGTGTGCCCCCCCGGGACCAATAGATTTATGAAAAGCATGTGCAAGCAACAGTCATGGATTATGCCAGAAATGTGTGCTTGGCTGGGACCTGAGGTACAATCCTGTGAAGGCACACGGAGCTGCCGGTGATGCACTGCGCCTCTGCATGTATTCAGAGCACCATGTGCTGGAAAAAATTATACTAGCCCCGTCGTCAGAAATGCCAGCCTTAGTAAATGTTCTCCTATGTACAAAGCACTTCCATGTACGGTAGCAGAATATATTAGTATACATATGAAGAGGTAGGTGTATTGGTATTCGGGGATAGAATACTTCAAAGTCTTACCAAATACGTATTACAATTCCAAAACACCACATGGTCCCTTACCTTTCGACTAACTATAACGGACAGTGCATACGTACATTCAAGACTAACTCTCTGCAACCGGGGCCCTCGCTATTGTGATGCGTGATCACTCCCCACTGATATACATATATCCTATGGGCATGTCATTATTATTTGTGGGAAAATCCCTTCAATCAGTTCTGGCCCTCTTATAGACCAGGGGTGTCCGACTCCTCTTCACCGAGGGCCACATCAGCATTATAGTTCCCTACAAATTGTAATTGTATTTTAAAAGGATATATTAAAGGATATTTTAAAAGGGGGGAAAGACAGATGGACTAGAGCAAGATTCTAGTCCAGAAAAATTGGGGCACAAGTTCCCCAACACAGACACTTGACTCAATACTGCCAGGTTGTCAGAGAAAAGGAAAAGTTATGAAAGTTAGCAGAACTTGAAAGGTTCTCAAAAGTTCCTTAGGGCAGAACCCTTACTGACTGGATAAAGCAGCAGTATACCACAACGTCCTCTCTGATCCGTGCAGCAGGATGTACAAGCTGCCTCAGTCTAAGCCCCAGCAAGCATTACTGTTCTGCAGGATAGGCTCAGTGGGAGAATCAGACGGGAGTGCACACCAAAGGCTCGAGGGGCTGCAGCAGCAGTCACAGTGCTCAGTCCACATGAACCCAACATCGCAGTGTAGGACCTATATGGCGGCCACGATTTCAGTACACAACGGCAGGCTACAAATGAGTCCATAGTGCGCCAAAGTGTCTTCCCGACACAACTCAGGACCCTCCGATCTAGAAGAGGATCTTCTGAGTCCAGAACTCGCCGGCCACATAAAATGACGTGGCTGGCCAGATTTGGCTTGCGAGCCTGGAATTTAACACATGTCCCATAGACTATAAATAAGGTGACCAGGGTGTGATCAAGTGCGAGGCTTATCACAACATATGGTTTTACCTCTGTCGTTAAAGATGTACAGGGCCGGTTAACAAAAAAAAGACAGGGAGCAAATTCCGCAGCATTCCTGCATCCAAAAACAGTTGAAATACGTACCATTGGTGCAGATTTTGACTGGAAATCAGCTGCATATCTGGAGTGGATTTCATACCATATAGCGGTTCCCCTCACCTTCTCTGAAGATGTCCTGCTGTCAGAGCTCCCAGCTTCCAGTTCCCAGCGGCCTGTAGCAGCATCACCTGACCGGTGGTGTCGCACCTGACCAGGCCACTGGAGAGCGCTGACAGTAGGAAGCCCTCGGAGGAGGTGAGAGGGATGTGCCGCTGCGTACCTGCAGCTGATTTTTAGTCAAAATCTGCACCAATTGTACAGATTTTGACAGTTTTTTTTAGATGCGAAATTTGCTGCGGAAATTTACGCTGCGGACATTCTACAGTATTTCCACCATGTGTAAACACCCTAAGTCAGGTTCAGGTATGCTGCCACATGCAGAGCGGCCTCAGTAGTAATAGTGTTCCCTATACTAGCCCAAGCAATATAAGTGACCCCCACAGTGGCCCCACTAGAATTAGCGCTCCCCTATACAAGATCCAGCAATAATAGTGACCCCCCACAGTACCCCAGTTGTATTAGGACTTCCCACAGAAGTCCCAGCTATAATAGTGATCCCCATCACAGTATTCCCAGCAATAATAGTGACAACCCACAGTGTATTCCCAGCAATAATAATGAATCCCCACAGTATCCCCAGCAATGATAGTGACCCTCCACAGTATCCCCAGCAATGATAGTGTGATAGACATGATAATTAGTCAGTGTAAAATGTCTATTGATTTGTAATGAACTGGAAGTATTACGCAGCTGTAGTGATTTGACTCTATAGAGGCTAATGACTGCATCATTTCATTATAGTAATTGCTGGACAATGGCATGGTGAAAAGATGTGTGTGTGGTATAATGTTGACTTTGCACACAGTTCCACAGCAGCCTCTTAAAGAGTTAAGTCACATTCCAATACTGAAGAAGCCCCCTCACCCACTCTCCAGCTTCTCAAACAAAGATGCTTTCAGTTTTGAGCGCATGCATAGAACAAAGGACTGGCTTACTCACAGTGGACTTTGGAGAGGGGTGGGGGATTCTATATGATCCGACAAATGAGAATCCTATATGTTACTGATGTAATCTGTTGCACGCCCATAAAAGGGCAGGTGTCATGTGTTACAATAAAAGCCTGAGGCTCTACACTTTAAAGAGACTCTCCCAGCTTAGACCGGCACTTGTGTCTGATCTGGTCGATGATGTGTGCACACTATACAATTTGGCAGCTACAGAATACCCTGAAGCCTGCTGGAGAAAAACATAATCTAGCTCAATAGTGACCCTCCACAGTATCCCCAGCAATGATAGTGAACCTCCACAGTATCCCCAGCAATGATAGTGACCCCCCACAGCAGCCCAAGCAATAATAGCGACTCCCCAAAGAAGCCCCAGCAATAATAGTGACACCCCACAGTATCCCCAGCAGTAATAGTGACACCCCACAGTATCCCCAGTAATAGTAGTGACCACCACAGTATCCCCAGGAGTAAAAGTGACCCCCACAGTATCCCCTGCAGTAATAGTGACCCCCACAGTATCCCCAGCAATAATAGTGATCCCCCACAGTATCCCCAGTAATAGTGACACCCCACAGTATCCCCAGCAATAATAGTGACACCCCACAGTATCCCCAGTAATAGTAGTGACCCCCACAGTATCCCTGGGAATAATAGTGACCCCCACAGTAGCCCCAGCAGTAATAGTGACCCCCCCCCCACAGTATCCCCAGCAGTAATAGTGACATCCCACAGTATCCCGAGCAATAATAGTGATCTCCCACAGTATCCCCAGTAATAGGGACCCCCACAGTATCCCCAGCAGTAATAGTGACACCCAACAGTATCCCCAGCAATAATAGTGACACCCCACAGTATCCCCAGTAATAGTAGTGACACAGTATCCCCGGGAGTAATAGTGACCCCCCCACAGTAGCCCCAGCAGTAATAGTGACCCCCCCCCACAGTATCCCCAGCAGTAATAGTGACACCCCACAGTATACCAAGCAATAATAGTGATCCCCCACAGTATCCCCAGCAATAATAGTGACACCCCACAGTATCCCCAGCAATAATAGTGACACCCCACAGTATCCCCAGCAGTAATAGTGACACCCCACAGTATCCCCAGCAGTAATAGTGACACCCCACAGTATCCCCAGTAATAGCAGTGACCCCCACAGTATCCCCAGGAGTAATAGTGACCCCCACAGTATCCCCGGGAGTAATAGTGATCCCCACAGTATCCCCAGCAGTAATAGTGACCCCCCACAGTATCCCCAGTAATAGTAGTGACCCCCACAGAATCCCCCAGAGTAATAGTGACCCCCACACATACCATAGGTTTGCCACCACAGGTCTAGTGAATGAACTGAGCAACGACCTTTACCTCTCACTTTTATGAGCATGTTGGTTTGTTCTGCTCATCTCGGCACACCGTCCCATCCGCTGACTACATATAAATAGATTGTGGAACTGTTTTATTGTTCCTAGATAACCCGGCTTCCATAATACTTGGACTTTGCCCCATGATGTGCTGTATGAAGCAGATGAAAAACAAGACAGGATCGTTCTATGTTGGCTCGCCCCTTCCCTGCTCTGACATGTCTGAACACATTTGTCTCCGAGGCCTTATTTTATCACATAATGATCGTCCTCTGACACCATCTAACAAACATTCACGCAGGTTAGATGGCAGGCGGCTGCAGAGAGGTACAAAGAAAGAACTCAGCGTGCCCCCTGCGTAAGGAAAACCGGTGCAACCTCTGGTGGCAGCGTACACCGGCTGTATGGCATATAACAGTATGGGCACAATTGTCCTTGCGGATAGGAAGTAGTCCAGCCCTAATCCTGCAATGGGCTTAGTGAGAAAAACACAAATGACATCCAAACGTATATTCAGACACTGCTGTAATGTGCCGATCGCATCAGATGTCATCATTAGCCTAGTAATCAAGCTATCGGTGCCGGATAGATAATAGATGGTATCCGACTCACGTAAGATCACAAATCATATGATGCGGATCATCTCATATCAATATTCGATTGGCTTCGATCCAGCAAATCCAATATATGATATTATCTAGATCACATCAACTGTTACATAAATTAGTTTACAAATCCATATTTTGTTTAGGTCTACTCTGTGAGGGGCTAAATATTCAATATCGACTTTTTCTGCCTCTGTGAATGGCTTTATGGCATAAGCTAATGCTGCAGCAGTTGCCCCAGATCCTGTGCTTGCTGCTGCGCCAGTTGCTGTAGCGCCCGAAGAAGCTGCACCCGTAGTCGCTAGTACATCTGGTTTTGCACCACTAGCTATGCTGTATTGCCTAGGAGCTCCATGACTGCCCAAATATAGTGGGGAGAGACGTGCCCTCCGGGAGTTTAGGGGGAGGATGGGAGCTGTATTCCAACTATACCCATTGGCAGTCGAGCAAAAAGTTGAAATACCCACGGGACTGTTAGAGGGAGCTGCCGCCAGAGAGGGTACGACTTGGCCATGTGAAAACAAGAAATCAGGAGAGGACATATTTGAGCGCCTTCAAGCCATTTCTGGTATGTTCACGATGTCTGAGATTAAAAAACGTTTCTTTAATAAGCGTCAGAAAGTGGGTGAGACCTTAAGAGAATAGGCATTGTCCCTACGGAAGACACGAGGCTGTGGTACATGCTGATCCGAAGGAGGCCAGTGCCGCTGATCGGGCTCTCAAGTAAAAGTTAATTGAGGGCTCGTTAACGGAAACCCTCCGGAGCAAACTTAAAATGTCCATGTAAGCATGACATGTACAGATGAGCGTGTAGCATGGCGTGTACAGAGAGAATGAGCGTGTAGCATGGCGTGTACATGGCGTGTACAGAGAGAATGAGCGTATAGCATGGCGTGTACAGAGAGAATGAGCGTGTAGCATGGCGTGTACATGGCGTGTACAGAGAGAATGAGCGTGTAGCATGGCGTGTACATGACGTGTACAGAGAGAATGAGCGTGTAGCATGGCGTGTACATGACGTGTACAGAGAGAATGAGCGTATAGCATGGCGTGTACGGAGAGAATGAGCGTGTAGCATGGCGTGTACATGACGTGTACAGAGAGAATGAGCGTGTAGCATGGCGTGTACATGACGTGTACAGAGAGAATGCGCGTGTAGCATGGCGTGTACATGATGTGTACAGAGAGAATGAGCGTGTAGCATGGCGTGTACATGACGTGTACAGAGAGAATGAGCGTGTAGCATGGCGTGTACATGGCGTGTACAGAGAGAATGAGCGTATAGCATGGCGTGTACAGAGAGAATGAGCGTGTAGCATGGCGTGTACATGGCGTGTACAGAGAGAATGAGCGTGTAGCATGGCGTGTACATGACGTGTACAGAGAGAATGAGCGTGTAGCATGGCGTGTACATGACGTGTACAGAGAGAATGAGCGTATAGCATGGCGTGTACGGAGAGAATGAGCGTGTAGCATGGCGTGTACATGACGTGTACAGAGAGAATGAGCGTGTAGCATGGCGTGTACATGACGTGTACAGAGAGAATGCGCGTGTAGCATGGCGTGTACATGATGTGTACAGAGAGAATGAGCGTGTAGCATGGCGTGTACATGACGTGTACAGAGAGAATGAGCGTGTAGCATGGCGTGTACATGACGTGTACAGAGAGAATGAGCGGTCCAGCGATGCTGCTAGCGAGCCCCTGTTAGAGATGCAGATGGTGAGAACTAGCGGTGGCTGCGCAAATACACTTCTTCAACTTTAACATTAAAGTTTTTAATAAAAAAACCCCAAGTGGGTAAGAGCCCCGAGTGTGCAGCAACGTATCCCTGCTCCGGGACAGTCACACGGGCAACCGCGAGTCACGCCCAACATTCTCGGGTGCAACGCGCCTCACCCCGTCCATGTGCTGTGCAGTGTGAGGGAGACCGTCCATCAGCATGCTCTATTCTAATGCTGCCATTTTTCTGTCTCGCAGGAAACCTGCCTGATAAAATGTTCATTCGAGTTTTGCGCGTCTCACAAAACACAAAACCCGCACGGTTTTCCTGCCAATGTGAATGCGCCACATTGGTGTCGGAATCTCTATGCCCGGTGCCAAGTGCCAGCCTCGGCCTCCGCTGGGCTCTCACAGCGTAAGGCCACTTGCAGACGGTGGTTACCTCTGTAGGGCTGAGCACATGGCTGTATTTATTTGCGTCTGTTTTTCGAACACGCGGCGTACTCCATTTTTGGCGCACATTTCCGTATTTGTACTTTTTGCTGTTGGGTAAATACAGATCAGTATTAGTCCAATAGGAAATAGTAAAAATGCCGAAGCGAATAGTGATGAATTGATGATGGATGGAATGTCCACAAAACAGATCCGTATTGCAGTCATGTTTATATTCGCTCGTCTGAAGCCAACATGGTGCGGCACAGGAGGGGGAGGGGGAGGGAAACTGCACTTACTCTTCCATTTTTTGTTGGAATGCCAAGGATGCGTTCAACATGGCTTCGGCTATAGTTTCATTTGACATGTTCGCGTCTGTAGAGAACAAAAATAACACTATCACTTGTTTTGCTAAAACAGGGCACGTACAACCGGACAGGCCAATGTCATCATATGTCCCCAATACTCTATCAGAGTCGGCAGCTAATTATTGATTGCCTGTCCTCAGGATAGTTCATCAATAGCAGACTGGAAGGTTAAGATTTCCCACCGATCAGCTATTTGCTCAGTTGCTGTGCTTGTGCACTAAGCTGATTTCTGCAGGAAGTGGATAGCTCCGTTTCCCTGGCAGCGGCCAGGCTTGGTATTACAATCTTCCCATTAAAGTGGGAGGGAATTTTTCCTGGAACACTATGCCTGGCTACTGCAATAGGAACTGTGCCGTCTGCTTCCTGCACAAATCAGCCCAGTGAACCAGCGTACCGGCCCAGAGAATAGTTGACTAGCAAGAGTCCTGGATCACAGGCTCCCATCAATCTACTATTGATTACCTATTCTAAAGATAGGCCATGAATAGTTTACAACTGGACAACCTGTATGACGATCATTTGTCTCCGATGCAGCCAGCAGTGACTTGTGTAAAGACCATCTATAGTAAATACGCAGTTGGCAATCATCTAAATGGCTGCTGCCCACTGGTGTGAAGGGCCCTTAGGCTTTATGGTCATTCATACAGGCGATACAATAATATACTCACAGATCTTATCATCACCAGGATTATAACTAACAAAGGTGTCCGTCATGTCTCCGAAGACGATCATCATGAGTGGCAGGCCGGCACCGTGGATCATCGCTGCTATTGTGCCAAAGAACATCAGCAGTTTCTCTGCTGCTCCAGAATATCGGAACTGGAGAAGAAAGTGATTGTACAATATGAAGAAAAGGATATTCAAGAACATTGGAGAAGGCAGCGTGTACTACAGCCTGCTAATGACAGCGAGCCTCCATTAGTAGAGCAAATGGGATAAAGATATTCTGTGTAGCGTCCACAGTGGGCACACCGAGCGCAGCAGGGCCAGATTCACGCCGTCTGATCCAGATTTTGACATTGTTTTTTTCACACACAATTTGGTGCAAAATTCAACACCTTTATTTGAAGAGGTGAAATTAGTGATCCTGCACTGAGCTGGGGGGTCGGACCCGATAACCCCGGAGGACCCGATGACCCCGGAGGACCCGATGACCCCGGAGGTCCCGATGACCCGATGACCCCAGAGGACCCGATGACCCCGGAAGACCCGATGACCCCGGAAGACCCAATGACCCCGAAGGTCCCGATGACCTGATGACCCCGGAGGACCCGATGACCCCGGAGGTCCCGATGACCACGGAGGTCCCTTCCAACTCTACCATTCTAGGATTCTATGATATGCATGTCAATTTCCCCAATGGATTTTTTTTCGGCAGTGTGTGGATATTACTTTGAACCTGTCACCCACATTGCTGCTACTGTAAGGGCTCTTCCACACAGGCAATACGAGAGTGAGTGAAAACCCATAAGTTTGAAACCATTTATTTTCAATGGTTTCATTCTCACTTGCGATGTTTTCACTCACTGGAAGTTGCTATAAGAAAATCTATGATATCGCCCATTGTTTTCAATTGGGCAGAAGCAACAGAGCCAGCCTCACTGAAGTCAATGGGAGAAGATCATGAAAGAGCTGGGAAATCCCCCATTGCAGGGAGAGAGAGGGGGCGGAGCTACAGTGGATCTCTCACATATCTCCCCATATTTGGAGAGATAGGGGGCGGGGCTATAGCACTTTGCCAGGGCTTCCCCAAGAGCGGAGGTGAAGGGGCGGGGCTAGAGAGGTTCATAGTCACTATGAGAACTGCCACCCCCTTCCCTCCTCCTCTCTGCCCCTTGATGACTGTTTGCAATGGGAGAGGGTGGGACAGGGCGGGAGCTAGTTGCTAAGCTGCTGCCCCATCTTGCCCCCTCCTATTGCTGGCAGATGACAAGCGGCGGAGAGGGGGCAGGGGCTCAGTACACTAGATTCCGCCTCCTCCTGTTGCCGAGAGCCAGCAAGGGGGCGGAAAGGTTGGGCTCACTGTATATGTGCTAGACCTGGGCCGTCTGAACAGTTGCACAAACAGCAGATTTATGAGCTCGTTCACGCAACTTTCAAGCGCTGTGGCCATGACACGGAAACCTGTAGCAGCAATCTAAGCCATTCAGCAATGGTTTTTGATGTAGATCCACGCGTGGATTTAGCCCCATTGATGGTCTGCCTGCGTGATATTTCCGTATTTCCGTGTCAAGTCACTTATTAATGTAAAAATGCACTAGAGGTCAGCACACGGATTTTGGCCATTGAGTCCATTTGTGGCTCCACAGAAAAAACATGGCGGACTAACTGTGGATTTCTGCCAGGGTTCTACAGGTGGAATCCGTGTGGAATATTCCATGGATTCTGCCCTGGGAACAGGTTAGTTTTACACCGCCGAGCGCGATATGGGGCCGTGAAACTCAGAGTTAAATCACGCTCAGGAACGTGCGATGTACCTGCGGATCATCACCTCAGTACAGCTGCGACGCTCCGACACGGCTGATAGGATCAGCAAGCGTTTCCCGTTGTGTTCAGTGAGAAGCCTCGCATCGCACTCATGGGCACATTGCATGCCGTGCGATGCCTTTTCTGCCCCAATTGAAAACAACGGGCGAGGCGTTCCAAGGGAACGTAGGACACGCCACGATTTTTTCTCGCATGGTGATGTGAAACAAAATAGCTCATGTATTTGATCCCATTCAAAAGAGCGGGGCTCATATTCATGTGAGACTTGTGAGTCTCGCAGCACACGACTCTCGCGCAATTTTCTTGGTGATGTGAAAGCAGCCTTGGACTTGCATCACACAGGCGCGCACAATATCAAGCCATGAATGACAGCCCAATATTGCGCTCACCAACATGCATTTCCCTGCGGATGTAAGGTGTTTTTATCTCAAAACCACCTCGCATCACTTCGGGGAAGTAGCGATCTTCCGCTGTGGCTGACAGGATCGCGGAAATTCTCCCATTGTTTTTAATGGGGTAACCTTGCATCGCGTCGCACTCACGTGCGCCCAGGACATGATGCGATGCTGCCGCTGGTCCCACTGAAAGCAATGGGAGATGTGATGTGAGAGCGCGCACAAAGATAAGACGTGCCACGATTTGTCTCCTGCATCGCGGTGCAATGCGATACAGGAAAACAGCGCTCACGTGTATGACCTCATTCAAAAGAATGGGGTTCATATTTGGGTGAGATTTGTGCATTTCGCAGCACACAAGTCCCGCACGATTTTCCTGCCCGTGTGAAGCCGGCCTCGGGGTGCGTTCACACATAGCAGATTTGGTGCAGATTTTCCACAGCAGAAATTCCCCATTAAAAAGTCCCCAGAAGTGCAGATTTTTACTTCGATTTGTCGCAGACTTTGCTGCAAAATCCGCGACACTTAAGGAGTTCTCTGGGGGTCGACCAATGAATTGGGGAACTCTCTTGATTTGCTCCCGCATTTTGAGACTTAAGGGCCTTTTATAAAGCCCCATGAAGAACGATGTTTGCCTGATCATCAGCGATGGAAGGCGCCGCTGATCACCTAAAAAACGAGTTATTGTTCGTTGAGTGATTGCATCTTTCACACGGCACAAAAAGCAGCAATGAAACAGTATGGAGGACGAACGATTGTGTCATCCCCCGTACTGTCAGCATAGACCTGTGAAGGTCAGATACACCAGTGCCCATCTCAGTGATCGCATTACTCTGCCTGGATCGTGGAGGCTAAAAGGAGCCTAAAGGTACGTTTACAGGATGACTGTCACGCAGGAATGATAGTCGTTCAGTGAATGGAGGCGGAGTGGTCGGTGATCGCTCCTGGCCGCCACCTCTATTCACTGCAAGCAAGCAGTCGTTCATACATGAATGACTGTCTGATTACACGGGCTGATAGTTGCTCAGGTGATCTAGAAACCAAGCGACTCCGATAAGTGAGCAATTTCTCGCTCAGTGCCGAGTCAGTGGCCGTGTGTACATGGGACGGCTATCGTCCGAATTCGCTGTCACTAGCGGTTATTCAGGCAATAACGTCCCCGTTTTCAGGTACCTTTAGGCTACGATCACTTCTGCGTTAATCATTTCCGGTTTTCTGTTCCATCATTAACTTACAATGGGGCCCGTCGGGTTTTGTCCCGGTGTCCAACATTTTACTGGAAAACATAGTGCAGCATGCTGCAACAGAGGCTCCAAACCCAGTTGTGAACCTAACCTTAAAGTGGACTCACCTCTATGAGAGACTTCTTTAAAATTAGTGCATGAGTGTGATACCCCAATACAGCTATTACAGGAAATGTGATTTCATCCATTGAAGTGCCCCCCAAAAGTGTGATAAAGTGGGTGAAAAGAAAGCAGTAAGCCCAATGGTGAATCGAATGATTCCTCTCAGCTAATTAGAAGCTCTGAAAAGCATCATGTGACACACAGACTGCGTCACATGACACCTCCCAGAGCTGCTGGCTGGTTGAGCGATATCATGTGATATGTCATGTGATTCAGTAGGATCACATGTGCGTCTTTCTGCCCCTACTGCTTGGCACTTGTAAGTGTTGTACTCTATACAGATGAATAAAGGTACAGAAGGATGAATGAGACCCCAGTGATACATTGGACGTCCCATATGTGCGGGCCGCTCACTCTCTGGACGTTGCGCACGCCGTGTAGATAGAGCCTGCAACGTCAGAATGCAACATTTTTATCTAAGAATGAGTGAATTTCAGATACAAACAGAACTTATTCTATTCTATCTCAAAACATGAAAACCAGGCCGGTGATTAGGAAGAGGCCGGAGTCTTGTACCAGTGTGCGTCCATTAAGGATCTAAGGAGCCGCATCCATTAGCAATAAAAGGGCATTTTCTACAATTAGACTAATTAGATCAGACATTAGGCGCTGGCAATCGGAGACTTCCTGAAGGAAATGTACTAAGTGTTCTAGTGCCAACCAACTAATACCCATGGGTCAAGTGTGGGCGACTATTCCAATCACATTTAATTGGTTCTTTGTGCTCTTCTTCAGTTATACAATAGTGTTTATCTTCCTGAGGGCTTATTCACACGAGCGTATATCAGCCAGCCATTTTCACAGGGCGGCATATACTCCATTGGGTGGGAAGAGACAGCTTAGCTGTCTTCCTCTTCCCTCCCCCTCACCAGCTCTCTGCAAGGGAAAGAGGCGGGACGGGGTTAGAGCTAGTGTGCTGAGCTCCCGCCCCTCTCCATCCCTTGCAGATGTTTGCAATTAGAGGGGCGGGATGGGGCTGATGCTTAGCTCAGCCCCCACCCCGCCCCTCCTATTGCAAACAGCGGCAAGGGGCGGAGAGGAGAAGGGAAGGGGTACAGAGTTTAGCAGTCACGCTGCTAAACTCCTTCCCACCTCCCTTCCCCTGCCGCTGTTATTGACTCCCATAGGAGTAGATAGTGCCCACCCAGGCGCTTTTAGGCTGTGGAGATACGCCCCTGTGCACTGATGCATTATAAACCAATGTATCGAGGGGCAGCGTATATCGGCCGATATACCCGTGTGAATAAGCCCTGAAACCGATGAGAGAGGGACGTGTGCAGAGGCTACAGAGCTGAATCTGCCTCAATTCATGGTTACCGCTGCGGAAACAGACCTGCTGGGGAAAAAGTCTTTTTCTCTTACGCTGCGGATTGAGTGGGGAAACTTTCTGCTCTATGTGAACAGGGTTTATGAGATCTCGTCCCCACGGGCTGTATTGTAAATGCTGACAATATTCCGCAGCATTAATGGTGTGTGACGGCATCCCTATACAGCAGTTGTCTATTTTGGACAATTCCTCTTTGTTATGGATTAGGTTCCCCAAAAATTAGATGATCAGAGGGTGATGCACTGCTGGGACCCCCAGAGATCAGCTGTAATCTGTGGGAGGATCCTGTCAGCAAGTGGTCAATTTCCCTGCAGTGCCTCCACAGGACAAATGAAGCATTACATAGTGCCCAGTGAAATCAATAAGCAGTCTGTGCAATGGAAGACATACTGAGTCCTTCAAAGATGGAGAGACTCTTTTTGTAGTCACTCTTCACTCTGAAAATTGATGGAGGTCCCTGAATGAGGGGCTGCCCTCTCTTAAAACAACCCTCCGATCCTGGACAAACAAAGATTGCCATGCCCCTTCTCTGACCACTCTGTGCATTAGTATGCGTCATTAATCTAAGTGTTACACTACACCTGTTTAGACTGGCCAACGCTGTCTACATGAGCTGTACTGGCCAATCAGTATACATCAGGTAGTCATATGGAGGTGCGGCCATCTTGATTGGTTCAAGATCAGAGGGTCCCTTTAACCTTTGTACCAAGCTTAGAAAATTGAATTTCTGAACCAGGCGACCCCTTTAAGATAAAGCAGGTCTATGTGCCAGCAGTGTGAAGAACCGTACATAATAAAAGGTTGTATCAAATAACAAACTCAGCTCTGCTATGCTGGCAAGGTAATGGCATCTGTATAGGTGTGTTGTAAATGAAAGACGCTGGGGATTGCTGCAACCTGCGATATACATATGTTGCAATGACCCCATTCTGCTGTGATAGATGAATTGATACATAGTCACACATCTCCTTAAAGGGGTTGTCCCGCGCCGAAACGGGTTTTTTTTTTTTCAACAGCCCCCCCGTTCGGCGCGAGACAACCCCGATGCAGGGGTTAAACAAGAACACCGGACAGCGCTTACCTGAATCCCCGCGCTCCGGTGACTTCTTACTTACCTGCTGAAGATGGCCGCCGGGATCTTCTCCCTCGGTGGACCGCAGGGCTTCTGTGCGGTCCATTGCCGATTCCAGCCTCCTGATTGGCTGGAATCGGCACGTGATGGGGCGGAGCTACACGGAGCCCCATTGAGAAAAGAAGAAGACCCGGACTGCGCAAGCGCGTCTAATTTGGCGATTAGACGCTGAAAATTAGACGGCTCCATGGAAAAGAGGACGCCAGCAACGGAGCAGGTAAGTGAAAAACTTCTGATAACTTCTGTATGGCTCATAATTAATGCACAATGTACATTACAAAGTGCATTAATATGGCCAGAAGTGTATAGACCCACTTTGTTTCGCGGGACAACCCCTGTCATTTACATTGGAATACAATTATTTCATTTTCATGTTTTACTCATGAAGCCGCTGCCTCTCACCATTGTGAACGGGCTGATCATCTTTGGTTTCTCTTCTTTTGGCTTATCCTTTGACTTGAAGAAATTTTTTTTCTTCTTGCTGCAATGGAAAACAACATAGTAGTTGAGATCAGAGCATTAGGAGATGTAGAGGGGTAATGAGGTTATATCGGAGTCATCCTGGAAATGGCTCCTTCCTCAGTCAGTTAGTACATAGTTCTATTGTGTGACTGATGACTGCAGAATGGGGGGATGGGCCGCTCTGACCATCACTGGAAGTGGACGGATTAGAGCGCCAGGAGGATGATGTACATATCCCAGTGCAGTCTTGGAAGAGTGAAGAGTGGCTGTGAGTGGGAGGATTGCCGGGGTTAGCCATGTCTAGCTGCTCGGAGGACATCGCCAGATGGCGCACCGCTTAGTAACATCTTAGAAGTGTATGACATCTCTGCACCTTTCCTCCAAAACATCACTAACTGTCTGTCCGCTGTCTCTAACACCATGTCCTCTCTCTACCTAAAACTGAACCTCTCTAAAACTGACCTGCTGGTGTTTCCACCCTCCACTAACCGACCTCCTCCTGACATCTCCATCTCAGTGTGTGGCACCATAACTCCCAGCATGCCCGCTGCCTTGGGGTCATATTTGACTCTGATCTCTCTTTTACCCCCTACATCCAATCTCTTGCCTGAACATGTCAGCTGCACCTGAAGAACATCGCAAGAATCCGCTCTTTTCTCACTGTGGACACGCTAAAAACGCTCACTGCTGCCCTCATCCACTCCCGGCTCGATTATTACAACTCGTTGCTGATCGGCCCCCCCGCACCAGACTCTATCCCCTCCAATCCATCCTGAATGCGGCAGCCAGGCTCATCTTCCTGTCCAGCCGCTACTCGGACGCCTCTGCCCTGTGCCGGTCACTGCACTGGCTGCCCGTTAAATACAGAATTCAATTTACACTCACTACCCTCATCCATAAAGCCCTCCACAGCGCAGCGCCCCCCTATATTGTATCCCTCATCCACAGCGCAGCGCCCCCTATATTGTATCCCTCATCCACAGCGCAGCGCCCCCCTATAATGTATCCCTCATCCACAGCGCAGCTCCCCCCTATAATGTATCCCTCATCCACAGTGCAGCGCCCCCCTATAATGTATCCCTCATCCACAGTGCAGCGCCCCCCTATAATGTATCCCTCATCCACAGTGCAGCGCCCCCCTATAATGTATCCCTCATCCACAGCGCAGCGCCCCCTATATTGTATCCCTCATCCACAGCGCAGCGCCCCCTATATTGTATCCCTCATCCACAGCGCAGCGCCCCCCTATAATGTATCCCTCATCCACAGCGCAGCTCCCCCCTATAATGTATCCCTCATCCACAGTGCAGCGCCCCCCTATAATGTATCCCTCATCCACAGTGCAGCGCCCCTCTATAATGTATCCCTCATCCACAGCGCAGCGCCCCCTATAATGTATCCCTCATCCACAGTGCAGCACCCCCCTATATTGTATCCCTCATCCACAGCGCAGCGCCCCCCTATAATGTATCCCTCATCCACAGCGCAGCGCCCCCCTATAATGTATCCCTCATCCACAGCGCACCGCCACCCTATATTGTATCCCTCATCCACAGCGCAGCGCCCCCCTATAATGTATCCCTCATCCACAGCGCACCGCCACCCTATATTGTATCCCTCATCCACAGCGCAGCGCCCCCCTATATTGTATCCCTCATCCACAGCGCACCGCCACCCTATATTGTATCCCTCATCCACAGCGCAGCGCCCCCCTATATCGCCTCCCTCATCTCAATCCATCACCCAGCCCGGGCTCTCCACTCTGCTAACGAAACCAGCCTGAGTGCCCCTTTAATTCGAACTTCTCATTCCCGCCTCTAAGACTTCTCCAGAGCGGGGATGGCTTGATAGGCAGTCTCCCAAGGCAGCCCTGGGGCCTTTCAGAAGGCCCCCGGCAGCCATGACACCTGCACGGCTCCCCTGATATCATCGCGGGGGGGCTGTACGGGACCCCCGAACATTGTTCGGGGGATTTAAATGCTGATGTACGGCCAATTGCAGCAATTGCTTGCGGGTGTCAGCTGCAGTAAACATCTGACGCCCGCTCTGTATGCAGAGAGGTCGCTCCCAACCTCTCTGCATACATACCCCGACGCTCCAGGACGTAAATGTACGTCCTAGAGCAGGAAGGGGTTAAAGAGACCAGATTGGATGAATACAGAACTTACATACGTGTTAAAAAGGAAGGAAAGTATGTTTAGCAAATGGAAAGACGGGGACTATCTAAAGAAGAATATAATGCGGTCTGTAGAGACTGTAGGGTCAGAAAAGCTAAAGAGAATAATGAATTGAGGCTTGCAACAGAGGCCAAAAGCAATAAAAAAGGATTCTGGGGGTCAAAAACAAAAGAAAAGTCAAAGCTGCTATAAGAGGTTTACAAGATGAAAATGGGGAATTGAAGTTTTTTATTGAACTTCTGTGACTCCACTTTTCAGTCCCTGAAATGTATACAGTACGGCACACACTCCATCACGGAGGGGAGAGTTACACCATGTGCTACAACTACTCTAGGAAATGTTTGGACATTTGTTTAATCAACACTGTTGATACAATTCAGATCCCGTCCCGGAGAGGCACTTTGTTCTATTCGGAGGTTCATGCATCTTTATTAAGCATCAGTTCTGCCTCAGCGGATTTGCATGTGGATCAACATGAAGATTTAGTCCCAGCCAATGGGGCAGCCGCAAGCCACGGCCGCTGATGCAATTTTTTAATCAATTCTTTTTTTCATAACGTAGATTTCAAAATCCGTGTGTGAAAAAATTCAAAATATAGTTCAATTTCCATAGCGTTCAAGTGAATGCTGAAAAGGCATGGATCCCAACATGCAGAGATGTAACTTGAAGCTCCTGGGCCCCAAAGCAAAACCTGTAATGGGGCCCCCAACTATAATGCTTTATTCATATTACTGGGCTCCCTATATGGAGAAGAGAGGCCTTATGGGCCCCCTAAGGCTCCTGGGCCCGGGTGCAACCACATCCCCTGCATCCCCTATACTTACGCCAATGCCCACATGGATTTCAGTGCAGAGTCTGCGTCAGAAACCGTACTGAAGATACAACATGTGACTAGAGCCTTCTGCTATGTTCGAACAGTGTATGTGGCTGTGGATCTGACACAGACCCAGCATGAAATACCGGAGCCGAGGAGCCCGCAGGGATGGGCAGGGATGGGCGCTGAGGATGGCAGAGCCCCGCATTAATGCATATGGACAGGAACCGTGCAGAATATATGGAAGGCTTTAGATGAAATGTGCCCTGCTGATGCCAGTTTGGAGACCAACGAGGTGATGGATAAAATGTGTTGTGCCGGATTTCTGGAGACCATGGTTGTGACTTCAATGATTGCTAAGTTGCTTTGCTATGTCTTTAAGATTGAAGTAATGTTAAATTGTGCCCCCCCCCCCGGGGAGTGCTGTGTACACATTACTGATGTTTTAGTAAAATTGTTTATTGCCACATAAAATAAACATGCCGCCCTCTGTCACCACCGCGCCGCCATCTGTCACCACCGCGCCATCGCACAACATCCAACTGTTTCAATAACAGTTCTGAAAAAACAACTTATACCGGGTTCACAAGTTGCAGAAATGCAGCAAAACTGCAGCTTAGTTCCAGCACAGTTCCAGCAGTATTTGTTTCTTGCGCGTGTGAACAGGGTTTGCTTTAATCGTAAACATCTCTGCTTAGCTTTTCCACACTGTTGCCACTAATAACGAACCGCGGTGCTTCTGCAATGTGTGATTTTATTTTGTCAAGTCCCTTTATTATTTCCCTTTGTGTGACTCTATTTTTCCCACCGTGACAATAAGACCCCCTGCGATTCGGGACAAAGGTTTTATGAGGAACGGGGAAAATTGCACGCAGCCCAGAAGAACTGCATGGATTTCCAGCAAATGCTCTACCCCCTCCCTGCTATCTTGGTGGAGCCAAGGTGCTCCTGGCTCTGTCTCCAGCTCTCTGATGTTCTGAGGTGCCGCTATCAGCCCATCGGTCCCTCCACAACGTATTCGCTTCGTTCTGGTAAAGTATTTATGTACTGAACTTGGTTCTGGGGTTGTATTTATGTTTGGGAGGTTTTACACCTCGGCTGCGGATTCTGCTTTCCTGCTCCATTCAATACAGAACCACACAGCGCCAGATGGACGCCAATGACTATAATGGGGTCGGCCCACTTCCACCCCGCTGCCCAGCTTTTGGACGGAAAAAAAGCGCTGCACGCACCAAAGCCACAAGATACATTTTGAGTCCCTTGCGTGACAAAAGTGCATTAGAAATGTTTGTTGCTTGTTTGACAACGTTCTGTGAGCTAAATGCATTAGTAGCATCTGCACAAATCTGTTTGCTAGTTTGCTACAATGTATCAGAGTGGAGTTCAGGCTGTTTTGCTCACAGAGCATTGCCCACACTTGATACAATTGTATCCACTTCTAGGTATGAGCAGGTTTACTGACTCTGAATGTAAACAACCATGTTCTCATTGAGGCCTCCTGCACACGGGTGGAAATTCCGCAGCGGGATTTCCCAAAGAATTTCCACCTGTAGAAGCTGCCATAGGATTGCGTTAAAAAACACAATCCTTGGCAGATGGCCGCGATTTGTGGCATGCTCTATTTCTGTCACTTCCCGGCCGCTGGCTCCGCTCTGCTCATGCACCGGCACATCAAAGCGCCAGAGCCGTGGAAGAGGTGAGTGTCGCGCTGGTCCCTGCAGGGGCGCAGGTCAGGTCCCGCTGCAAGAATTTTTGCAGCGGGATCTGACCCTGCCGTCTGCAGGCGGCCTTACTGACAAGAAACCAATACAGTCAACCTTCTAGTTTCGTTGGTAACCCGTCCAGAAGCAATCGGCTAAACTTGAAACTAATGAAACTCGAGGTAATTATTTACATAGGAATCAATGCAAAACCAATTAATGCGTTTTAGACATTCCAAACCCCCCCCAAACCATTTTTGTACAGCGCTTAGTGCTGCTTTTTCAGCACAGTGCTAAATGCTGTTCAACGCTCCCATTCATTTCACACAAGCGTTTTCCACCCGTTGAAATGAATGGTCAGCGGTTTCAGCGCTGCCATAAATGCAGTACAAGTTGGTACCGTGTTTTTGGCAGCGCTAAACGCCCTAGCTACACTACCTGAGAGAAAAAAAAATCAATACTTACCTTGCAGGTACCGTCGGTGTCCCAGAGGCCGCTCTCTGAACCTCTGTGCAGACTGCCGGGCGCTTGTCAAGCGAGCAGAGCATCTTGCTGGTGACAGGGATTTAAATCTTGTACCTCCAGCAAGAGATTGCTCCGATTGGCTGGGTGATAGCCCACTCAGCCAATCACAGCCAACGCTGGATGCTCCAATCACAGACACACATCCAGGAATGGCTGTGATTGGACAGCGAGGTCATGTGGGCCGGTGGCTGCCGGCAAAACTAAAAGCAGCTGGGGAAAGTAAAGGCAAAATTCTGCCTGGAAGAATTGGCGAAACTGGAAACTGGCAATAGAGGAAGGCAACGAAAGTAGAGGTATGACTGTAGTGGTATTGAAACAGCAAGAGTATGTTCACAAATTGGTACTAAAGCAACCCTCCTGTTTTGGGACAAATTTCTGTCCTGGAACTGGAGGAGGTATATTACTTGTATTTCGTCTTCTCCGCCGTTCCACTAGTTCAGGCTCCCATTTTGAGGCTGCCAAGATGGCCGCCTCCATTTTCTAACTACCTAATGCACACTGTGTACTGCTGTATGATCAGCCAGCACTGATAACAAGCAGAGCTGGCCAATCAGAAAGCAAGTACAGTCTCACACTACCAATGCACTTTGGGTGATTAGGTAGTCTAAAGAATGTGTCAGCTGTCTGGAATGGCTGTAAAAAGGGCCCCGAACGAACAGAGAGGAAAGACGAAAGAGAAGATCAGCTACAGGTAATATAACCCCAAACCCTCTGGTCCCGGGACAGAATCTTGTCCTGAAACTGGAGCATCCCTTTAAAGCCGATGTGTCTCCACCGAACGTGTGAGCCGGTCCGGAATCCATCAGAGTTTAGGACTTTCCATTTACAGTCACTAAGCTTTATTTACAGAACGTAAAACCGAAAGATCCCTTTACGTCTCCAACCATCAATCTGTCCTAGCGAGAACCTTTAACCTCCATACAATGAGCCCATGATGCTCGGCGGTCCGATAGATTCAGAATATAATCAGCCTGGATCTAAAATAATGTTGTCTTCAAAGCAGAAAAGGGAACATTCATCGCCATGTTGGAAACGCTAATAACACAGCATGCTGTTTGTGATAAAGGTTAGTAAAGTATCGCTGCATTCTGACTGGTTGCTGTAGGTGACTGCTCAATTCACCTCTATACAAAAGGCCGGACTATAGGGGGAGTCTACCGCCTGCTTCCCATCACCCCACCCCATGCAAGACGATTTACAGCTGCAAGGTTTAGTCAGATTTTATTAGGGTCAAAGTGTCATCCTCTTGCCGACAGCATATTTATTGCCATACAAATAGAGATAAGCAGCTGCCATATATTTCTGCTTATCTCTTGGTTGGACAAATGACCAGACGCCTTAAAATTCAACATTCCAAACAGCAGAGAAGGTGGGAAATGGGAGCCTTATACACATAGATTGCCTATATATACCTAGTGCACGGCTGATGGGGCAATAAGGAGCTGTTCGAATAGATGATAAAAGTCTAACCAATGGAAAGCTCACCATTGAGCCCCTCCCCCCACTGATGCGTCCCGTGCCCCTCTCTCCTCCTCACTGCAGGTTCTCTGCACACATATTATCAAATTCTGCAACACCTCTGCCCTAACAACCAATCAGGTTGCTGGAATTGCTGAATACGGCTGAGGTGCTGCAGAATTTGATACTATGCATGTCTTAGGGTCGCTACAGTTGTGTTGTGGGGACACTGATGGGGTGATTGTGGAAAGTAAGAAGTTAAATAGTCGGGATCGGCGTTGCAGTGGGTCCCCTGACCTCTGAAGCGCGTCGCAGTATATATTTCCTCTCTATACATTTTTACTCTTACTTTTTGTAAGTTTTCTTTTACTTTGCCTTCCTGTATTTATGGCGTTGACCCTTGGCGATATTCAGCGCGGACTCCTAGTCATTTAAACTGTAAAGAGGGGTTTGCGTGTGAACAAAATTGAATGTTGCTACTTAGAAGCCACTTCCTCAGGAACGGGGTCAGATGTGTGTCTGATTGTAGAGAGGATGTGGCTCCTAGAAAACACTACATCCCACATCTGCGTAAGCAGCGCAGTGCGGTCTATGACTCGCCAACAAGTATCTCACGTGGCCGTGATAACGCATCTTACAGATAACATACGGCTCCATAATAATCAAAACGGCAGAACAGCACAATTGTGAGAAAAAACTCATTTTCTGAAAGTGCTCTGGTAACGCTGTGTTATGATTGGTTGCTGGATAGTCCTACTCTTAGGTCACATGCACAGAAGCGCGTTGCAAGATGGACAAAACTCCCACAAATATGAACTCCATTTTTTTGAATGGGGTCATTTGCATAAGCGATTTCTTCCTTCAAAGCGACACTGCGAGGTTAAATATCGCTGCCTGCCCCATGTTTGGACATTCCCTCGGAACGCACGGCCCGTTGTTTTCAATGGGTCGGTCAAACACATCGCATTCTGAGTGTTGTGCATGCGAGTGCGATGTGATGTTTCTCCATTGCGATCAATTGGAATCACTTGTGATCCTCTGACGCACATGAAAGAAGCACCGGAGGATCGCAATTGTACAGAAGCGATGCGAGGTGTTTCTGAATGAAGAATGCAGGCTGACAAGTGTGATATCGGCCCGATATGGCGCTCGGCGGTGCGAATGCAGCCCTGCAGTGCGGTTACACGCAGCACAAATCCTGCAGCATTTCTGCATCCAAAACAGAGTGACAATCTGCCCCCACGGCTGATTACATAGACACAGCACTCCCCTCACCACCGAGGTCTTCGCGCTGGCAGCGCTCTCCGGCACCTGGCGGACTGTAGTCAGCGAGGTGCCGCCGGTCAGGTGACGCTCACTTTAGACCATCCCGTGCAGATGAATGTATGAATGTTTTTTCGCATTTAACCATCTTATTCTTTAGGAATTTGAGTTTTGCAATCCTCTAATTGATGAGCTATGATATTCACTCAGCGTCACACACATACGCGCCCTGCTATATATCATAGAGCATTGAACAAACACTAATTACACATAATTATACCCGCCTGCGTACAGGAAATATCCGAGCAGCTAGAGAAAAAGAGCAAGTGTGAACTTGGGACTTGGCTTTCTGCCGGATGCACAGAGCGAAGCAGTCGGCGTAGAGTGTGTACAGCCGAACGAGAAGACCGCACAGATGCCAGGCAGTCCGTGTGCCGCTGCGCGGAGTCTCCATACACAATGATGCTTTTCTGGCGAATTCCTTATGTCGTGAATCCATAAGGACCAATTTTCCCAGTGTATACCAAAACAGTGCTCGCTGACATACAGGAGGCCTGTTGTGTTGGCATACCGCATGGCACGCCAAATTCCATGCAGGGTCGTACAAAAAAGCGTATCCAGCACTATATGGGGTAAATTTATCAAGCCATACCGATGTAGCACTGCCGGCGCATCTGGTGTCAGCGGGCTGCTGAGATAATAAAATGCAGTTCGCACTGCTACTCTATTTGCGTATCGCGGCCGCCATATAATCTGAATGGCAGTGGCTGCACTACACAATTAGTGTGGTAGTGCCCAGTGATCTGCGTCTGTAATATACCGGGCCATGCTTCAAGGATGGAGCTGCTACATCTGTAAGAGTCACAAGTTCTCTGACTATGTTTATGTTTTTTCTGGCCCCATTTCCAGGCGTGAGCGCGATATCAGTCGGAGAATCATGGGCGGGTGATCTACTCATAAACGTCCCATGGATTTCCTGTGATTGTGATGTGGTTTGTGAGAGAACTCCATCACATCGCTCCACATGCGGTGTTCATGCGCAGATTTCACGCAAATAAAAATGTTATTCGAATAGTAAAAATGGAAAAAAATGCAATGCAGTCAAATAGCGCCGCAGAATAAGTTGGCGCTAGACAAATAAAGATTATTCTTATTTTCATGTGAGTGAAAAACGATTTTTTTTGGCTCCCATAAAAAATTATGAGCGATTCCTGAACAGAAATGTCCAAAAATAGGAAATGCTGCAATTCTTTATTCTCAAACTATTAATGTAAATTTAAAAAAAAACAACAAAAAAAAACACTCCTGCAAATTAACCCATTGAGAACAACAGGCTCTTTCCATGTGCAACTTATGTGCATCTTGCACTGCACAGACATCACGCATGAAACTCGCCAGTGTAAATACGGCCCAAGGGGGCCTCCAGACGGGCGTGTTTGCACACATTTTTGCATATGTACAATTTGCGTACACAAAACACGGAGAATATAACCCATTGATTTTGCGAAATTACACAATAGGAAGAGTGTGCCAACGCGCAAAACACAGGAAAAGAAGATAGCTGGACCTCATTAGGCTTTAATAGCCAATCAATTCCACAGAAAGAGTGATTCATGCGTGCGTGTAAACGGGCCATACATGCACAAAAAAGTACAGTAATAAGCGCTGTCAACACGCAACACCCTGATTACCTGCCGCTTTAAACATCGTTCACGCTTAAATACACTGTGTCGAGCGTATCAGCTAATGCCCGTCTGAAGCCGCCCTAAGGGTACATCCACATGATGCAGCAGCCATGTCTGTTCGTGTTACATGCGGGTTATGCTGCGGATTTCCTTCTATAGATTGAAGGGGTCTGAACAAGGGGAAAATCTGCAGCGTTTCCGCGACATGACGAATATACTATATAGGTTTGTAAATCCGCAGCTTACCTCTCTACGTGTAATTTATTCGTATACACGTTGCGTTTCCCCAAACCCGTCTACCTGCGCCGTTCTGTAGATTGCTGCGGATTCGAGGTGTGGATTCCGCATCGCAGCTCAGCAGCAAAGACACGTTTGAATTCACCCAAATTGCTTATTCATTTCTTTCTTTTTGTTTGTTTTCTCCATTTTCCCGACTCGTTTCCATTACATCCAGTCTACAACTTGTCCATAATTCACAAGAGTTACCTTTTCGGTGACTTGGGGTCCTTGACATCCACTTGTACTTCTTCGAGGCCATTGGCTCGGCCTTTCCCCTCGATCCCGTTGGCTTCGCTATTCAGGTCATTCGGCATGTTTAATTACTGCGAAAAAAAATTCTAATTATCTTCTGCATGACATCTGAATAAACGATAGAACTGGCAGGTTAATTAGAAGTAACCGCCAATATGGGGAGGAAAGTAACTACATGGTGGTTCTAATGGAAGGCATTGAGCAACAGAAGTCTACGGTGATAAATAGCTTTCTGTTCAATAGCATAATATGTAAAGGTTAAATACCTGTAGTGTGTGCCTCCATAGCTGCAGTCATGTACAAATGATGCACCATGTTCGTTATGGTTGAGGGTCCATTTGGAATATTTTACTGCATTAGGGCTTATTCAGACGGGCGTATATCATTCAGGTTTTCACGCCCGGACGATATGCGCTGCCCCTCTCTGCAAGGGGAGGAGGTGGGACGGGCCAGGAGCTAGTGTACTGAACTCCCGCCCCCATTCTGCCCCCGCCACTGTTTGCAATGGTAGGGCTGGGACAGGGGCAGAACTAAGTCCTGCCCCTGCCCCCTCTCATTGCAAACAGTGGAGAGGGGGCGGGAACTCAGTGCACTAACTCCCATCCTGTCCCGCCTCTTCCCCTTGCAGAGAGGGGCAGCGTATATCGGCCGGGCGTGAAACCCGACCAATACACGCCCGTCTGAATAAGCCCTTAGGCTAATTTGATATTCAGCTCACCAACATGCGATTTCGCTGCGGATCGGGGTGTTTTTGTATCCAAAATATGTTGCATCACTTCGGGGAAGTCGGATCGCAGAGTTTCTCCCATTGTTTTCAATGGGGGAACCTTGCATCGCATCGCGTGTGACTACCACATGGTGCGATGCTGCCGCCGGCCCCATTTAAAACAATAGGAGATGCGATGCGGGGGCATGCCCAAAATAAGGGCGTGCCGCGATTTAATTCCGACATCTCATCGTGATGTGATGCCGGGAAATAACCTTCATGTGTATGACCCAATTCAAAAGAATGTGGTTCATACTTGTGCGAGATCTGTGTATTCCAAGAGGCACAAATCCTGCATGATATTCTCGACCTTTCTATTAAAAATGTTAACAATTGAAAATTGAAATTGCATAACTAGACAGACAGATGAGATGGTTGTATAGATATGACAAAGATAGATATCACATAGCTAGATATCACATAGATAGATATCACATAGATAGATATGACATAGATAGATATCACATAGATAGATATGACATAGATAGATATGACATAGATAGATATGACATAGATAGATATGACATAGATAGGTATGACATAGATAGATATGACATAGATAGATATCACATAGATAGATATGACATAGATAGATATGACAGATAGATATCACATAGATAGGTATGACATAGATAGATATGACATAGATAGATATCACATAGATAGGTATGACATAGATAGATATGACATAGATAGATATCACATAGATAGATATGACATAGATAGATATGACAGATAGATATTACATAGATAGGTATGACATAGATAGATATGACATAGATAGATATGACATAGATAGATATGACATAGATAGATATCACATAGATAGATATCACATAGATAGATATGACATAGATAGATATGACATAGATAGATATCACATAGATAGGTATGACATAGATAGATATGACATAGATAGATATGACATAGATAGATATGACATAGATAGGTATGACATAGATAGATATCACATAGATAGATATGACATAGATAGATATCACATAGATAGATATCACATAGATAGATATGACATAGATAGATATCACATAGATAGATATCACATAGATAGGTATGACATAGATAGATATGACATAAATAGATATCACATAGATAGGTATGACATAGATAGATATGACATAGATAGATATGACATAGATAGATATCACATAGATAGGTATGACATAGATAGATATGACATAGATAGATATGACATAGATAGGTATGACATAGATAGATATGACATAGATAGATATGACATAGATAGATATCACATAGATAGGTATGACATAGATAGATATCACATAGATAGATATCACATAGATAGATATCACATAGATAGATATGACTTTTTACTGTATTTTTTGCGCGTACACATTGCACACACAAAAACCACGCAGCGACGCTCTCAGCCATTGAAATGGCCAGTTAGTTTAAGGAGTTCAAGATGTCTTCTTTTCCTGCACAAGGCTGCATATTTTTTGCATGATCGAATTGCGCACGCCTGTTCTCTGTGTAATGCATGCGCACATACATTTGTGTTAATAAGCCCTTAGGCGCTGTATGCATCCAAGTTTGAATTTCCATTTTTAATGGCTTATCTATAATCCGTGCAAAGATTTAAAAATGGCTGCCAAACTGGGGAAAAAGTGCACTAAGGGCTCCCACACACTTGCGTTTGCTTTTTTTGTTACCGCGATTGTCGATGGGACTTTTTTAATGCGACGCAATGCACCAAAAATGCAAGTGTGTGGGAGCCCTAAGTGACGTTTTTTTACTTTCTTGGTTTGCGCAGAATAAAACAGATCTGTTAAATGGAACAAATAATAGATAGAACGCAAGGCGTCTCCCCGTGCGCATCCGTTCACCACGGACGGCGATGTAAAGAGACACATTAATACTTTGTTAGGTTTCTGCTTTTCTTTTTGGAAGGGAAAAAAACGGCGCAGTAGTATAGTTTATTGTTTCCATGAAAAAAATGGAAATCTGGCGAAACCGACGCGAACGGACGCGAACCGACCCGAACGGAGAGCCCCAAAAACCATTAAAGTCAATAGGAGAGTAAACAGAAACATTTGTCTCCGTTTATCTGACCCTATGATGGGAAAGAAGAACAGAAACCCCAACCGCAGATCCGAACGGAGCAGATACGAACAGAGCAGATCCGAAGACCTGAGATGTTGCTCCTCAGACAATCAACAGGTAAATCTAAAGGAAAACGAAAATCAAAACATGAACCCCCTCGGTGATGTTATATGGATGTAGCAGAGCTCAATCGGTTATTTAACTTTTTGAGCCCACATTGTTCGTGCGCTGCAGTCCTATGTAAAATTACAGTAAGATTCAAAGTCACAATGATAATGCAAAAAACAAACTCAGCTCTGCTGCATCTGACCCGCTTAGCTCTGCTATTTTTGTACTTGCCTTGTAGTTTCTCTAGGGTAGGCGGCTCGAATGTGTCCACAAGGGATGTTGTCAATCCTGATGCTGCAATGTGTAGAAGGACTGAGAAACAGAGGCAGAAAGTACAAAGCTAACGGGATAAAAGTGACTGTGCCTCCTCCCTGCAGCCATAAATGGCAATGCCTCTCCTCAGATGGCCCCGCTTTGGGTGTCCCCAGCTGTGGCTCCTCCTTCTTCGCCCGGTTACAGGGAGTTAATATTTAGTGGAGATAAGGAGTGATATTACTATATTCCCCATGCAAGCTGTCATTTGTGCATCTCCTCCCATTGTTACATCTACACCGCAGTACTCCTCCTCTGACCCCCAGCCGGCGGCTATGAACCATCCTGGTTGATGACATCATAGTATTACTGTCACTTCCAGAAACTGCACTATTTATAGACATTTCTGCGCTTTTCCGCTTGTAGCAAATCAATGTTATTTTTTGAGTAATGAGATGATCTACAAGTTGTAACAACATATAACAATTCCTCACTGATTTCAAGATGCAGTCCTCCTTTTTTTTCAGTTTTTGTTTTTCCCTCCCCACTCCTCAGCCCAAAAACGGTGACAGGTAATAGTGGGAATTAGGCCGCCTGCACACGGGCGGAAATCCCGCGGGATTTCTGCCGCTCAAAGCCTGCATAGGAGTGCATTACAATACGCAATCCTATGCAGACGGCCGCGATTTGGCCAACAAACCGCGGCATGTCCTATTTTTGTGCGGGGCTCGCAGAGCCTCGCACAGAAACGTCACTCACCTGGCCGCCGGCTCCGGTCTGCGCATGCGCCCGCTGCCCGGCAGCCGGCACATGAAAGAGCCGGGGCCGCCGGGCGCGGGTGAGTACGCGCTCGTCTCTGCAGGCGCTCGGGTCGGGCCTCGCGGCGAGAATTTTCGCCGCTGGATCCGACCCGCTCGTCTGCAGGCTGCTTTCACAGTGACAGATCTACAAAAGGCATGTGTGTGAAGCCCAAGGTTCCAATGGGTTCCTTCTCCTTAGCGATGTTTTGTCTATCTATCCATCTCATATCCATCTGTCTAGCTATCTGTATCATATCTCTCTCTCTATCCCATATCTATCGCTCTATCTCATATCTATCTCTCTGATACTAGTTGGCCCAATGCCCACGGACGGATTATTGCTGCGGAATCCACAGCCAGACACCCGCTGTCATTTCGGCAGCAATGTCCGTCCATAGACATGCTATGTGGAAGGATTCTCCTCTGCTCAAAAGCAGAAATGACCTGCGATTTTTTGCTCGCGGGGAGAATCGCAGTATGTTCTATTTTGTGTGGAAAATCGCACAGCCGGCTTCCATTGTAGTCCATAGAAGTCATTTGTCCCGCGATACTTCCTCCGTGAGCGCAGGTGTAGGGAGAGGAGGGCGGGAATGTACGACTCTTCGGTCACTTTTCATCACATTTATTTCTTGGTGATGGTGGGCAGTTGTAGCTCTGAGTATCGACTTTTTCTGGTGACATTGAGTTCCCAATGTCAAAAACGTATCGCATGAAAATCGCAGGTTCGTACTTGGCGATGCGATAAACAGGATGCCCTATAGGGAAACACGGGAGATAAAAACATGAAACACTGTGAAGTGTGAAGACACAGTTTTTATTTCTGGGTGTCAAACGTATTTTTACGAAGTGCGACATCAGCATTAGTGGATCTCTCTGCACTATGATTGGGTGAAATGTGCTGCAGACCTGCGACAAATCAGGTGTCAGAAGCCCCACCAGCCGCTTGCGTTCCGACCCCAGTGTATCCCGGCTGTGACCGCGTCGCTGCCTGGAAAACCCCTTTAAGAATGGGATATCGGTACAAGTTTCTGCGACTGATATCGCACTCGCCGTGTAAATACGGCCGCGGTGTTATATTGCCTTCTGTTTTCTTGCACAGGGGAACGCAGCCCTGAATGGGAACACGGTGCAGGGACAGCTGCCCCTTCATTCTCAGGTCCTGGGGGTCCAGGAGTCCGACTCCCCCCGTTCATACGGAGACGGCACATCCTCGCAATACGCCAGCTCTTCATGAGACGGGGAAACCCCTGCGTGTCGTCATGTGGAGCCACCAGCTCCCGTCTCGTGCAATCCTGAGACATAACAGGTTAGACCAGCGGCCGTGTCTACAGTATACAATACACCCTGCAAGGTGACATCCGACATTACAGCAGATTACATGGCCGCTGACTGGGAGGAAACACCATGGGGCATGTTCACACTAATCTAAGGGTAGCAGGAGGTTCAGACCACATAATAAGTGTCCTTGTATATAGTATTCAACTACAGGATGCACCATGGAAAAGTAGGCCGGCACCACACCTCTACACAAGGTGCCTAGAGAAAAATCGGTCTGTTGCCCATAGCAACCAATCACAGCGCGCCTTTCATTTCTTATACTACTGAGGTAAAATGAAAGCTGACTAAAAGGAAATCGTTATTGCCCATAGCAACTAACAACAGCCCAGCTTTCATGTTACCTCGACAGTATGAGAAATAGCAACCAATCAGAGCACAGCTTTTATTTTACCTCAGCAGTATCAGAAATGAAACCTGCGCGGTGATTGGCTGCTAGGGACAGCACTGAGATCCAGATCAGTGAGCAGCGTGCTGACTCCTATTCTGTATTGTAGGAAGTAATCATGGCACCATTAACCCTTTCCAGTCCAATTTGATCCTGGTTTTCCTAGGGGGCTTACTCTTTTTCTGCCATTATACAACGTCGCTATCTGCTGGCTAAAGCCAGTACTGCATGAGGTGACACGTTGGATAGGCTCTGACAGCAGAGAGGCTGGCAATATACAGTAAGAGAACCCCCGACGGATGTCTACCAACATCAGAGCTGTACAGCCTTAAATCATAATGTCTTCACAGGTCAGACAATGGATTGGAAAGGGTTAATACTACATACACTGGACATGTGCATTACACCTTTTGTGACAGAATTCATATCTCATATCTATCCATCCCATATCTATCCATCCCATATCTATCCATCCCATATCTATCTATCTATCTCATATCTATCCATCCCATATCTATCCATCCCATATCTATCTATCTATCTCATATCTATCTCATAGCTATCTATCTATTTATCTCATATCTATCTATCTCTCTATCTATCTCTCTATCTGTATCATATCTATATCATATCTATCTATCTATCCCATATCTATCTATCTATCTCATATCTATCTATCTATTTATCTATCTCATATCTATCTATCTATCTCACATCTATCCATCTATCTCACATCTATCCATCTATCTCCCATCTATCTATCTCCTATCTATCTATCTATCTATCTATCTATCTATCTATCTATCTATCTATCCCATATCTATCTGTCCCTCTATCTATATCTATCTCTCATATCTATCTATATCTCTCATATCTATCTATCTATCTCATATATCTCTATCTCATATCTATCTATTTATCTCCTATCTATTTCCTATCTATCTGTATCATATCGATCTCACATCTGTCTATCCCATGTCTATCTATCTATCTCATGTCTATCTATCTATCCCATGTCCATCTATCTTCTATCTATCTCCTATCTATCTGTATCATATCTATCTATCTTATACTTATCTCATATCCATCTCTCTAGCTCTCTGTATTATATCTATCTATCTATCTATCTATCTCATATCCATCTGTCTAGCTCTCTGTATCATATCTATCTCTCTATCTATCTATCTATCTATCTATCTCATATCCATCTGTCTAGCTCTCTGTATCATATCTATCTCTCTATCTCATATCTATCTCTCTATCCCATATCTATATATCCCATATCTATCTCTCTATCTATCTCTCTATCTATCTCTCATATCTATATCTATCTATCTATCTATCTATCTCTCTATCTATCTCATATCCATCTGTCTAGCTCTCTGTATCATATCTATCTCTCTATCTATCTATCTATCTCACATCTATCCATCTATCTCACATCTATCCATCTATCTATCTCCTATCTATCTGTATCATATCTATCTCATATCTATCTATCTCATATCTATCTATCTATCCTATATCCATCTATCTGTCTCATATCTATCTAATATCTATCTATCTAATATCCATCTATCTATCTCATATCCATCTCTCTATCTATCTGTATCATATCTATCTCTCTATCTATCTCATATCCATCTCTCTATCCAGCTCATATCCATCTCTCTATCTATATCATATCCATCTCTCTATATATCTGTATCATATCAATCTATCTATCTATCTCATATCTATTTTATATCTATCTATCTATCTATCTATCTATCTATCTATCTATCTATCTCATAGCCATCCCTCAATTTATCTCATATCTATCTCTCTATCTCATATCTATCTGTATCATATCTATCTCTCTATCTATCGCTCATATCTATCTCATATCTCTATCTCTATCTATCTCATATCTATCTATCTATCTATCTATCCCATGTCTATCTATCTCCTATCTATCTGTATCATATCTATCTCTCTATCCATCTCATATCCATCTGTCTAGCTATCTGTATCATATCTATCTCTCTATCTCATATCTATCTCCTATCTATCTCTCTATCCCATATCTATCTGTCCCATATCTATCGGTCTCATATCTCTCTGTCTCATATCTCTCTGTCTCATATCTCTCTGTCTCATATCTCTCTGTCTCATATCTCTCTGTCTCATATCTCTCTCTATCTATTTCTCTCTCTCTATCTCTCTCTCTATCTATCTCTCATATCTATCTATATCTATCTCTCATATCTATCTATCTATCTATCTATCTATCTATCTATCTACCTACCTATCTCCTATCTATCTATCTATCTATCTCTCTATCTATCCATCTCTCTATCTATCCATCTCTCTATCTATCTCATATATCTCTATCTCATATCTATCTATCTCATATCTATCTATCCCACATCTATCTATCCCACATCTATCTATCCCACATCTATCTATCCCACATCTATCTATCTATCTATCTCATGTCTATCTATCTATACCATGTCCATCTATCATCTATCTATCTCCTATCTATCTGTATCATATCTATCTATCTCATACCTATCTCATATTCATCTCTCTAGCTATCTGTATCATAGCTATCTATCTCTCTATCTATCTCATATCCATCTGTCTAGCTCTCTGTATCATATATATCTCTCTATCTCATATCTATCTATCTCATATCTATCTGTCTCATATCGCTCTATCTATCTATCTATCTCTCATATCTATCTATCCCATGTCTATCTATCTTCTATCTATCTCCTATCTATCTATATCATATTTATCTATCTCATATCTATCTCATATCCATCTCTCTAGCTATCTGTATCATCTCTATCTCTATCTCATATCTATCTCTCTACCTCATATCTCTCCCCTATCTATCTATCTATCTATCTATCTATCTATCTATCTATCTATCTATCTATCTATCTATCTATCTATCTATCTATCTATCTATCCCATATCTATCTGTCCCTCTATCTATATCTATCTCTCATATCTATCTATATCTCTCATATCTATCTATCTATCTCATATATCTCTATCTCATATCTATCTATTTATCTCCTATCTATTTCCTATCTATCTGTATCATATCGATCTCACATCTGTCTATCCCATGTCTATCTATCTATCTCATGTCTATCTATCTATCCCATGTCCATCTATCTTCTATCTATCTCCTATCTATCTGTATCATATCTATCTATCTTATACTTATCTCATATCCATCTCTCTAGCTCTCTGTATTATATCTATCTATCTATCTATCTATCTCATATCCATCTGTCTAGCTCTCTGTATCATATCTATCTCTCTATCTATCTATCTATCTATCTATCTCATATCCATCTGTCTAGCTCTCTGTATCATATCTATCTCTCTATCTCATATCTATCTCTCTATCCCATATCTATATATCCCATATCTATCTCTCTATCTATCTCTCTATCTATCTCTCATATCTATATCTATCTATCTATCTATCTATCTCTCTATCTATCTCATATCCATCTGTCTAGCTCTCTGTATCATATCTATCTCTCTATCTCATATCTATCTCTCTATCTATCTATCTATCTATCTATCTATCTATCTATCTATCTATCTATCTATCTATCTATCCATCTCATATCCATCTGTCTAGCTATCTGTATCATATCTCTCTCTCTATCCCATATCTCTCTCTCTATCTCATATCTATCTCTCCATCCATCCATCCATCCATCCATCTAATATCTATCTCCTAGGTACCTATGTAATAAAATAGACTGACAGTTGTCCCTCTTGTATGATGTATTTGCATGAATAAGGGCTCTTTTACACAAGCATTGTTTTAACGCTCAGATAGGCGCACTATAGCCACGCGAAAACAGCGCAGCTATCTGAGCGTTAGATCGGGTGAACGAATACAATAGCAGCCGCGAGCATGCTGCGGCTGCTATTAGCTTGTGGGAGTTGTCGGTGCTGTGCCGTCAAAAGATACGAAATGTCTTTTCTTTTGACAGAGAGAAAAAAAAAAAAATCATGGTATTTGTATAGCGCCAACTTATTCTGCAGCGCTTTCGGGTAATTATTATTTATTACCCCCCCACCAAGCTGGGTTCTCATTTTACCAACCTCGGAAGGATAGAAGGCTGAGTCAACCTTGAGCCGGCTACCTGACACATGCAGGGATCGAACTTGCAGCCTTCAGGTTGTAGGCGAGAGCTTACACTCTGCGCCACACGAGGCTCATAGAGAAATCTCAGCGGCAACCCCACCCCCACCCCCGCTTACTGCACTATTTTGGCGCGTCATAAAATTGTTCATCTGAAAGAATCCGTAGGAAACCGTTGGTTCCTTTAGATGCAATTTTTTTACACACCTACTCAACGTCAAAACGACACTCGTGTGAAACAGCCCTAACTGCAACTGTTGTGAAATCTGTATCCGGCCTTTCAGCATGTGACTGTAATACAAGGACTCTGCCCCTTGAAGAAGGGCGTGCGCTTCTTACATGAGCTCAGCAGTGTTGTTGTGTGTGATTCATTTATGTCATCACCTGAAGCCGATGATCGGCCATCATCCTGGTGGACACAAACAAACTCAGTGAAATGCTTCTATATCCCATTAGGGGCGGTTTCTGATTGCAATGAGGCCTGTTCACACCAGCGCTTTTATTTTGCAACTAGTGTAGTGTCCGCACTGCAGAGACAAAATTGGCCGGATCAGCAAGCAGAGGCAAAGCGCCGCTCCCAGGGGACATGCAACACGATGCTAAAGGACCTTCAAGGACCTGGAGGAATCCAGCCCATCGGGAGCTAGGGGTGTGACAGGGGTGTACTCTCCTTAATTGTCACACCCACGCGTCTCAAGTGTGAGGTTCAAATACTGAAGGTTAATAATTACCGCCAGAGTGTCTGCAGAATGACCCTACCCCCTTTCTTCCTCTGGAATGTTCCCCTTCCAGGAGCGGTTCCTGACATATAATGTAGACTGCAGGGCCAGTGTCATCCTGTGTTTCTTCCCTGACCTCTTGCTTTGCCTGCACTGTAAAGACTGTACCTAAATTGCCTTGTGGTAACTGTTTTCTACAAGTTTATTCAAGTAAAGTTTATACCGGGCCCTAACCATTCCTGGGGACCCGAGGCAATACAAGACTGTCTGTGATTATTCTCCGCCGAGTATCATGCCGGTCTGTAGGAACGGTGGTGTCACCCGTGACAAGTACTACCCCCATCATCCTGTTTATTGGCATTCCCTATTCTATGGGTGGATTTGGTGGCCTGCAGTTATACTCTGGCCTTGGGTGTGTTATCCCTCTGGGAAAGCAGTCTGGTAGGTGGCGCCGTGACAAGCCATCACTTAACCCTCCAAGCTTCCCATGTATGTCAGGTGTCCGGGGTCTGCATATTTGGGATTTCAGTCGCAGTTCAGTAGCGGTGAGAGATTCCAGCGACCTGATTGGTTGTTGGGGACACCCCCCCCCCCCCCTTTGGAGATGTGCACGAGTGGCCCGCCCATTAAATAAGCAGCAGCAGGGCCGTAGGAGGGTCGGCAACTAAGCCCAAGCCTAAACCCTAACTCTAAACTCAAACCCTAAACCTAATCCTAAACCTAACCCTAAACCCAAACCCAAACCCTAACCCCTAAACCCTAAACCTAACCCTAAACCTAAACCCTAACCCCCCCCCCCCTTCCCCGCTCGTCTCGTGAAGTAGCACTCGTGCACATCTCCAAAGGGGGGTGTATCCCCAACAACCAATCAGGTCGCTGGAATCGCTCACCGCTACTGAACTGCGGCTGAAATACAAAATATGCCCGGGGTCTCCCTATGGGATGCTGCCCTAGCTTTTCAGTCTTGGCAGCAGCAAGCTACAAAGAAAATGGTTTGTTTTTTTGTGTCCCATAGACATGTATTGACACTGAAGACCTTTATTTTCAATGCGTTTGTCAATTTTCTGTCGCCATTCCATGTTGTAAATTGAATCAAAAGAGCAGACTGCTGTGCATTTATTTCCAGTTTGAGAAATGAAACCAAAACGGATTGAATGTTTCCATTTTTTAACATTGTTAAGGGAGAAACGGAAGCAAACGGAAAGCTATCAGTTTGTTTCCATTTTTCATTGCTGTTTTTGTAGTGGCCTATCTGGACCCTCCATAATTGTCTATAACTGCTCTGTGCAAATTGTCTTGTCACTAGTTATGTGTATTGCACAGCTGCAGCATGTAGGAGGTTAATGCCTGTGAATGTCTGGGATATGTCTGGAAAATGTAACAATTTGTGTTGTCACGTGAGCATGCAAGATATATGTGAGTGCAAGGTGCAAGTAAAGAGAGTTCCAGTCTAGTCAGTGTGAGAGTGAGTGCCAGCCACATGGGGGTACCTTCAACCCTCATGTGGTGAAGAATGGAAGCAGAGAAGAAATTCTGATGCAGATTTTCAAGGTCTGCCTTGAAAATAAACCTATGGAATTGATGCGAAGAATCTAAATCCTGTGGTTACTACTACTAGGGGAGAGCTTCTGTACACCACACCGCCCCTCTCTCAAAGTAAGTGGTACCAACTAATACTTATATTCTTCCTAAATTGAACACTATTTAGATATGTCAGTACTCCTATGAACACGGATTTTCTTTTACAGTGTTTTCTTTTCATGTTTCAAAACTATGTGGGAGTTGATTGAATTCCTTGGTACTATTGTATCTTGTCACCACCAGAAATAGTGGTGGAGACAAAATTGACAGGCCAGTGACACCCCCTGTTCCTGATTGGCTACACAGCTATCTCCCCTTGCACGGCCTCACAGGTCCTGGCACTCACCACTCCAGTCTCCAATGAGAGTGTCCCACTGCCTTTCACAGAAGCCTCAGATGTGAGTGTGCCGCTGCCATCTTCTACTGTGGCGGGGCTGCTCCTGCCCCTGCTGTGACTGTAGCCGCTGGCTGTGACCTCCCAGCAGCGCTACTGTGACTGCATCTCCCCTTACCGGCCCCGCTGTCACTATCATCCTAGTGGCAGTCTCCTACCTCTGCTCCCCTTACCTGCCACCCCGCTGTCACTCTCGTCTTTCCCAGGGTTAGTCTCCCACCTTCACTCCCCTTAGCGACCCCGCTGTCAGTCTCCCCAGCGGCAATCTCCCACTTCCGCTCCCCTTACCAGCCACCCCCGCTGTCAGTCTCGTTCCAGCAGCAGTCTCCCACCTCTGCTCCCAGCGTGGGCAGTGATTTCTTGCTGGGATGGAGGGTTATGGTTAGGGTTAGTTTCTGTGTAAGGCTTACATTGTTTGCTGTGAATACTTCAATGTTATTGCAGCCGTACAGTTAATAATGTCAGCCTACCACTGCAACTAACCCTAACCCTCCATTCCCAGGTATAACTTAATCCCCACGCTGCTAAGACCTTCACGCAGGTAGCCAATGAGGACCTTTGGGGGTGTACCCTAGCCCTTAGCTCTCAATTTAGGTCTCCACCCATTATTGTGGTGGTGACAAGATAGAATAGTACTGGACTCTTCTGTGGCTCTCTTGTTTTGTGGTTGCCACTGGTGGCATAGGAGGACTGGTTATCCGTAAAGCCAGGACTGCAGGTGTGAAGGCCTGGTCCCTACCCTTTGTGTTCCCATCCATCCGTATCATGTAAGTCCGCTCATTAATTTACCTAGATGCTTTTGAGTATTGGAATTTTTTTTTCTCTGTGGCGCTACTCCGTCTCCACTATCCTTCTGATCTGACACTGATGCACGTTTGTCACCAAAGACCACATGTGGTGCCACATATCTGTGACTGCTTCACTAAAATGATGTATTTGGTCTCATTTGGAACAACAGAATGTCCTCCAGAGGCCTCCGAGTTGAGAAAGTTTAATTTTGCTAAGGCTGGGTGGCTACATTTCCTGGGTTCCTACGTTTCCTGTAGCCACCCAGCCACTGCTTCAGCAGGGGGTGAACCGGCAATGCTTCTCTGGACACTGAGGTTGCACACTTCAAGAGGAGCAGACACTTGTGACTTCATGTTTCTGCTGTCCTTGATTCTGGGGCAGTTTAGATGCATTTCTTTAAACAACAGCAGAAGTGGAGTCTAGTAAAAATACAATGTATACCTTTTTGAATGGTTTTCTGCAAAATCGCACAGTGGCTTCTCAGTCACGGCCCGCCACTGTGACATTACCTCCATAGTGATGTTCTTGCTGTGGTCATTCAAGGGACCATGCACTGTAGGGTTGGGCTGAAAAGGCAATCGAGGTCTGGATTGAGTTTTAGCGCAAAGATTGGTCCGCTCCTTTCCAGTTGGCATGGCTTCTTCTGGAGTTCAGCTTGGAATGACGGCACATCAACCAACAAGAGCGTGTTTGTTATTCCATGAGGGCCGCTGCAGCACGAGTGTTCCATCTTTGAAGGGTTGCAGTTGGCCTTGCTGTGCTTCCAGATGATCAAAACAGCCTTCGAAAATGGGTGTTAGCGGTCAGCCACAGACCACCAGTGAATGTGGATGCGATGCACCAGGGGCTCGCACTGTACCCCTGGAGGTTGGAAACACAGTTGATCAGTGATGGCTGTGGTGAGGTTTTTTTAAATTCTGCATGAGCCATCTTCTGTTTTTCTCATGTTAGATAACCTTAATCCCTTCTTGCTCCACGATGTAAGGGTACGTCATGGGAGCAGGGTACTTCCCGCAAAATGACGTACCCGTACGTCATAGGGATAGTGCGAGATCATAGCAGATCTCACGCTATCCCACAGTGGGAGACGGCTGTCAGTAGTAGCCGGCGTTCCGCTGCGACAGCAGGGGGCATCAGAGATGCGCCTACCCACCGTTAACCCCTTCCCTGATGCGATCTAAGTAGATCACAGCAGGGAAAGGGTTCACTGAGGGAGCGCGCTCCCTCTGTGTCTCTAGCCGGCTCTCGCGATGTTATCGCGAGAGCCCGGCTGGTTGCTATGGCAACAGGATGCCAGATACCGGCGTCCTGTATTGCCATAGCCTGTGATCGCTGTAGTAAGCGATATAGCATGGCAGGAGAGAAGTCCTGCCATGCCTTATCGTAGCGATCTGCAGTCCTGCTGTGTAAGTCCCTCAGAGGGACACAGACTGTGTAAAAATAAGAGCAAAATAAAGTGCAAAAAATAAAAATGTAAAAAAAAGTTTGAAAAACCTTTTTTAATGCTTTATACCATATTAGCATAAAAAAAATTAAAAATCCCACATACTTGTTATCAACGCGTCCGTAAGGACGCGTACAATAAATTGAACATGCTTTTTATCCTGCACGGCAAAAAGCGTTTAAAAAAAATGCTAAAAAACTGAGGCAAAATGCTAATTTGTAGCATTTTGCCTCCCAAAAAACGCTAAAAGTGATTTAAAAAAAGGATGTACCCCAAAATGGTACCAATAAAAACTACAGCTCTTCTCACAAAAAATAAGCCCTCATAAAGCCCAGTCCATGGAGAAATAAAAAAGTTATAGGAGTTTGAGTGCAGTGAGTTTAGAAAAAAAAGAATTTAAAAAAAAGGGTTTTTATTTTGGAAAAGGGCAAAAACCTAAAAAAAAATATAACAATTTTGCTATCGTTGTAACCGTACCGACCCGCAGAAAAAATATATTGTGTCATTTATGTTGCATAATTAACGCTTTAAAAAAAAAATCTATGGCAGAATTGATGCGTTTTCTTTCCCTACGATCATAAAAAAAATAATAAAAGTTTTACAATATAGTCTATGTAACCAAAAAATGGTACCAATAAAAACTACAGTTCACCACGCAAAAAAACAAGCCCTCATACGGCCGCGTTGACGGAAAAATAAAAAAGTTATGGCTTTTGAAAAAAGCAGATGAAAAAATACCAAAAATCGTTTGGTCCTCAACGCCAAAATAGGCCGTGTCATTAAGGGGTTAAGGGTTCCTGCACACTTGCATTTTTTAATGCTGCGTTTTTTTTAACGCGATTGTCAATGGGACTTTCCAATGTTAAAATGCATCGCACAAAAATCGCAAAGCACAAACTGCGATGTGTTTTTAACATTAGAAAGTCCCATTGACAAGCGAGTTAGAAAAATACAGCGATATTGTAGCGTTAAAAAAACGCAAGTGGATGTGAGCCGTAAGGCCGGCTTCACACTGGCGATGGACTATTTTGTGTTGCAAGAATAAGTGAAAACGCATGAAAACGCCTTCAGTGCACACTCGCAGCACTTAGAAAAAGTAGCACTATCGCCCATTGTTTTCAATGGGCCGGCGCCAGCAGCGCTTGCCCCATTGAAAACATAGGCTATACATTGTGCTCCCCTGACACAGCTGTCACAGCTGTGGCAGAAGTCTGTGATGCTATCCATTGCTTTGAATGGGGCTAGTGCTGCTGCAGCCCCATTGAAAGCAATGAGTTGCAGGCAAGCACCGCAGCGATGATTTTCGGGGAAGGGCTTGAAATATAAGCTCTTTCCTGAAAATCCTCTCTAGCTATAAAGAAAAGTTAAAAACAATATGTTTTGGGGCGGAGCCTGACCGGCGATGTGAGCGGCCGCGTCTCAGAGCAGCTCCGCTAAAAGCTAACAAACTCATCCTGCTAACGGGTCCCAGAGTCGGCGAAAAGCCGAAAAACACTGAGCGGAGGCACAGCAGAGAGCATCGGCGGCCAGTCAAACACCCGCGGAGAAAATGGTCCGCGGCAAAGAGAGAGGGAAAGGAGAAGAAGCCGGCGGCCAGCAAAAGCAAGATGGCGCGGGTGGGAGAGATCCACGAACGCTAATACTGCGCCCCAGCACAAGCAGTGCAGACACGGCACGCAAGCTGGCGAGGTATGCCAGGAAGGAGGGGGGCAGAAAAGAGGCATCCACAAGCCCTAAGCAGCAGAGGGGAGACATAGAAGAGCAGGGGAGCCCACAAGGAAGCACACAAATGGCGGGAGCAGGAGGGGAGGAAGAAGTCACATACACAGGGAACACAGAAAGAATGAAAAGTAAAGAATGGACAGACAAGGCAAACACAGAAGTAACCCCTAATAAGCACAGCCAAAATAAAGATGTGCACAGCAGCTCACACACTGTGCAAAACGCTGAAAACCACAGACAAGAAGCCATAAGTAACGCAGACAGCCCCAACCGCAAAAAAGATGGCGCAGTTAACATCAATGCGGCTGACCACCATATGCAAGAAAGCATAAACAATTCAAGTAATCCAGATAATGGGGCACACAGCGCAAATTATGCAAGCACACCAGATAGCGGCACAGGGGATGCTTCCCACAATACAGATGATTCTGCCATAAAAGACCGAAGACAAGTAGACGCGAGAAATGCCATAGAACCCACGCTGAAAGAAATCTTCGGCGAAATCACCAAATGCAACGCATCGCTGAGCAACCTTAACATGCAAATGGGTGCGATGCAAAGTAATGTAAACCTGCTACGGCAAGATGTGCGAAAAATATCAGAGCGTCTAACAGAAACCGAACAACAAATAAGTAATGTAGAAGACGTAATACAGCCGATGCAACGAGACGTGGAAAAAAACCTGCATGACATACAATATCTACAGAACAAAGTCGACGATCTAGAAAATAGGTCAAGAAGGAACAACGTGCGGATTGTGGGCCTCCCAGAAAAAGCGGAAGGAAGAAACCCGGCAGAATTTTTTGAAACATGGCTGCCTGAGCTGTTTGGAAGAAACACCCTAACGACGATGTTTGCAATTGAAAGAGCCCATCGTGTACCCACACGACCCCTCCCCCCGGGGGCTCCCGCTAGGCCGATACGCATAAAAATACTGCACTACTGAGACCGAGACATCATACTCCAAAAGGCCCGCGAAAAGGGTGAAAGTCTCCTTTTTCCTAGACTTCTCTACGGAGATACAAAAGAAGCGCGCAACATTTATAGGAATAAAAAGACGGCTGCGAAACCTGCAAGTGCCATACGGAATGTTGTATCCAGCCAAGTTGAGGGTGGCGGCGCTGGGTACGACACACTTCTTTGAAAGCCCAAAAGAAGCCAGCGACTGGATAGATCAAAGTGAAGAACAAATTCGGAGGGGAAGATCGCCGCGCAAGTCACCATGAAGAGGTAACGCCGAAAGAAACGTTTATTCGAAGGGAACCCGAAACTTCTGAAAGGAGCTCCTGGGACGACAGGATGCATCGCGCAGGAGAATGGAGGACTGGTACCCCGATCCGATCGGAAGACAACGGATCAGTGAGTTACATGTTGGGGGTGTTTGTTGCTTGGTCTCTCTCTCGTATAGTTGGGAAATGTTAGACAATTTACAGATAGAAGGGATAATGTTATACGGTAGAAAAACGGTTCAGGGAGGGATAAGGGGAAGAAATGTTAACGTAAATGTACAAATGAAAAGTATATTGCAAATAACAAAAATGTGTACAGTATAGGTAGATAAATGTATGTATTGGTGGATGCGGGGGGCTAGGCCAAAACTTCACTGGAGAGACTCATTGCTGAGAACTGACAGTAGTACATATACATACAGTATGCATGTACACGGAGAGACGCGGGAGAGTCTCAAATACAGAGATACGGATCCTCCCAGTGCGACTCACCCACAAAAATAAAAAGGGGTGGCGCTGCCCAGAAAATAGTAACCCTGAGGAAGGCAAAAAATAAGGAGAATGAGTAGTAAGGTCAGGATCGTCTCGTGGAATGTGAGAGGTATGAGTGACCAGACAAAAAGGTCAGCAATATTACAAGCCATCAAGGAGCAAGGCCCGGCTATTATTTCTTTGCAGGAGACACATCTATCAAAAGATAACACAGACACACTCAAAGTAGGGGGGATGGGACAGAGCTTCCACTCCACACACGAGGTACTCCAGAGGGGTCAGTATAGTGGTACACAGGAATATACCGTTTAAATGCCTAACACGCAAAATCGATCCAGAAGGCCGCTTTATATGCCTACACTGTAGAATCTACAACTACACATGCATTATAGCTTCAGTATATATCCCGCCACCATATAATAACACGATAATGCGGCAAGTAATAGGATTCATAGCAGACAAACCGGACATCCCAGTCCTTATAATAGGCGACTTTAATTCGATCATTAAAGGGGTTGTCCCGCGGCAGCAAGTGGGTCTATACACTTCTGTATGGCCATATTAATGCACTTTGTAATATACATCGTGCATTAATTATGAGCCATACAGAAGTTATTCACTTACCTGTTCCGTTGCTGGCGTCCTCGTCTCCATGGTGCCGTCTAATTTCAGCGTCTAATCGCCCGATTAGACGCGCTTGCGCAGTCCAGTTTCTCCCTGGTGAAGGGGGCCGCTCGTGCCGGAGAGCTGGTCCTCGTAGCTCCGCCCCGTCACGTGTGCCGATTCCAGCCAATCAGGAGGACTGATAGGAGCAATGGACCGCACAGAGCCCACGGTGCACCTTGGGAGAAGACCCGCGGTGCATCATGGGTGAAGATCCCGGCGGCCATCTTGCTAAGGTAAGGAAGAAGTCGCCGCAGCGCGGGGATTCGGGTAAGTACTAAACGTTTTTTTTTTAACACATGCATTGGGTTTGTCTCGCGACGAACGGGGGGGGGGCCTATTGAAAAAAAAAAAACCGTTTTGGCGCGGGACAACCCCTTTAACCCTACACAGGACAGACTACGGGCAGGAAACGTAAACGAGGAAAGGGACCTGACATCACTTGGCAAACTAATAAATGAAATATCATTGATAGATATATGGAGAACACGGTACCCCACACATAATCAATACTCCTGTTACTGGACTACACATGTGTATCTAGAATAGACCTAGCAGTGGGGAATATTCAGATATACAGGGATATAACCTCAATAGAATACCTACCAAGGGTTATATCTGACAACTCCATGCTACGTCTGGACCTACAGCACGGTAACACTGATAGCCACCCCCAAAAGAGATGGAACTTGAACTCGCATTGGCTAAATATACTAAGCAAGGAAAACGTGAAAACACTAGAGGAATACTTTGCCCTAAACAAAGATACTACAAGTATGACAGTCTGCTGGGAGGCCATGAAGGCATATATGAGGGGGGTATATATACAGCAAATCACCCAGGAAAAGAAGGGACATAGAGAAAGAGGCCAAAAATTATGGGAAAAATTAGAAGAAACGGAAGAAAACTACATAAAAGAGAAAAATATAACACTCAATCTATGGAAACAAGCCCAAGAGGCTCTTAACAAACACTCACTAGACACAGCAGCCACCAAAAATGGGTTCCGGAAACAGGCATACTACGAAGAGGGAGAAAGAACAGGACATATGCTGGCAGTTATAGCCCGAGCACAAACGAGCCCCACATATATCATCAAACTAAAAGACACACAAGGCGAGATTGTTAGAGATGCAGCATCCATAAGAGAGACCGCGCGGGAATTCTACTCCTCGAGACTGGGTAAAACAATAGAACAAATTGAGGAATACCTGGCGGACATAACAACACGCAGATTGACGGAGGAACAGAGAGAGTTCCTAGATGCACCAATAGACTTGGAGGAGATGCAAGAGGCGGTAAAAGACATGCAAAATAACAAGGCCCCAGGGGAGGACGGTTTCCCAATAGAATTCTATAAACAATATGCAGATATTCTATTACCACAACTTCTAGAGACAATGGCGGAGGCGGAACAGAAAGGGGAACTGCCACGGACAATGCGAAAAGCCAAAATAATAATTCTGTTAAAACCGGAAAAGGACCCCCTGTTGATGGACTCATATAGGCCAATATCGTTATTAAACGCAGACGTTAAAATTATAGCTAAAATCCTGGCCAATCGGTTATCACAAGTGGCATCCACCCTGGTGCACCCGAACCAGAGCGGGTTTATACCAGCAAGGTCAACGGCAACAAATATCCGTAGGGTATTCCTAAACCTACAAATACCCGTAGATAACACCGGAGGTAGAATCATATGATCGCTAGACGCGGCCAAGGCGTTTGATAGCGTCGAGTGGCAATACCTATGGAAGGTACTAGAAAAAATGGGATGTGGCCCAACATTTGTGAGACGGGTAAAACTTTTATATGCTAGAGTGGAAGCGGACGTGTCCATCAACAGGGGATCCTCAGAGGCATTCCCACTACATAGAGGAACGAGGCAGGGGTGCCCATTATCGCCACTCCTGTTTGCGCTAGCAATAGAGCCCCTAGCGTGTAAAATCTGATCACATCAGGGAATAGTGGGATTCCGTAGAGGAAACATGGAGGAGAAAAATCGCCTTATACGCAGATGACATGCTACTATTAGAGATGAGCGAGCGTACTCGGATAAGTGGTACTCGCTCGAATAATTGGCTTTATCCGACTACCGCTGTGCTCGGGGCTAAAGATTCGGGTGCCGGCACAGAGCGGGGAGCTGCAGGGGAGAGCCGGGAGGAACGGAGGTAAGATCTTTCTCTCCTTCTCTCCCGCCCGCTCTCCCCTGCTCCCCGCTGCGACTCACCTGTCAGCCGCAGCGGCACCCGAATCTTTAGACCCGAGCACAGCGATACTCGGATAAAGCACATTACTCGAGCGAGTACCGCTTATCCGAGTACGCTCGCTCATCTCTAGCTACTATTCCTAGGGGATGGGGAAGAATCTCTGAAAACCACGATGCATGTAATAAAAGAATTCGGAGCATTCTCGGGACTCACCATCAATTGGACTAAATCCGAAATACTACCAATAGACAACCCAGAAATGCAAATCACTAATAGAGAAATAACCCTGAAATGTACCCCAACAATCAAATATCTGGGAGTTAAAATTACGAGAAAGGTTAGTGAGTACGGGAAAATAAACCTAGAACCGCTTATGGAAAAATGGAAACAAAAACTTCACATATGGCGCAAACTACCCATGACAATCATAGGAAGAGTGAACCTTATAAAAATGATTTGGATGTCCCAATTACTGTATCTAATACACAACTCCCCACACTGGATAACACAAAAATTCTTCCACAAGGCCAAGACTGTTTAGAGAACTCATATGGGGAGGGAAGACACCTAGGATAAAACTGGAATTACTATACAACCCAAAAGAGAAAGGCGGACTTGCCTTGCCCAACCCGTTCTCATACTTCATGGCCTCCCAGCTGCAACACCTTAGGGGATGGGAGACAGAGGAGATACAAGACGCCAGTTTCAGAATCCTTAAAAATCTTTTCACCGGGTCACATCTGTTCGAAACTCTGAAACGCGGAGCGTTTAAAAACAACGGTCAAAACACCCCCACGTTATTATTGATACATAAAGTATGGTGGAAGACCAGAAACATGCTTGATATAAAAAGCTGCACACAGCATACCCCCATATGGAATAACCCATACCTACCAGAAATCAAAAAACTGCAAGGTTTCCAAGGGTGGCAAGACAGGGGAGTTAGGAGAATGGTCCAAATACTGGAGGGGGGAGAGCTGAAAACTCTCGAGCAGTTAAGACAGAACTACAACATTCCCAATAGTGACTTCTATAAATATCTGCAGCTCAGACACGCCATACAAGCGGAAAAGAACTCGGCAAAAATAACAGTGACAACGAATATAGTAGCAGACATAATAGGGACGGCCACCACCACAGCGGGGAAAATATCTGTAATATACTCTCACATACAGGACACGATTAACGCACGCAACCCGATACCAACAAAAGCAAAATGGGAAGCAGACATAGGGCCCATTGAGGAGTCGCACTGGGAGGAAATCCTACAAATGACACCGAAACTATCTCTGAGCGAGTCACACAGAGCCCCGCAAATATTCCTAATACACAGAGTGTACCGCACCCCGGCCTTCTTGTATAATATAGGAAAAAGAACCTCTCCGATATGTGTAAGGTGCAAAACCCACACGGCGGACCTAATCCACATGCTATGGAGGTGTCCGAAATTGCATAGATATTGGGTGAAAATAAGAAACGCAATAAACGCGGCGTTTGGCATACGTATAGACTTTACACCATACGTGTGCATTCTGGGATATACACAGGACCTACAGTTGACCGACCATGAAAAACTGGCGGTATCCAGATTATTGTACATAGCTAGAAAAACAATAGCACAGCGGTGGTTAGATGAAGAACCGCCCACGCTGGGAGAATTCAAAAACAAGGTCAACCAAATTTTACCGTGGGAGAGGAGTATATACACCAAACGCAAGACCAGCCAAAAATACCAGGATATATGGCTGAGATGGATACATGCCCAGAGCCAAATAAATGATGGCAGACCAGACATATAGGGGGTGGGATGGTGAGCCGTGTGGGGTGACACCTGTAAACCGGGGACTTGATGTGTAGATTTAAAAAATCATAAAGAAACACGTACTTGGTATATATAAAGTTTATTAAACAAAACAGAGATAATTACAAGTCTGCTATGCTGTAAAATAAAGTGGAGAGGTCTAAAGCGGTAGGATAGGATAGGAGGGATTAGAGAGAGAGAGAGAGAGAGAGACCAGACAATGGATAGAAGGTACATGGCTGCCCCTTGCAAGCAGCAAAAACAAATATCCCTGAAACAAAAAAGAAGACAGAAAGAAGACAAGCAACATGAAGACTAAAGAATACATGTACACCATAGGAACTGATACTATTGTTTACGATGAAGGACTGTGAACGCACAAAGACAATACATATAAAGGACTAAATGTTGAGAGAGAGATCTCAGGGGGGGGGAGGGGGGGGAAACCAGTTGTATACTAAAATGTTATGAAGATATGTAAAAAAGTGGAAAAGTTTAATAAAAAAATACTTTTAATTAAAAAAAACCCAATATGTTTTACTCACCTAGAAGAGACTTCTGGCTCTTCTTTCTGGCCCCGGCAGATGTCTTCTGAAGGCTGGGGATTTAAAAATCCCCGCCGCCAAATAGCGCTGCCCCTGATTGGCTGAGCGCTGTAACCAATCAGGGCCAGCACCCAGCCATCATTGAATGACAGGTGAGCGCTGCCTGTGATTGGTCACAGTGCTCAGCCAATCACAGGCAGCCCTCAGCAATGAATGGTTGTTTGCAGTGAATAGATGTGAGTGCCTGGAAGCAATCTCTGGGCACTCTGCTTCTATTCACTGAATGACTATCATTCCTGTGTGAAAGTCATCCTGTGTAAATGTGCCCGCCCACTTGCGTTTTTTTAACGTGATTGTCAATGGGACTTTCTAATGATAAAAACGCAAAGCAATGCACCAAAAATCACAGAGGCACAAACTTGCGATGTGTTTTTAACATTAGAAAGTCCCATTGACAATCGTGTTAAAAAATGCAGCGATATCGCAGGGTGAACAAAAACGCAAGTGGGTGGGAGCCCTAAGTCAGCGAAGGACAATAGGGCGATAGCATTTGAAAAGTAAGAGAAGGAAGTTGAACTAGATCTCATGGTGGGTCCGTTTTAGGTGACGCTTTTGCCTAACCTTCAGGTTTCTCCTCATGGCCAGGTCCTCAAAAAAGAGCCTGGGACGTTTCATTTGATATATCCCTTGTCCTTTGGTCAATGATGGGATCTTGAAGGAGCTGATGACTGCGTCTTGGGGCTCCTACCCACCAGCGGTTTTTTTAACACTGCGATATCGCTGCATTTTTTTAAATGCAGATGTCAATGGGACTTTCTAATGTTAAAATCGCATCGCACAAAAAACCCAGTATTTTAATCGGGTCACCGAGTCTATGAAGGGGGATTTATTGGCTTGGCAAATTTTTCTTCACTCTTGTAGTAACATAGTATGTTAGGCTGATTGACCACAATGTCCATCTAGTTCAGCCTGTTATCATAGAGTTCCATCTTGTCTGCTACCAGAGAGAGTGCTAACACAGTGTTACATAGAAGTACCTTCAGCTTCTATGTACGTGAAGATGGAAGAAGAGGAAATATATCCTGCCGTGATTGGAGTGTGGATATGAGCAGAGTGAGTCACCAAAACCGAAGAGAAAGAGCATCTCCCAGTAATTCTGTATAGAGGAACCCACCATACCAGGTACCAGTTCATACTACAGGCTTTTCCTGTGCGGCCGCCCAACCTCAGGATCACTGCACAGAGGTACACCACTGAGTCACACCCACGCACTTACCGTGTGGGGTGTCATTGTTTGAGTCTTCTTGTAAATAGTTGTCTGCCAGAGAGTCTGCGGAGTGACCCCTACCCCCTTCCTCCTCTGGAGTGCTCCCAGTCCAGGAGCGGTGCTGTACACATGACATGGACTGTAGGACCATATTCATCCTGTGTATCCTCCCTGACCTCTGAGCTCTAGCCTGTGTTGATTTAAAATGAATTGTGGGGCCTGACAAGTGCCTTATATAGTGGGAGGATAATGTTCTCATCCCTCGCCCCTATACCTCTTTTAATGCACCCCAAGACTTTATTAAATTTTGCAGCAGCTGACTGCCATTGGTTACTCTAGTTTAATCTACAGTCCACTAGTACCCCCAGGTCTTTTCCCTAGCAGTACCCCATTTAGTGTATATTGGTGACATCCGTTTCTCCTGCCCATGTGCAAAACTTTACATTTATCAACATTGAACTTCATTTGCCATTTCCACCCCCACCCCCCCCAAGCCCCCGGCTTATCTCGGTCCGTTTGTAGCCGCACATTGTCCTCTGTTTATATTGTATAATTTTGTATCATCTGCAAATATTGATATTTTGCTGTGCAGCCCCTCTATCAGGTCGTTGATAAATATGTTAAACAGAATGGGGCCTAGTACTGAACCCTGTGGCACCCCGCTAGTGACGGGGGCCCAATCAGAGTATGAACCATTTATTACCCCCCTCTGCTTTCTATCATTGAGCTAATTCTTAATCCAATTACACACATTTTCACCCAATCCGAGCTTCTCATTTTATATATCAGCCTATTATACGGCACAGTGTCAAATGCTTTAGAGAAGTCCAGATATACGAGATCAATAGACTCTCCCAGGTCCAGCCTAGAGCTTACTTCATCGTAGAAGCTGATCAGATTGGTCTGACATGATCGCCCCTTCATGAACCCATGGTGGTGAGGAGTTATTCCGTTGTTCTCCTTGAGGTATTCTAGGATGGCATCTCTCAGAAACCCCTCCAATATTTTTCCAATGATTGAAGTGAGACTTACCGGCCTGTAGTTACCAGGCTCTCTTTTAAGCCCCTTTTTGAATATTGGAACCGCATTGGCAATGCGCCAATCCAGTGGTCGAGTTTTTTAATCAGTTGGATGAGGTGTCTAGTGTCGATCTTCAGTTGTTCAAAAACACGACCTGTGCCTTGGTGTTTGCTGCGGTTTGTGGAGAATGTTTGTGCATGTCACCATGGCTGTCATGTAGGATTAGTTGGGTTTAGCGAGGAACCTCATGTTGTTGGAACTTTGCCCCATAGTGGTTTTCGTTAAGCTTTGGAGCGAACAGGAGGATCTATTTCTGGAGGGACAATTTGTTAGTGGTTCGTGCAATTAATAGTTTGTCCTCTGGGTCGCTACTGGTATTGGCTTTGCTCAGGTAATTAGTGTTGCGGTGTATTAAAAAAAAAAAAAAGTTTTATATATATATATATATATGGTTTAGAGTACGATATATGCCAGGTTTTGAGAATATAATTGCTGATGCCTTGCCTCGATCTCTAATCTCCCGATTCAGGAACTTGCATCCCAGGTAGACGAAGAGTGGGGAACCCTGCCCAGGGCATCTCTGGGATCTGGTCATCAACAACTTAGGAGTGTAGTGCAACAGTCGTGAGGCCTGTGATGTGTAGCAGTCAAACAATTGCCTGGACTGAGGGGATGGGGATCGCGGCTCTAGTCATGCCTGATTCAGAGGCTGTTTAGAAGTTACTTTGGCATTTTTGTTGCAGGTTCTTAAATCGGGGATGGTTCAGCCAGCATTGAAAAGATCAGAGAAAAAGGGGTAAGGAAAGATCGTAGGAAACCCGTTTCTTTCCCTCTTCTTCAGTGCCTGTTGCAGGTCTCAGCAGTGGTGTACCTATGTGCTTACGAATGCGCCCTCTTTCGAGCTGTGTTTGGCCTTTTTTGTGGTGAACTGGTTTCATAGAGTGTGTGCTCGGTAGACAATTTGTAGGCGGATTATGTTTTTTTTCTGGGAAGGCAGTCAAAGTGTGTATTCGGCGTTCAAAAAATGATTAGATGGGTAAAGGTGTATGATGGCCATAGGGGCATTAGGTAGGGGCAGTTGTCTGGTGAGTTTGCTGCAGAGTTTTCATGCCATCTGGCCTGAGTCGTCTTCTTTTTGGTACATGCCAATGGCCAGCCGCTGTCTTGTTTTCAGTTTGCAGCCATCTTGGCCCATTTGGGTCTAGGGGTAACTGATTTTGGTACACACTGCTATAGAATAGCAGTGATACAGAGTTGGACGTGTCACGTATGGGGGAAGATAGGATTAAGCGTTCACTGGAGTTCAGCTAGCTGTCATGTTTCTAATTTTCTCTGTTTCAAGTCCTTAGGTTCAGTTCAGCCTCAAGTTGTGATTCTAGGTCATTCTTTTATGTGTTGGGCACAGCAGCAGGCGGATCTCCTTTGGAAGGGGATGCGGGGTCTTAGGAGGGTGCAGTTTCTTCCCGAGGTTGTCTCACTGGCAAACAGAGGAAATACTCTTCCAGTTTTGGTCCTGCACATTGGTGGGAACATGTGTAGAGTCAAACTGGGAAACTGATAACACTTATAAAAACTGATATTCAGCGTTCTGTGGATTTATTCACCCAAGTTATACTGGTTTGGAGCGAGGTGATATATCTCCAGCTGTGAAGGGGTGCAAGGAATCCAGTGGGGATGGAAAGGAGGTTGCTAAACATGCCGTGTCATGGCACGTGCGCTCCCCTTGTGGCTTAGTGATACATGTCAGGTTGGAAGTAGATAATGCCAATTTACTATTGTCCGACGGGATGCGTCTGAATGCTATTTGGGCCAACGTATTTCTTTAGGGTCTTCAGGACTGCATTGATAAAGCATTGGCCTGTCTGGGTAGGGGTGGTCATCAGCCTATAGAGGGCTGTACAGCCTTCTTCCATGGTGGGTAAACCCATCGCCCATGAAGAAAATGGTGGCTTAACATGCTCATAGCAGAACAGTGCACCAACAGCACAAGCACACAAGTTAAAGACAAAACTGTTTGAGTTCATGTTTATGGGCAAGGACTGTTCTTTATGTTTAATGGTTGTAATAAAAGCTGTGGCCACTCCACTTATACCCAGAACTTCTGCCAACCGCTGACAATAGAACTCATTGATTTCAATGGATTCCCTCACGTTCAGCGCCCACATTTCCCTTTATCATAAAAATATGCAACATGCTCTATTTTTGTGCCACGCTGGGTGTCTATTGGGATGCGTAATCGCAATCGTAGCAGTAGGATTTCACGGTGTTAATTGATAACATCAGGGTATAATTAGGCTGCTGAGTTGGATCAAAACCGGCACAGGTGTGTCTCATGGCGACGTGAATGGGCCCGGCCTCGCAAAAAAGTAAAGTCAAATGCATGGGAATGCGCACAAAAGCACATGAAAGTCGCCCATAAAGAAGCATGGGCATCCGCAAATGGATTTAAGCATGCAGACTTGTTTTGCGGACCTTTTCGTCCGGAAAACAAAGTGCAGCGTGCTCCATTCTTGTGTTCCTCCTACATGGACGGCTTCCATTAAGGTCAATGGAAGCCGTCTGATCCGGGGCCTGTCCGGATGTGACATTGATCTGCTGGAAAGCAGGAGATGTAAAAAAAATCTATACTGTGCATGTCCCACAGCGCGACATGCGGACCATCCGCAGCACAGATAACCCGGAAGTGGAGAGGTGCGTGTGGATACTGACAACTCCACGCACAGGTACGCAGGGTCCTCGGCCACGGGCATGGTGGGATTCTGCTGTGGGCTCTCACATGCGGGATCCAACGCATCCGTGGACATTAGGCCTTATTTATAGTACTGGGCTCCCTATATGGAGAAGAGAGCCCTTATGGGCCCCCTAAGGCTTCTCAGCCTGGGGCAATCGCATCCTCTATATTTACACCCTTGGGCTGTGGTGTTCTTTTGGTGATGCGCAGTGTTGGCTTTACGCCAAACATACCTTTAGGAATTATGACCAAAAAGTTGCACCTTGGTCTCGTCAGACCATAACATGTTTTCCCACATACATCGAGTCTGCCAGAAGCAGGTTTGGCAAAACATCCAGGCTCGGATCTTGCCCCCTGCCCCACAGCCCAGACATGTGAAGAATATGGCAGATGGTTGTCACACACGTTACACAAGCAGTACTCGCCAGAAATTCCTGCAGCTCCTTTACTGTTGGAGGAGGAATTCATCTTGGGTGGATTTTTTGTGAACATTTATGTACATTTCACACCGTGTCCAACGTTTTTAGAATTGGAGTTATAAATAATAGGAAATGCAATTGCAGAATGCCGATGGGCAACCATGGCAGCCCGAGGGTAGGAAAGGCTTCCAGACATGCCACAGCTCTATGACTATTACTGCCTATTCACATGACCGTGATTTCAGCCCGTATTACGCACACACTGACGGCCGTGTGACACATGGTGAATGAAGTTAATGAAAGTGCATGGACTTCCATTGATTCATTCACATTAGCGTGTAAAAGATCACAGCATGCTCCATTTTACCGTGTATCACGCAGCGTGAGCCCTATTCTTTCCCATGGGCAGTGTATGTAACGCTGTCCATATGTAATATGTTGGATATGGGCGATGATACATACGCAACCCGCTATGAGACAGAGCAGGGAATTAAAAAATAAAAAAGTCACACTGCGCACGACAGAATGCGTGAGATACGTTGTTACGTGCGGTGCGCTCCCTGCCATACGCAGCGATGGCCGTCTCTCTGGCAGCCCATGAGCCCTCACACAAACCGGTAAAATGCTGCGTGGGTCATGCAGCGTTTTACATATACGGTCGTGTGAATGAGCGCTCAGGCTGATTCTTCTGTATGGCCTAATCGATTGCTTTCCAGTTTCAGACTGTCAGGGAATAGTACTTGGCTGCACTGAGTATACCAAAGATCACATTGTGACGCCTCTAGTGGCTCCTAATAGATAGCAAGTCTCTAATAATTTTATTAAAATTGTAGTTTTAAAAATTGCTTTATTTAGTAAAAGTGACACATGCGATATCACTGTAATCACCGCGACCTGTATAACTTCCTGCACACGTACAAACCCATTATACTATGACCAACACTACTAAACATAGAACTGCATAAGGGCCAAATAATCCCGTCACACCATGCTCACATATTACACCACACAGTGGGTAATAACACGATACTGTTATCAGGGGCAAACTATACCCCCAGACTGTGAACACATAATATCTCCATAGTGTTTGCTGCCCTATACAGTGCCTATATAGCAGTAGATATCAGCTCTACACAGGTGTTCTGCAGACTATACAAGTGATTACAGTACTGTTATATCCAATAATCACAGGTGACTTCCTCTTACTGAAGACCTTACTTTTTTTTTTTTTTTTAATCTCCATCTAGCCTAGACCACCATGACAACTTCTTCCAGCCAAAACTTGTCTCTGCAGAATTTAACATAATCTACCTATCCATAGTTTCCCAGGTGGTAATAATGCCACCCATGGTGGCCCACACATGAATAGTATCCCCCTCTTTGTCTTCCTTGTAGGCCACGCACAGTAAGTGCCACTTTTAGTGCCCCCCACACAGTAAAAGTGTCCCCACTCAGTAATAATGCCCCCAATAGGCTGCATTCAGTAATGCCCTTATCAAGTATTCCACCCCTCGTTAGTAATGCCCCTCGCAGGCCCCTACTCAGTATTAATGCCCCTGGATGGATTGTATCTAACAAGAATACATGTAGTTAAGCACATTTGTCCGGGATTCCAATGACCTTGTATCTGTCTTATCTCGGGTCACTATCTGGACTTGTCACTCATTAAGATCTTTATCTGCATAACTGGGATTAGATATTGGAACCGGACTGTGTAATCCATAATGTGTAATACTCATAAAGCCGGGTAAATGGTAATCCCGAAAATATCGACTTAGAATGTTACAAACATGTTGGTTGGTGATAAAAGCTTAGATATACAGTGTAATGGGTGCTCGCTACTAGAGGAGTAAGAGGGGCGGTTGTATCAGAGATGCTTCTATAATATGAGGGTAAGGAGGAACTTCGCATATTAAATCTAGCAATTGATGCATTTCATGGCTATCAGCCTCTTCAGAAAGCTGGGGTGTACACGCCTGTAGCGACGCGTCTGTGCTTTGTGGTATCGCCCACTGAAGAGGTTAATTCTCTTTAGCAAATTTAAAGGGAACAGTACCTGCAATATCACTATTAGCGGTGTGCATCTTGTTCCTCGCACCTTGACAACGATCTGGTGATCACCTGATCAACACGAGTCCTGGATGGTGGACGCCCCTCATCAAATATACATGAGCTATGTTAAGGACAGGTCATCAATAGATGAAAGCTGGACAACCCCTTCAGCACTGATTCTTGGGGGGGGTTACATTTTTGGAACTCCAGCATGTTGTGTCGTTGTTTCACCACAATCACAGCAAAACCGTAGCAGAAACCACATGTATTTACCAAAGTTTTTGCTGCTTTTTTTTAGAGGGGTAATGGTGCCACTTCCTGTCACAGCAAAGCAAATTCGTATTAAAGTACAGTAACCTACGACTTCACGAAATGAAAAGAAAACATCCGGTAATTCAGGAAAAGATAAGGAGAACAGAATGTTTAGGTGACTCAATCTTATATGTACATAGTATCAGCGGAATGATGCAAGTTGTGTAATAGATTCCTCCAAAGCTGGGCATACAAGGCTTGATACTACATGATTCATGATTCATTACTATCGAGGCATACACTGATGTGCCAGAAGTAATGGGACAAGAACTAATATCATGTAGAACCCCCTCTAGTGCAGCCGCTCAATATGTCATTGATTCCACAAGTAGCCTGAAGACACCTGGAGGGATGTTGAGCTGTCTGGAGAGTCAACAACAGCTCTGTGGTATTTGTAAGTTGAGGATCTCGGATGTGAATGGACATCTCCACCACATCCCATAAATGCTCAATTGCACTCATGTCAGGTGATAGCGCAGGCGGCACCATTCATAGGAACTCTCAAGAATGCTCCTCCATCCAATTCTGGATAATGTGGGCCTGATAGCATGTTGCATCATTCTGCTGGAATGCCCCATCATTGTGGGGGTACATGGAATCCATGAAGGATTGCAAATGGTACCCAAACAGTGAAACACATTGGACATTGGTCAATGATGTGTTTAGGTGAACCCAACCAATACCATAAGAATACTCCCCACATCAGTATGGAACCACCACCCATACTTAATGGCTTAATGGGGTCTACACCACACACAAACCCTGTCATCAGCCCAAAACAATTGGTACCATGACTCACCACATGTTGCCAGTCCTCTCGGGTCAAGTTATCAACTTCACAAGCCCAGGTGAGGCGCTGTGTCCAGTGTTGTGGTGGCAACACAGGCACTATGGTGGGTCTTCTACTCCCGTATCCCATGGAAGCTAAGGAGCGCCGTACTGACCTGCAGGATATTTATGTGGGGACTCCTGCATTGAATTTGGATGTGATTTCTTCTGGAGTCACTTATCTGTTCGCACTTCTAGGCAGATTCTGCGTGTCACTATCATTGGGCACCAGTGGAGGCTACTCTGCTCCCCACTGTGGGTGGTTATGCATTCAGTGATGTGTTCCCAGTACACACAGTACACTATAGGTCAAGAAATGTTAAATGCTCGCACAACTTTAAACATGGAACGTCCCATCTGTCTGGCACCGACTATCACTCCTTGTTCCAACTTCATTAATTCATGTTGCATTGCCATGAGCACGCTGGCCGGTGTTCAACCTCACTTACAAGGTGTCATACTCAAGCAGGTGATTGTGTCAAAGTGTGAGTGTCTATTTTGATGGGTGTGGCTTATATAACAGGTCATGACCCCAATGAAATGACATAAATACAATATAAAACTAAAGCTGACAGAAATACAGTATAGAAATGTAAAGAGGAATGGCTGAAGTCTGAGACAGAGTGCGAATTGCGAATGTCACATAGATGGAGATCTCAGTCCTACACATGGAGTTATGGGTAAAAAACCCATCATATCACCAATTGAAACACATCATACAAGTTACAAGAATAGAAGCGTTCAAAATATAACTGGAGAACTCTGTTGTAAAATTAGTGCAAGGCCGGGTCACGTGACCGCATGCTCATTGCAGATTACCCCCGCAGGTTTTGCACGCATAATACGCAGTAGCAATCCCCCCGACACTTCCATTGTGATGCTCACACAAGCCACGTGAAATACATGCGCAAAATAAAATCTTGCCCTCTATTACGCAGCCATACACGCCAAGACAGTGTATAAGAGTTGGCGGTACGCAGTCAGATATATGAGCATGGCACGCCAGGAACACGGCTGCGAAAGCCTAAGACCTCCTCTTATTAAATTGAGATAATGTAGCTCGCTGGTAATCCCTACAGCCGCTGACAGAGCAGTGAGAGCGCTCTGCAAATATACAAACCAGGAAAACTGCAGGGGGCAAAAAAGGAGCAAGGAGGAAGATAGAAGGAGGTCATGGAGGAAGGATAGAGCGCACTAGTCTTGAAAGCCAAGTGATACAATACAGAGGGTTATTAGAGCTCAACAAATCATCCCACAGAGTCCTAATGGTGAAGCTATATGAATCATCCTCTTCTTGGCTTAGTCTCCTCTCCTCAGATATTCCGAGGCGTCACTGTCAGCCCTCCGGTCCGCCACAACAGCATTGCTTAGTTCTACTACTGTACTTTATGTTATTAGCTTGGTTCTGGTGCTGCATTTATGTTATGATCTTGGTTCTGGTGCTGTATTCATGTTATGAGCTTGGTTCTGGTACAGTATTTATTCACTGAGCTGTTGTGGTGAAGGTCTGCTACTATCTTGCTGCTTTCTGCACACATAGAATACAGGCAGACTACCTATTTGTGCATTTTTTTTAATAATGGGGGCACCACACAGGATGCTATCTAAACTAAGGCCGGCACTGGCCATAGCCCATTATTATTTATGAAGTCATGAATATATCTGTGCGTGTTTCTTTTCTGAGCTCTTTCTTTTGACTTGTTAGTATACTTTTAATGCTTCTTATGAATGTGTTGTGCATAAAAGTATCTATATATTTTATGATAATGTCATGTTCCCTTTTTAACATTGGTATAGTATCTATATAGGCTTGGTTCTGGTACCTATCTATGTAGGTAGCTCGATTCTGGTACTATATCTATGTAGGTAGCTTGGTTCTGGTACTGCATCTATGTTCTAAGCTCAGTTCTGGTACTGTATGTATATAATGTCAGATCATTTTAAAACCTTAGACTGGTGGGGGGACCAAAATCTTAATACAGCCCAAGACTCATAGCAAACTTTATCTGCTCCTGTTGAAAATGTATCCTGAAACCATAACTCTATGACAAACTGGTAATTGGTTTTGAAGCTCCAAAAAGATCAACCAAAAGTAACACAAAATGGAGATTAAAGAAAACTAAGCAGCTGGTTTACACAGGAATACTTTCATATAACAGTCGGGGCGCCTTCACACTCACAATCGCGATATCGCAGCGTTTTTTAATGCAAATGTCAATAGGACTTTCTAATGTTAAAAGTTTGTGCTTTACGACTTTTGCGTGATGCGTTTTTAACATTAGAAAGTCCTATTGACATTTGCATTACAAAAATCACAGTGATATTGCGATTGAACGTGTGAAGGCACCTTTGGGAAGAGCTTCTGGAAGCTGTAAATCACTTACTATGAGAAGACAGCAGCTTCTTCAGGGTCTGTACAGAACACACCATGCAGCAAAATATAACATGGAGCGGTCATCACCTGATGCACAAAGGCGTTGCTTTGTGTAGTACCACACTGTACTGTAGAGAGGCGCTACTCGACAGCCAATCAGGGCATCTACTTCAGTACTACAGATGTTTTACAGATATTTACTAAGACATGTTTTGAATGTCCATCTTATTGTGTATCTTGCAAAGACTTCGCCAAAGTTGTATTATCATTAATGTCTTGTTTTCTTGTATATTTAAAAAACAATAAAAAGTTATTGTTTATAAACAGACGCGTCAGGAGAGCCGACCGGAGAGCCGACCGGAGAGCGCGGAAAACCGACCGGAGAGCGCGGAGAGCCGACCGGAGAGCCGACCGGAGAGCGCGGAGAGAGCCGACCGGAGAGCGCGGAGAGAGCCGACCGGAGAGCGCGGAGAGAGCCGACCGGAGAGCGCGGAGAGAGCCGACCGGAGAGCGCGGAGAGAGCCGACCGGAGAGCGCGGAGAGAGCCGACCGGAGAGCCGACCGGAGAGCGCGGAGAGAGCCGACCGGAGAGCCGACCGGAGAGCGCGGAGAGAGCCGACCGGAGAGCGCGGAGAGAGCCGACCAGAGAGCCGACCGGAGAGCCGACCGGAGAGCCGACCGGAGAGCCGACCGGAGAGCGCGGAGAGAGCCGACCGGAGAGCCGACCGGAGAGCACAGAGAGCCAACCGGAGAGCGCGGAGAGCCGACCGAAGAGCGCGGAGAGTGATGGATTCCCTTTACCAATATTTGGTAACTAACGGCTCATGATTAGACCGCCTTGTTCTGCTCACGGTGTCCCACTGTGTTAAACACAATTGCTTTCAATTTGAATGTTGGCAGGACTCTGCGGAAGGGAAGAGCAGCAAACAATGAGGCTGTTTTTAAGTCAAGATGTTCAAATAAATCAAAATATTTTCCCTTAAATATTATTTCAGGCTACAGAATGTAGGAAACACCGGAGAACGTTCATCAGTCGGGAGTAAGAAGCTTGTGCAGGGAAAGGATATTACTTTACAAGGAAGGCCAGATTCACGTGAACACAATACGCAGTGAATAGAGACCATCGATTTCAATGGGTTCATTCATATAAGCGTACTCTGCTTACGCATTTTGCTTGCACAAAGAAATACGCTCCTCACCACTGTTTGCAATGGAAGGGACAGGGCGTAGCTAAGCTCCGCCTTGTCCCGCCCCTCCCATTGCAAACAGTGGTAGGGGCGGGAGCTCAGCACATTAGCTCCCGCCTCATCTTGCATTCCCTTGCAGAGAGGGGCAGCATATGGCTGCCTGTCCACAGGCATATTTTCGTTGCATTCCCCACAGCGATAATCTGGCCGCGGGGAACGCAGTGAAAGCTTTCCATAGCGTTGATAAGGAAAGTGTTACCCCTCTGTCCACGAGCGGAGAATCATAGCAATTCTCCACTCGCGGGTAGCAATTCGCAGCATGTGATAAAGATTTGGTTCAAGCTAACTAGGACCAAACCAAACTTTTCAAAAGACCACTCATCTCTCTTTATAAGCTTGGTTCTGGTACAGTATTTATTTACTGGGCTATTCTGGTGTGGGTATGCAGGTGGTCCTCATTGTCTCGCGGGTCCCTACTCTATCTAGACAACTTCCACATGAATCCTGCCTGCATGCGGGGCATTCATCCTCACAAGGACAGCCCCACGCTGGAACCTAGAGACCTAACTCCCCCTATCTGGCAAACAATCCACAGTAGGACAGTACACAGCTCACACCAACATGCAGGTGAATGCAAACCTCACGGAACCCCATACACTCTGAACAGTACTGTTCACACCATATGTCCGGTCACCTGCACAGACATACTGAACACAACACTGTTCACACAAACACCATGTATGGAGCAAACAGGGTGTTGGAAAACCAGCATCTTCTAGCAGAGGTGCTGGTATTTATGTGCAGCAGACCAGGGGGATTGGCTGGACAAACTCCACACCCAGCCAGCTCAATTATCCGACACCTGTGGATCTTTGCTGCTGGAAACCCATATAGAACAACAGCTCCAAGCAGCACAACCTGACAAAAAGTATTCTGAGGACCTCCAGGTATGCAGTGCATGTCTATCATTTAAACTATGCTGTTCCTCAGTAAGGAATTACTCCAAAGCAGTGATAAACCCTAACGCCAACTAACCTCCTCAAAATTCAGCTTAGGCCGCCTGCAGACGAGCGGGTCGGATCCGGCGGCGAGAATTCTCGCCGCGTGACCCGTCCTGAGAGCCTGCAGTGACGAGCGCGTACTCACCCGCGCCTGGTGGCCCCGGCTCTTTCATGTGCCGGCTGCCGCGCAGCCGGCGCATGCGCAGACCGGAGCCAGCAGCCGGGTGAGTGCAAGCCCCGCACAAAAATAGGACATGCCGCGGTTTGTTTGCCACGCGAGATTTCGCGCGGCCAAACCGCGGCCGTCTGCATAGGAGTGCGTATTGTAATGCACTCCTAAGCAGACTTTCAGTGGCAGAAATCCCGCGGGAAATACCGCCGCAGGATTTCCGCCCGTCTGCAGGCGGCCTTAGGGGAAGCCATCCTCTGTGAGGGTATACCTAATGTAGAAGGGTCACAAAACTGTGACCACAAATGGTAACTGAGTCTGGAGAATACTGATTACCTAATAGGTGTCCAGATCAGAACTCCCTCCAAGTCCTGATCTTTGCTGGAGTAAAGAGCCACTACAAAAGAATGGTTCTAACTCTGGTGAACCAATGGATAACAATAGACTGATGCCCAATAATGCCAGTGGATGCCATGTAACATTTGCCCCAGTGATAACTTCTGTTCATAGAAAAGCAGGACTCTTCACCTTAATGAAAAAGGGTTGTCTAACGTAGACACCTCTTTGAAGAATTATGAAATAGAGCCCATGTGGCCACCAACATTTCCATTGACTGCAGCATAAGATCAACTATGTCAGGACTCGGGGTCCGGGAAACTGGAGGTCCCTGAAAATACCCGCAACCCCTGTCCCTTCCTACTTGCCCCCCTGGGCTACGCCCCAGGGCGACAACTGGGCGACGGTCCCTACACTCACTAAGGAAGGGGGACGCGGGGACTAACGAACAGACAGACACTGGAACAAACAACAGCAAGGAGAGTCAGACAATCCGGGTCAGCAACGAGAGGGTACGTGGTACAAGAGGGTCAGGCAAAGGCAACGTCAGGTCAAAAGGCAGAGGGTCGGTAACAGGAGTCAGGAGTCAGAAAGATGCAGTACGCTGGTGTAGCAGGAAATCCAAGACTAACACTGGCACTGGTCAGGAGACATCAGCAGGTTTAAATGCTGTCAGAGCTCCCGCCCAAGCAGCTGATTGGGGCGGGGAGCCTGACAGCAGCTGAGTGCACCCAGCCGCCCTGGGGAACCCGCCCCCAGCCCTGCAGGAGGCAGGACAGGAGACACACGTTTGGTTGCCAGGATACCTAGGACGCATCGCAGGGCAACACCCACCGCGTCCCTAGCAACCCGGCGGTGAGGCGGAGCCCGGCAGCCAGGGGAGGTGACGAGGACCGGGGCTCCCCTGCGCCGCACAGCGGCCGCACGTGTGATCGGAGCGGCGGTGCGGGTACGACGGACCCGCAAACCGCCAGTCCTTACAAACTACTCTTCTATGAAGGATCTGTAGGTGTTGGTTGACTAGTCATAAAACAATCTTATACATTAATAAGACACTATGACCCTCACCGATCAGCTGACGAGAAGCTGCTATGGATGGCTGGAATGCTTAGAATGCCATCTGTAATGGCAGTGGTCCCGTTTGGCATTGCAGCTTCAGTGGGAGAGAGCTGCAATACCAAACCAGGCCACTGCTGAATGGATGGCGTTCTGAGCATTCTGGCTGGCAGTAGGAGCTTCTAATCAGTTGATAAGTGGGGTTCTTGAGTGGTGGATGACCTATCTTAAGAGGCAGAAACGTGGTGGGAAAGGGGCCCATCACCTTTAATGCCGGGTGCCCAGACCAGTCTAAGTCTACTCCTTAAAGGGGTTGTCCCGAGGCAGCAAGTGGGTCTATACACTTCTGCATGGCCATAATAATGCACTTTGTAATGTACATTGTGCATTAATTATGAGCCATACAGAAGTTATCAAAAGTTTTATACTTACCTGCTCCGTTGCTGGCGTCCTCGTCTCCATGGTGCCGACTAATTTTCGCCCTCCGATGGCCAAATTAGCCGCGCTTGCGCAGTCCGGGTCTTCTCCTCTTCTCTATGGGGCTCCGTGTAGCTCCGTCACGTGCCGATTCCAGCCAATCAGGAGGCTGGAATCGGCAATGGACCGCACAGAAGCCCTGCGGTCCATGGAGACAGAGGATCCCGGCGGCCATCTTCAGCAGGTGAGTATGAAGACGCCGGACCGCCGGGATTCAGGTAAGCGCTGTGGGGGTTGTTTTTTTAACCCCTGCATCGGGGTTGTCTCGCGCCGAACGGGGGGGGGGTTTAAAAAAAAAAAAAAAACCCGTTTCGGCGCGGGACAACCCCTTTAAGGGTGCCCACCCACTAGCGTTTTTTTACTGCGAAATTCGCAGCGTTTTTTTTTTTCTGCAGGGGTCTTTGGGCTATGGGACATGCAAAGCTAAAATCGCGATCGCGCAAAATCGCGATATCGCGGTAAATCGCGATTTTGCGCAATCGCGATTTTTACATTACAAGTCCCATAGACCCCCTGCAGAAAAAAAAAACCTGTGAATTTCGCAGTGAAAAAAAACGCCAGTGGGTGGGCGCCCTAACAGTAGAAGATGGGATTATTTCCTCTGTGGTACGTTGCATAGGCAATTTATGGTTCAAAATGTCTTTATTGGTTTTTGCATTATATATAAAACTTTCTTTTCTTGTCAAAATAAATCACATTTGTTACAATGAAATTGTTGTTAAACTCTATACTTTTAAATCTCTTATAACATTCGTATGCCCTCGGCGGGCCTCCTCTTGGCCACCGGGATTAGTATTATTGCTGTTACATGTTACAATCATCCGCAACTGTTATCCTATAAAACAGGTATCTAAAACATGTCTACACAACTTGCGTTTTCACTCTAAGAGAAGAGTTAAAGAAAGAAAGAAGAAAATGGGGGGAGGGGGGAGGATGAGAGAGGATTAGGACAAAAAGGGGGGGGGGGGGGAGGGGGACCGACTTGTTCCACTTCTGCTAATTTAAATGGTTTAGGTGGCAGCTCTCCAATCCAGGGGGCCCGCGGCAGCCAGTTGTGGGCATGGTCGGGGGAGCGGAATAGTTCCGTCTGCCACCCACGCGGCCACTTCTTGTGAGTCTCGGAGCTGATTCCAAGTGTACCACACCGTCAGATATTTGTTATATTTCATCTCATCTCTAGCATATAGCTCTTCTAGATGTCTGATTTTATCTAAGGCTTCCAGCCACATTGTCCGAGAAGGTGGGACTGTGGATTTCCATTTTCTGGGAATCACCTGTCGTGCTGCTAATATGAAAAATCTCAGTAGTGAGCTTTTGGCCTGCGCCACTGACCCGGGGAACATAGATAGTAGTACTAATTCCGGGGTTAAATGCGTTTGGCCGCCACTGACCCACGCGTGGAGAGCCCCCACCTCTTGCCACAGAGGGCCTATCAGTGCACATGCCCACCATATATGAGTATAGGTACCTTTCTCCGATAGGCATCTCCAGCAGACATCCGGACATTGGGGGCAAAATCTGGCCAGCCTCTCCGGGGTCCTGTACCATCTCGTGATGATCTTGTAGTTTAGCTCTTGCATTTTACTCGAGATATTTATTTTGTAAGTCAGTATGTAGGCCTTCTTCCATGACTCCTCTGTGTATGTGGCTTCCAGCTCTCGCTCCCACGCCCCCTCTAAATCCCTTCCTCTATCCCGTGAATCCTCTTCTATCAAGAATTTATATAATTCTGAGATTTTTTGTTTTTTCCCCCGGTTATGTATGAACTGCTTCTCGAATGGTGTCATGGGCACGTTTACCTCCTCGGGCCTCCCCAGGGATCTTATGTAATGGCTTAATTGGAGGTACTGGTACCATGCTCCAGCCGGGGGTCCCCGATCTCCCACCACCTCCCTCAGGGGCCTAAGTCCCTCTGTCCCCAACATGTCCCTCACCCTAGGGATCTCTGTTGGCCGTGTGTCAGTCATCATCTTTGTAAGGGATGAGCCTTTGAAGAAAAGTGGAATTCCTGCATTGCCCACCAGGGGTGTCAGGGGGCCCGGTCTCGCTATTAGTTTTGTTTTTGTGGCTGGGCCTATCCAGGTCACCAAAATATTTTCCACGAAGGGCGACAGTCCCAGGTTTCTCAATCCCTTATTTCCCGGTATCCATATCAGGCCCTGTCCTTTGTATGGTACCGCCTCCTGCTCCATTCTCACCCAACGCTTTTGAGGATTCTTATGTGTTAGTTCTAGGATGCAGCGAGACAAGGTGGCCTTATAGTATAATGCTATGTTTGGGATTCCCATCCCTCCGCGATCCCGTGGGCCAGTAAGTGCCCTCCAATTACGTCGAGGTTGTCTGCCCCCCCATATGAACCGCATCATCGCCTTTCTAATCCGGTTTAGGTATACTCCCGGTAATTGAATCGGGACGGTTTGAAAGGTATATAAGATTCTGGGTAATATGTTCATTTTTATCGTACTTATTCTACCAAACCAGGAGAGGGGCACTGTCCGCCACCTGTCTAAGTCCTCCTCTATTTTAGTGAGCAACGGCTTATAATTTTTCCGAAACAGGTCGGCTATGTCGGGTGTAATTGTGCTTCCTAGGTACTTAATGCTGTCTTTATTCCACGTGAATGGGAAAGCGGACTTTATTGCCTCTGTTTCTTCTTCTGGGATGTTTACATTAAGTATCTCTGACTTGCTCAGATTGACTTTAAAATTTGAAAGTCGGCCGAATAATTGGAATTCTTTTAATATGTTTGGTAGGGCAATTCTAGGATTGGACATGTAAATTAGTAGGTCATCGGCATACAAGGCTGTTTTCTGCTCATCGTTATTCAGTTGTACTCCTTTAATGCTCTCATTTGCCCGTAGGGCACTTGCCAAGGTTTCCATGACAATGATGTACAGATAAGGAGACAGCGGGCATCCCTGGCGCGTGCCGTTTTTAATCTGTAGCTGTTGTGATAACCGTCCATTTACTCTAATCCGGGCCGAGGGACCGGCATATAGTGCCATCACCCATCCTAGGAACCGCGGGCCCAGCCCGATTTGCTCGAGGGCCGCCGCCAGAAATCCCCACCCCACCCTGTCAAACGCCTTCTCTGCGTCAACAGTTAAGAGGCATAATGGCTCTCCTGTATACTTCGCCCTGGACAGGAGGGATAGTGTTCTTATCGTGTTATCCGCCGCTTCCCTACCGGGGACAAACCCCACCTGATCCCCATGTATCAAGTTGGGTATATGGGGCTGGAGGCGGCCAGCGAGCATCTTAGAGAACAGCTTCGTGTCTACGTTCAGCAGCGAAATTGGCCTATAACTTCCACATTGGGCAGGGTCCTTCCCGGGCTTGGGAAGGACCGTGATTACTGCCTGTAGGGCCTGTTTCGGGAAGGGGCAGACCCCAGAGACAGCATTAAAGGCCTCTAGCATCATAGGGGCCAGCTGATCATAAAATACCTTAAAGAAACGGGGTGTGAAGCCATCTGGGCCCGGGCTCTTGCCTATCTTTAGGGACCCTACTGCCTCCTTCAATTCCTGTGATGTAAAATCGCTTTCCAGGGCCTGTTTGTCGGGGTCCTGTAGCTGGTTAACCGTGTGCTTTGCTATATATGCTTTTCTCTCATTTGCTAGTTCCTGTCCCTGTTCTCCCTGTCTCTCTTCTAGGTTATACAGATCCTGATAGAACGTTTGGAAGCTTTCTAGTATGCCGGTATTATGGTGAACTAACCCCTCTCCTGGTTTGTTAACTGCGAACACGTACGACTGCTGAGTCCTAGGATTCAGGGCTCTAGCAAGTCCCTTTCCACACTTATTCCCAAATTCATAGAACCACCCATTTGATTTGTCTCTCTGGCAGAGAGATGCTTGGTCCAAAATGCGGAGTATTTCCATCCGCTTAGAGGATATCTCCGAGGCAATGTTATCTGTCGGCAATGATTTGTTAGTGGCCTCTAACTTATTGAGGTCCGCTATTAGTTCCTCGAGCTTGGCCGTTCTAATTTTCTTCAGTCTTGCCCCCTGTGCTATGAATATTCCCCGCAAGACACACTTGAGGGCCTCCCATTTAATAGGGGCTGGAGTGGGGTCTGTTTCATGGTTAGTTTTAAATTCCTCTATCGTTTGCTGTATCTCCTGTTTACAGGCTGCATCGTTCAGCAGGTTATCATTCAGACGCCAACCGAACGATGCACCGTCCCTTCTACCTGTCCCCAGGGAACCCCAGACGGGAGCATGGTCCGACCATATAAACGAGCCCATTGTTGATGAGGGGGATCTATCTAGTAACCCGTGTGATATGTACAGGTAGTCTAATCTGTGATAGCTGTTGTGTGCACCTGAGCGGTAGCTATAATCTTTCTCCCCTGGATGTAGTGTCCTCCACATGTCGATCAGTCTAAGGTTTGCTAGCTTTGTTCTAAGTTTGTGTGTGGATGGTGGGGAAGTCCCCGACTTACCCCCAGATGAGTCTCTTACTGGGTCCATACTGAGGTTAAAGTCACCACCCAGGATGGTACTGGATCCGTCTGCGAATTCCGCCAATGCCCCCAACATCCGGATGCCGAACTGCTGCTGGCCCTGGTTAGGGAAATAAGCATTTGCCACGGTTAGAACCTCATTGTGAACCAGAATCTTTATGAATACAAATCTCCCCATTTCATCCACCTTTGAAGATATGAGTTTGTGAGGAAGACTTTTATGAATAGCGATTGAGGTACCGCCCGCTTTCTTAGTTGGGTGTGGGCTGTGAATCCATGTGGTATAGTGTCGGTGTTTGCATTTGGGGATTTTCGCTTCCTGGAAATGAGTTTCCTGTAATAGGACTATCATCGTTTTTTCCTTGTGCAAGTGATCGAGAATTTGCCCTCTCTTGGCCGGTTTGTTCAGGCCCCTCGTGTTATATGAACAAAATTTTAGATCCGCCATCCCATTTCACTTTGAGTGGTGTTTCTTACAGGCCGGTCTGGGGGGTAAGTTGGGTGTTGGGAGATAGGATAAGGAGAGGTAACAGAGAGAGGAGAAAGCAAAAGGTAGAGATTTAGAGAAAAGAGGGGAGCCGCGGGGCGGCCCCTGTGCAGCGTTAGGCTGCTGCACATGTATAGTAGGTGAGCTACTGGCATAACGTATGCCAGTATATGCACTGGGTGCATTTGGTCACCTAGGGTGTGAGGCGTGAAGAGACGGCTGCGTGAGCTGCGCTCTCCCGCGTCCCACCCCAGGCATAGTGGTTTTTAAGTATGCAATAGGCCTCTACTCCGGGCCTTGTTTGCTGACTCATGAGGCACCGATGCTAACATTAACAACATCTCCAACTTCAATAACATTTTAACGAATACTGGACAGCTTCTCGCTCCCCGGACCGGGATTGGGGAGGTTCGGTGGTGCATAGGCTATTATATTGTTATCCTGGAGGGAAGGTAGGTGGGGGGGGGGGGGCAAGCAAATCTCGTAGTGTCCCATGTCCCTTATTCGTTCTTCCTTCTACCCTGCCGCCGGTCCCGTCTTGTCACCTCCTCCCCCTGGACCACCGCTTAAAGGGTGGCGCAAAACTTAACAACATGAAACAATGGGGAGAAGAACTTTGTTACTGTGGTTGCTGAAACATAGCACGTATGGAAAGTGAGTCAATTAGGGAGCAGTCGCTTCCCGTGACCTCCGTGGTTGAGGTTGTTTCAATAAGGTCTAAATATCTTAAATCAGGTGGCGTCATCTACTGGTGCACGCCTCTCTCGACGTGATCTTGCTGGGATGGTTTGCCACTGTTCCTGGGCGGTGGGCGCTACTACGGTCGGCGTTTCAGGCCACTCTGGTAACGCTATCATTGGCAGGTTCAATGTGCCTAGGAAGTTTGGTAAATCCCCTAAAGAGCGGAACGTGGCCGTCTTCCCGTCCTTCCTGGCCGTTAGAGAAAAGGGGAAGCCCCATCTGTACTGGATCCCTTGATTTTTCAGGACTGTTAAGATCGGTCTTAGGGCCCCTCTTAAGCGTAGGGTATGCCTAGCCAGGTCCTGCAGGAGCATAATCGGTTTGCCTTTATAATTCAGGTCCCCTTTTTCTCTGGCTTTGCGGAGAATGATATCTTTTATTTTGAAAAAATGGATCCTGCAAATAACGTCCCGCGGTCTATTAGGATCCATTGACTTGGGGCCCAGGGCTCTATGAATGCGATCGATTTCAATGTGGTGTTCTGCTGGGTCATCTATTAACTGCTGGAAAAATGATTGCGCCCATGCTTCTAAATGTTGCCCTTCTACTTCTTCTGGCAGGCCGCGTATTCGTAAATTATTCCTGCGGTTCCTGTTTTCCAGGTCGTCAATATGCATGATAATGCTTGTTATCTGGTCGGCTTGGGCCTGTATAGCTTGCCTATGCGTTTCTAAAATGGCCGCTGTACTTTCTTGTGTCTCCTCCACCTGCAGGATTCTATGGCCCAGGTGCTGCATGTCTGCGTGCATTTGTTCCATAACTTGTTTGTTGGATGCTTCCAGCCTCTGGAAAAGGCTGTCTAGCTCTGACCGTGTGGGGATTGCCATTATGCGGCTTTTCCATGCCTCTTCTCCCTCTGCTGCTGGGGGGGGGGGCGGGGTTCGCGCCCCTGTTTTTGTGACGGTGCTCGTAGTGTGAGGTTTAGGGGTCTGCAGGGCCTGGGACCATGTTAGCAGGTTCTGATTCTCCCCCTCCGTGTGGACTGGGGCTGGGGGTGAGTGTTTGCCATGTGGGATGCTTGGGCTGCTGCCCGCACTACTCACGCGTCCCCTGCCTGTGGGGGTGGTCGGTGGTGCTTCCCCCTCTGACTCAGATGCACTCCTGTGATCTTCTTTCTCCTTCTCTTCGCCTCCCGGCGGCTTGCTGCTGCTGTTTCCCCCTGGCGAGGGCTTGCCAGACCGCTGCTGCTTATCCCCTACGGGGGCCGGAGCCGGCGCCGGGCTCTCATGCTTCGGCGCTCCCGCTCTCGCGAGAGCGGGCGCCATCTTGGATCTTTCCGGCGCTTCTGCCGGAGCGCCGAGAAAACGCTCCAGGGCGCCTTTTTTACTGCTCGCCGCAGGTCCGGAGGTGCGTGGCTGTCTCCTCTGCATTCTCCTGCGGCTGCCTGTACTTCGTGGTCGCTGCTCGGTGCCTCAGAGCTGTCGACCAGGTAGTGGACGCGGGAGCTCGCACAGAATGCGACTCACTCCGCCATCAGCCAGGACACGCCTCCTGCATAGGCAATTTAACATGAAAACATATCGATCCTTGTCCTGCTAACAGATTATTTCCGCCGCCACCCTCACATGTCACAGAGCCGCACAATGAATATGTTAATTTGTTGAGATAATAACGTTTTTACCAATGACTGTTCAGAACAAGAACCACTACAGTCCGCGGCACATAATAGAGTAATGCTAACAAAAGTCATTCATCTTGATTGTCCACCAGGCAAACTTATCTTTAGTCCAGGGCTGGGCATGAAATGCTGTGAACAAGTACATGATAACCATAGCTGCCGGCGCACTTGGCGAATGGCCCAGCAAATCAAAGGTCAAATAAGCTTGCATTCAGACAGCTATAATAGGCTGCATTGTAATTTTGGTATTATATCTGCAATACTCTGACCTCCTGTAGTTTCACCAAACTACTGTAATCACCATAGAGTTCCATGTGTCTGAATTTTCCATGGACTGGGCATGCCTCCCAAACAATGAAACGAGGGAGGACTCTAGCAGCATGCATAGGCACCGATTTTTTTCCCTTATGGTAGGTCACACCCTATTTATGCCTAGCCCTACCCTTTATGTCCCATCACAGTAATAGTGCCCCTCTGTGATCTCCTCACAGTAATACTGCCCCTCAGGGACCCTCTCACAGTAATCGTAGACCTCTAAATAAGGCCGCCTGCAGATGGCCCGGTCGGATACTGCTGCGAGTATTCTTGCAGCGGGATGCGTTCCTGTGCCCCTGCGGCTCACCCGCTCCCAGTGTCTCCATAGCTCTGTGATGTGATGGCTGCCATTCAGCCGGCGCATGCGCAGAGTGGAGGTGACGGGTCTTTACTGACATTTCTGTGCGGGCTTCTGCGAGACCCGCACAGCATGCTGCGATTTGTTTTCCGTGTGTGTTTTCACGCGGACAAATCGTGACCATCTGCATAGGATTGTGTTTTGTAATGCATCCTATGCAGGTGGGCATGGGCGGAAATTCTGCGGGAAATCCTGTCACGGAATTTCCGCCCGTGTGCAGGAGGCCTAATAGTCAGATACCTGTTCTGCACAGTGATAGTGATCACAGTGCAGTTACCTCCAGTGATCACAGATGACATCTCCTCTGATTGGTGTCATGCATTTTTCTTCTCTATCTGGGCTCAATCACTATAAAGATTTTTCCATCCACTACTCCTCATTGAACACTCTCCCCATCCAGCCACCCTGAATAAACGTCTCAGTAACCCCATTATAGTATTAGTGCCCCTCCTTGACCTTCATAGTATGTGTTCCCTCTGTGGCCTCACAAAGTATTAATACCCCCATCTGGACTTACTAATAGTGTCCTCATTAAGTTATGATGCTCTCCGTGTGGTCTCGCTGTTATAGTGCCCCCATGTGTCCCCATAATGCTTCCCTCTGAGGCTCCAAAGTATTCCCCTTTGTGCCCCGCATTAGACTCCACTACAGAAACAGTCGTCATCAGCTGCTGCAGTGACTGCTATGTACTTCACACTCTGGCGCCGGCTACTGACAGTGCGCTGACACTTACCCCAGAGCAGCGAGCTATAAGTGGCCAGCACCAGTATGATGAAGAGCATTTCTGGTAGTGAGGCCCAGTGGTGGGACATACAGCAGCCCTCCCTGGGCAGTGGAACAGACTCCCAAATTTTGCACTGTCCCCTTGAATCCGGGACAGTTGGGTGGCTTGGTCTGGGGGTAATAGGACTACTAAAACATGTCTGTATTGTAAGGGGGTAGTGCTGACAGCATTCAACCTTACTAAATTGGAGCAGTAAAGCCGCTCTGTTCAGTGGCACAGAAGCTGTGAGTTCAAGCCCTGCCTCCTCCGTTCCAGGACCCCACTGAGGTGAACTGGGGGAGCGCTGAAGGCACCCGCTATGAACACCGCAGTGCTGTTTCAGAGGCTCCCTCCTCTGCCAGAGTCACAGCCAGGAAAGGGAGACCAGGAAGAGGCGCAGTAGAGAGGCAGTTCAATACCAGTAGGGAGTGGAGAAAGGCAGAGGGGTGCCGTGTGTGGAGGCTCTACCTCCAAAGGGATGCAGGTGGTGACGCAACCAATGTGTCACTTCCCAGAAGATCAGTTGTGGATTGTCCAAGTGTTTTGTGGTAGAGCATTCCAGAGGATCGATGGTGCTCTAGAGAAGTTCTGGAGGCGAGCGTGCAAGGATCGTATTAGAGGAGTGTTTAGTCTGAGTATGTTAGCAGATCAGATTGTATGGGATGGGTGATGTATGGACAGGAGGGAAGTGATATACGATGATGTGGCACCATGGAGGGTTTTGTGCATGAGAGTGATGAGTTTGAATTGAGTTCTGTAATGGATGGGCAGCCAGTGCAGCAACCGGCATAGTGCAGAGGCGTCTGAGAAGCGGCTGGATAGGAAGATGAGTCTAACTGCCACATTTAGTGTATTGGGGAGGGGAGAGTCTGGTGCGGGGAAGGACTGAGCAGGGAGTTGCAATAGTCGAGTCAGGAATGGATGAGGATGATAATGAGTGTTTTTACCATGTTTGTGGTGAGGAATGGCCAGATTTTAGCAATATTCCTGTGGTGCAGGCGGCATGTTCGGGCCAGAGATTAATTGTGGGGGGTAAAGGAGAGCTCAGGATCCAGTGTGACCCCAAGGCAGCGGGCGTGCTGTCTGGGTGATATGATGGTGCCAGATACTGGTAAACAGAGATGTTGGGGGGAGGTCGGGTGGTTGAAGGCGGAAAGACAAGGTCAGTTTTTGAGATGTTAAATTTGAGAAAAAGGGAGGACATAGTGTTAGAGACAGCGGACAGACAGTCGGTGATGTTTTGGAGGAAAAGTGCAGAGATGTCAATGGAGGAGGTGTATACCTGGGTGTCGTCAGTGTACAGGTAGTATTGGAGGCCGAATCTCTGAAAGGTTTGTCCGATTGGGACTGTGTAGATAGAGAAGAGGAGGGGTCCAAAGACTGAACCCTGGGAGACCCCAACAGCGATAGGAAGTGGACAGGAGGTAGAGCCAGCGAAGGAGACACTGAATGAGCAGTCAGATAGGTAGGAGGAGAACCAGGAGAGAGCAGTGTCCTTTAGGGTGCGGGCAGACGAACGCATAAACGGCGCATTTTTGCGACCAAACGTATATACGTGACCATCTGAGGCAATGGTTTCGAATGTATTCGTTCACATGGGCGATTTTACGGCGCGTAAAAACGGCAATTCGAAAAAAAACGGAACATATGCGACCGAAATACGCGCCAACGCATATTCGATCGCCGAAAAGACCGTTTGCAAAGTAGGAACAAACGAAAATACGCTTTCTAGCTCTGGTCGTGATCGGTGAAAAACGATCGCTCGGGCGATTATACGTTGCGCTCGTGCGAACGTAAATACGCCTACGCTCGTCTGCCCGCACCCTTAGGCCGATAGAGCGAAGTATTGCAAGGAGGAGGTCATAGTCGACAGTGTCAAACACAGCAGAGAGGTCAAGGAGGATTAGTAGGAAGCAGTCGCCCCTCGATTTGGCTGTCATCAGGTCGTTTGATACTTTTGTGAGATCGGTTTGGGTCGAGTGCACTGGGTGGAATCTAGACTGGAGGGGGTCGAGGAGAGAGTTATCAGAGAGAAAGCGTGTGACATGTCGTGTAATGTTTGGAGATTTATTTTTGGAGGTCCCTGATTTTTTCTTTGAAGCCGACGGCTAGTTCTATCATTAGACGGGAGTTATGAGGGTTTCAAATCGGGAAGATCATTTGTAGTAACCAGTATAATATGGGAATCCCCCTTTTATTATTAAGGAAATGGACATCAATTGGTTAAAGTCTCTCAAATCAGATCACATCCAACTTCCTTCATTTAAGTTGCAAACACAAAAGAAGATCCATTTCACTCAGAGAAAACATTTACCAGCCTTATCAACAATTATTTAATACCGTAGACAGCGGAACGCCCCGATGATTTCACTGGCGCCATAAATGGGGTGAAAGGTTTCAGGACTTTTATTGATGATTAACCTAAATTGACAGGCGGGGAGTTATGTTCCCAGGTCATTTCTTCACTGCTGCAGGAATAACGATCTGACAGCCCAGCAATTAGCGGAGCAATAAAAGCAATGTCATACAATTAAGAATGAGAAGAACGTTATCAAATCCGCTTCTTAGAACAGTTTATTCATAGGAGCATCTGAGTTCATTACTTATTTCTCCTCCATGTGACTCTTATTCCCACGAACGTTTTTGCGTGGCTATTTAGCCGCGATAAAATGTTGGCCGAAAATCGCGACTGTCTTCAGCATTCCGATGTATTCAATCAGGCGAACGATTTGTAGCTATATAAAAAAAAAATCACTGTATGACCCCATGAAAAGAATGAGGTTCATATTTGTGCGTCTCCCAACGCACACATCTCTTGTGAGAATCTCGCCCGCGTGAAACCATCTCCCAATACACAAATCTGAGCCCCATTTATTTCTTCCCCACATCACACCACAATGCGATGCAGGAAAAAAAATCACGATATGTTCCATCCCTGTGAATGCCTTCGCCTTGCAATTCTCCCATGGTAGTCAATAGGGCCGGCGTCAGCATCGCAGCACATGCTCGGTGCACGTGGCGCGATGCAAGGTTTACCCATTGAAAACACACGGGGAGTTCGGTTGCAATAAAAACTGCACCAAAAAGTGCATTTGCAAAACTGCGTGCGTTTTCTGCCACATTGTACTACAAGCATCCCTTAGGACTTCGTTCATGTCTTGGTTAACCCCTTAGTGACAAAGCCTGTTTGCGCCTTAGTGACGGAGCCAAATTTTGGAAATCTGACATGCGTCGTTCAACGTAGCATAACTCCGTAAAGGCTTTACATATCCAAGTGATTCTGACATTGTTTTTTTCGCCACATGTTGTTCTTCATTTTGGTTGTAAAAAAAAACGATATAATTTGTGTATATTTATTAAAAGCGCCAAAATTGGGAAAATTTTTAAAAAATTTTCATTTTTTCACATTTTCAACTGTAATATCTCAAATATGTCGAAACATACTGTACACATTTTTGATAAGATATATATTGTCATCTGTTTACTTTATTCTGAATGCACATTTGAAAAACTTTTGTGTTTTTTTAACCATTTAGATGACGTACATATTTAACATTACTTTTCAGCATTTTGAGGAACACTTTGTTTTCCTGCACCAAGCCAAGTTTCCAAAGGCTCATAGGTGTCAGAATGATAGACACCCCCCCCAAATGACCCCATTTTAAAACTACACTCCTTAATGTATCCACTGAGGGGTGTTATGAGTATTTTGACCCCACCGTTTTTTTTTCAGGAATTAATTAAATTTAGAGGAGAAAAAATAAAATTTCATATTTTTGCAAATATAGATACCCCCGTTTCTCCCGTGTTCAGAAACATACCCATTGTGGCCCTAATCTTATGTCTGGATGCACAACGGGGCCTAAAATGAAAGGCGTAGTCGGTGTTTCAGAACATAAATTTTGCTTGAAGGCGTTTTAGGCCCCATAGCACACATGTAGAGCTCTTGAGCGGCCAAAACCATAGAGAACCCCCACAAGTGACCCCATTTTGAAAACTAGACCCCTTAACGAATTCATCTAGGGGTGTACTATGTATTTTGACCCCACAGTTTTTGAATGAATTCTAGCAAAGCAAAAGGAAAAAATTGTGATTTTCGTTTTTTTGTCAATTCTGTCCTTTTAAAAACAGCTTTTTTTGTACAGCACACACATGAATGAAGCCTTGCACCCCAAAATGGATACCCCTGTTTCTCCCGGTTCAGAGACATACCCATTGTGGCCCTAATCTTATGTCTGGATGCACAACGGGGCCCAAAATGAAAGGAGTAGTCGGTGGCTTTCAGAACTGAAATTTAGCATGAAGGGGATTTAGGCCCCATTGCCCACTTGTAGAGCCCTTGAGCCGCCAAAACGACAGAGAACCCCCACAAATGACCCCATTTTGAAAACTAGACCCCTGAACGAATTCATCTAGGGGTGCACTGTGTATTTTTACCCTACAATTTTTGAATAAATCTAACAAAGCAGTAGGAAAAAAATGACAATTTTCATTTTTTTGGCAGTTGTATCAATTTAAAAACTGTTCAACGCTTAACGAGGCCACCCGTCACTGCTCCAGGCTCTCGGCCACCATTGGTCGCTGGGAGCAAGGAAATGTTAAATTTCCTGGGCTCCCCGCCTCCTGCGCATGTGTCCGGTGTTTTGCCAGTGGTCACATGCGCAGAATCCGGGAAAGTTCATGGAAGAAGATCGCGTCGGGTGCAAATACGGAGGCCTCCGGTAAAAAGTTTAATCTCCTCTCACCGATCGCATCGGTGAGGGGAGATGAACCTTCACCTTTTTTTTACTTTTACGTTATCGCCATTATCCATTGTATAACGGCGAACACGTGACCAGGAACCGCTCACGGCGGATCTCCGTGAAATCTCCAGGCTCTCGGCTAAGTTTTGTAGCCAGGAGCAGGGAGATTTTAAATTACGCTGGCAATCCACAGCTTTTGCGCATGCGTCCGCCACTTTGGCGACGGGCGCATGCGCAGAAGCTGGGGTAAGGTCCGCGGATAAATCCGCGGGCCTTAGGTACATCATTTCATCCTCCCTCACGGATATGATCCATGGGGGGGGATGAGGCGAAGGATTTTTTTACTTTTTTTTTTTACTTTTTACACTTTTTAAAAAAACTTTTTTACACTTTTTTTTTACTTTACATGATCACTGCTATCCATTGGATAACAGTGATCATGTCCCTGGTTACATCCCTCTGCTGCTGGCAACACATGGCAGCCAGGAGCAGAGGGATTTTAAATTTCCCGGGGCTCGAGCCCCTCTGTGCACGCTCCTGATGATTGACATCGGGCGCGCATGCGCAGTTGGGTACTTCAGGTCCTGGGACATCGGGGAGGACTTAGGTGAGTATTTTCACCTCCCCTCATGGATCGGATTCATGAGGGGAGGTGAAACTAACACTTTTTAAAAACGTTTTTTAACTTTTTCGCGATCGCCGCTATCCAATGGATAGCGGCGTCCGCGGGCCCGCGGTCCCCGGTAACACCTCCTGGTTTCTGGCTACCTTCAGGAGCCGGGAGCCAGGAGATTTTAAATGTTCCGGGGGCTCCCGGGCTTCTGCGCATGCGCCTGACGTCATCGTCTGGTGCGCATGCACAGAAGGCTGGCGGCGGGTCCGGGAGGACCCGATCTCCGGGGAACACCGCGGACAAGCCGGGTGAGTATTTTCAGCTGCCCTGATGGATCCGATCCATCAGGGCAGCTGAATATCTAACTTTTTACGGACTTTTCTTTACTGTTTTGCGATCGGCGATATCCATTGGATAGCGCCGATCGCAATGCCGGGAGGGACAGCTCCATGCTGTCGGCTACCTGCGGGCACCGACAGCATGGAGCTGTCACGTCCTCAGGCAAGTGGGCATTAATCCAAAGAGGACACATAAAACTACGTCCTCTAGGATTAAAGCCCACTTGCTGAGGACGTAGTTTCCCGATGGGGCCGTCATTAAGGGGTTAAGTATCAATGCGGTTTGTTCCTAGTTGTGGGCCTGTGAATTGTCAAACCAGGTCAACCTTGTGCTATCCAGCCTCGTCAACTTCTAGTCTGCTCAGCTCTGCTACACCATCGCCAGGCATTGTCCACTCATATGTGCTGCCAAGCTACTCCATGATCGCCAGTTAGATCACAGTCTGAGGCCCTATGTCCACGGACAGATTATCACTGCGAAAATCACGGTCAGACGCCCGCCGTGAATTCCGCAGCAATATCCGTCCATAGACATGTTGTGTTAAATGATTCTACCCTGCCCATGAGCGGAAATCAACTGCGATTTTCTGTTCACAGGGGAGAGTAGAAGCCGTTCGTCAATGGAACCTGTTTGTCCTGTGATACTTCCGTTATGAGTACAGCAGAAGTATCACAGGAATTCTGCGTCACCACCCAGCAGCGGCGCATCATGCGCGCCGACTCGCAAGACGAAACACTCGCGGCGGATCAGGAGAGGCGAGTATGGGGTCTCTGGGGGGCGTCGTGTCTGATTCTGCTGCAATATTTCGCAGGAATCCGACCCGACCGTCGGCATGAGGCCTTAAGAATTCACTAAACAAGTATCTATGGTAGATGTTGTATCAGAATAGTAAGAACCAGTTGTTAGTTTATTTATGCATTTTCAGGAAGAATAACAGAGGGACAACACATTACATACCCTGTTTCCTGAAAATAAGCCCTACTTCAATTTTTCGGGAGGCTTGAAATATAAGCCCTACCTCAAAAATAGCCGTAGCTGCATTACATAAAAAAAACAACTTACCTATTAGGCTCAGTCCAGGTCCTCCCACTGGTCTCTAGAGCTCCGCCGTGCATTCTGCAGTCCTCGTTCACCCACAGAAGATAACTTCCTGGTTACGGGATCCATAAACTCCACCTTCAGAGGGCGATGGCTCTGATTGGTTCTCGAGCGCTGCTCACCCGATTAATGCAGCACTCAATGAATCAATGCGATGACTGTGATTGGTTCATTGTGTGTTGCATTGATTGGCTAAGCGGTCGAAGAACCAATCACAGCCATCAAGTTGTGTAGGTGGGATTTATGAAATGGCTAATAAATGCTGCGGCTCAGCACGTTGGTCATGGACCGAGCCTGCTATGTAAGTATAATAAGGCATCCCCCGAAAAGAAGACCCAGTGCCTCTTTTGGGGCAAAAATTAATATAAGACAGCATCTTATTTTTGGGGAAACACGGTCGTTCTTAAAAAAGATGCTCCAGATTTGTTGGTTTATGTAGAATAGAGGTATTTACTACAACAGACATGATGGGAGCGGCGAGAGGCGCCCCACAGTATATGTAACATCCTGGGATCATTCCACTCAGATCTACAGTATCTCTATACTATAAAGCCCCTTATCACACGTACAATAATACTGCAGGTACACCGTGTACGGTATCTAGTGCGAGGCGATTTCCGCTCTGCCTTATATAGAGCTGTTCAAACTCACTTCACTGACATTTCTTATCAGTGCCAACAAGTTCAGGCATGAAGGTTGCAGCGTTATTAAAGTAGCAGGACGGTCTCACTTCCCGCGCGCCATTAATCATTTCAGAAATGCTGTGTCATTCAGTACCCTGTAAATACACATCTTATCAAAACAGTCCTCACCTAGAAGTTGTCGGAATGGAACGAAACTTTCTCTGTGTGAGGCTAACTTCATACGGGCAAGCGCAATATCGGGCAATGAATCACGGCATGGTATCGTGCTCGCCACCATGTGAATTCCCCGCGGATGCGAGGCTGGCATACCTTCGGAGATGTAGCGATGCTGAGGCGGAGGATCGCAGAGATTCTTCCATTGTTTTCAGTGGGAGACATCTCATCACTTGCACCGAGCATGTAGTACAATACTGCCTCTGGCCCCATTGCAAACAATGGGAGATGCGATGCGACCGCATGTAGCAAGATAGAACGGGCTGCGATTCACCATGCAGGAAAACATCGCTCATGTGACTCCAAACAAAAGAAGGTGGTTCATATTTGTGCATCTTGCAAATCTTTCAGGATTTTCTTGTCTGTGTGAAGCAGCCGGATTGTAACGTTAATATAAGTTAGTGATTACAATATCTGAGCTAAAGGGTCATTTATTGTGAAGAACTGATCCCTTGTAGGGAGGCTCTAGTACCCTGTTGTACCGCCTCTAGCTTGGATACAAGATGTGATACAGGCAGGCATGGAGGCTCTAGTACTCTGTTGTACCACCTCTAGCTTGTATACAAGATGTGATACATGTGGGCATGGAGGCTCTAGTACTCTCTTGTACTGTAGTAGACATGATAATTAATTAGCGTAAAATGTCTATTGATTTGTATAAACTAGATGTATTACGCAGCTGTAGTGATTTAACTCTGTAGAGGCTAATGGCTGCATAATTTCATTATGGTAATTGCTGGAGAAAGCATGGTAAAAGATGTGTTCTATAACGTTAGCCTAATGTAAAGCTCCTCTGCAGCCTCTTAAAGGTTAAAGTCACATTGCTATACTGCAAGACTGAAGAACTGTAACCACATTGGGCGTCTTCCCAGTCCTCCCCCACCCTCAACTTCTGAGACAAAGAAGCTACTTTTGCCTGACCACATGTTAAAGAGACAAAGGCTGGCTCATACACTGGACTTGAGAGAGGTGTGGAGAGGGGTGAAGGATTCTTTATGGCCCAACGAATGAGAACTATATATGTTACTGATGTAATGTGTTATACGCCCATAAAGGGCAGGTATTATGTGTTTCAATAAACCTGAGGTTCTGAGCATTGTACACCCAGATCCAGTTTAGACTTGAGACTTACATCTTGTGTCTGACTTGGTTGTTATAAGGCGTGTGCATGCCATACTACACAATTAACCCCTTCCCGCTGCAGGGCGTAAGTTTACATCCTGGCAGCCTGGCACTTCCCGCAACAGGACGTAAACTTACGTCCTGGAGATAGCGCGGGATCACATATGATCCAGCGCTATCCCGCAGCGGGAGCCGGCTGTCAGTTACAGCCGGCGTCCCACTGCAACAGCGGGGGGGCATCGGAGATGCGCCCCCCGCTGTTAACCCCTTCTCTGCCGCGATCTAAGTAGATCGCGGCAGGGAAAGAGTTCACAGAGGGAGCGCGGCTCCCTCTGTGTCTCCGGCCGGAACTCGCGATGTCATCGCGAGAGCCCGGCCTGTCACCATGACAACAGGACGCCAGACACTGGCGTCCTGTATTGCCTATGCCTGAGATCGCTGTATAAGCGATAAGGCATGGCAGAGCAGTAGCTCTGCCATGCCTTATGACAGCGATCATCAGGGCAGTGGTTAAAGTCCCTCAGAGGGACACAAACAGTGTAAAAAAAGCAAAGATTAAAAAAATGTAAAAAAAAGAGTAAAAAACAATTTTTTATGCTTTTTCTCAGATTAGCATAAAAAAAGGTAAAAAAAAAAATAAAACCCCACATACTTGGTATTGTCGCGTCCGTAACGACGTGTACAATAAGTTGCACATGCTTTTGACCGTGCACAGAAAAAGATGCCCAAAAAAACGCTAAAAAACTGAGGCAAAATGCTAATTTTTAGCGTTTTGCCTCCCTAAAAACGTAATAAAAGTGATCAAAAAAGCCGTATGTACCCCATAATGGTACCAGTAAAAACTACAGCTCGTCTCGCAAAAACTAAGCCCTCATAGAGCGCCGTACATCAAAAAATAAAAAAGTTACAGGACTTTGAATGCAGCGATTTAGAACAGAAAAAAGATTTCCAAAAAAAAGGGTTTTTATTGCAAAAAAGTGTGAAAACCTAAAAAAATGTAAGAATTTTGGTATCGTTGTAACCGTACCGGCCCGCATAAAAAATGGAATGTCTCATTTATGCTGCATGATTAACGCTGTAAAAAAAAAAATAAAAAAAATCTATGGCAGAATTGATGCGTTTTCTCTCCCTGCTATCATAAAAAAAATTAAAAAAAGTTTTACAATATAGTCTATGTACCCAAAAGTGGCACCGATAAAAACTACAGTTCGCCACGCAAAAAACAAGCCCTTATACGGCCGCGTCCACGGAAAAATAAAAATGTTATGGCTTTTGATAAACGGAGAAGAAAATCCGCCAAAAATTGTTGCGTCCTTAAGCCCAAAATAGGCCATGTCATGAAGGGGTTAAGAAGCTATAGAATACCCTGAAACCTGCTGGAGAAAATAGCATCCAGTTCAGTACCACCTCTAGCCAGACATCCCGTGTGAGCACACCCTTTATGTACAGGGGCGATCTTCTCACACGATTTTTCTGCATTGCGAGATGCACAGAAATCACTTGAGAAAAGACCCCATTGTGTTTTCCGTGGGTGTATTAATGTGCGATCTTTCCCTCGCAGCACGTCCTATTTTGGGGCGATTCTGGTTTAGAAAATCGCATCGCGCTTGTGTGAACATGCAGGTTTCATGTCAGAGCGAAGAGATTTTTGTTTGCTGCCAATTTTCACATCCTCTTTTTATGCAGCGATGGGAAGCATTTTTCTTGCAATAAGCTCCGCCCTCGCATAAAAAATCGTGGGTTTAAAAGTGCGATATCAGTATCCAAGTTTCTTGGACCAATATTGCATTTGCCTTTCTATATGCACCCTTAGGGCACCTTCACACTGGATCACAACACTGCATATTCTCTGCATATCTGCCCTGCTTGCTTTTTCTGTGTATATTAACAATGTTGTTCACGCCGACCAAGAAAACAGAAGCCGGTCCGATGATTTAATGGGAATATGCACGTAATAGGGTCTAAATATCCCAGTTCAATTCAATTCAATGGGAATTCAGCACTCCGCATTATGTGCCTATGGGCTCGTTCACATGGGCGTCAAAATCGCACAGACGTTAGTCACGCAAAAAAAGAAAAATCAAGGCTAACTTGCCCAAAAATCTCACGGACGGACGATTTTCTGTGACAAAGTCCTGAACCTCATTAACGTTTAAATCACCCACTTAGACGATTGGGACCAACGTGTTGCAGAAACAGATGCGCTGCTGTTCGGAGCTCCCTCGGTTGGTAGAAATCCCCCTGATAACTTCTAATATCTGAACTACAGACCGCTATCATCTTTCCGTCGGGCGCAGGTAAACTCCCTCCCCCCCTCTCTTTTTCCAGCTCCCATATGAGTCTATGGAGGCTTCTGCGATTTCCAGCCAAAAGATAGTTCTAGACCCACATTGTCCATTCCAGTCGCTGAGATCTGTCGCTGATGTCTCATCTTTTTAGGTGCAAATTGTTTTTGCGGCGCTTAAATTGTTCATCCGACCGTTCCCACAGGAAACCATTGCTTCCATCAGTGATGATTTTTTAGCACGTGTAAGTTAGCTGCATGAAATCGTCCATGTGGATGAGGCCCAATGCAGAGCACACACACCCCTGTTTGAATGAGCCCTTGAACTGAGCAGTTTCTGCAACTCCAGTGGAGTACAAGGTCTTTTCTCGTTGTTTTATGCTGCCCCCTACTGGCAGCCCAAAACATCAACTAGAAATTTGCCTATAATAAAGACCATGTTCAAAACTTCTGCAGACCTCGTCTCCTGCCGTCACATTTAATTTTCAGCTCTGGGACACGGCGGCATCAGTATTGGCGGTGCTGATACTTTATAGCGCTGATAATCTGGCTATTTGTACCCCGTATAACCCCATACAGGGGGCCGCCGCACAGGCCGGATGTGGAAGGGGCGCTACGGATCTGCTGTGCATTAAATCACCAGAGTTCGCAACTAGAAAAGATTGGTCTCAAGGAGACTAAGGGGGTGAACGGGGGGGAGGGGGGGGGGGGTGCCATGGAATTAAAGTCTATTAAATCACTTAGTTAAATAGTGATATTTTTGTGTGCAAATATATTTCAATGGGAGTCAGAGAGCCAAATTTAACCCCTTAAATCACTGAGCACTTTTTAGAGATGTTACCCATGTGGTGGATTTGCAGCCCTATTTTTCTCTTCAGCTACCAAAATTATTTTTGCATATAGGGCTATTTTTTTAATATATTTTTTTCACAGAATTTTCTTTTACTTTTATTAGAGGTTAAAAGCTTTAAAAAAAATAAACTATAAATAATAAAAAAATATATATTTGAAATTAGTATATTTACACTAAAATAAAGCACATGAATGGGTTCCTCATTTTGTTTTTTTTTGGGGGGGGGGGTCACTCCTATTGTCTTTTTTTAATTTCACCCTTTTTCACTGTCAGGGTGCATTCAGATGACTGTATATCGGCTGGGTTTTCACGTTATACGGCATGTCTTACTGCAGGGGGAGGAGGCTGGAGGAGTCGGGAGCAGTGCTCTGAGCTCCCGCCCCCTCTCTGCCTCCTCTCCACCCCCTGCACTATTTTCAATGAGGAGAGGCCGGACAGGGGTGGAGCTAATTCCGGAACTTAGCCCCTCCCCGCCTTCTCTCATTACAAATAGTGCAGAGGGGCTGAGAGCGGGTGGAGAGGAGGCAGAGTGGGGACGGGAGATCAGAGCACTGCTTTCGGCCATTCCAGCCTCCTCCCCCTGCAGAGAGAGACGCTGTATATCGGCTGGGCGTGAAAACTCGGCCGATATACGGTCCTCTGAATGCACCCTAAGGCTAGATTCACAGGGGCATTGGCATTTTTACGTTCGCCCATTGGCGATGTAAAAGTGCGTGAACGGGCGCACAAATCTAAGGTTTGTGCGCCTGTTCAGACAGCCCTGGGCCGGGACATAAAGCTGAGGCCACGTACATGCCTCCTGTCTCCCCCTTCCCTACCCCCCCCCCCCCGCCGTTTCTCGGCAAGGGGAGGAGGTGTTACGGGGCGGGAGCTAGTGTGCTAAGCTCCCGCCCCTTCTCTGCCCCTTGTCACAGCCAGCAATGGGAGGCAGTGGGGATTGAGCTAAGCTACGCCCCCACCCTGACCCCTCCCATTGCAAACAGCCAGCAAGCTGTCATAGGCTCCTATAGCAGTCTATGCAGCTGCCACCGCTGTAAAAGTGTCTGTCCGAAATGCACTATCTTGGCCAGCCAGGTGCTTTTATGAAATACGTGCATGTGAACTCATGCATTGTAAACCAATGCATCAGAGGGGCAACATATTAGCCGGGTGTGAAAACCCAGCCGATATTCGCTCGTGTGAATCAAGCCTATGAGCTCTTTCACCCAGGCATCAGCATTTTTATGTTCGCCTGCCAGCACTATATAAACGCATGAGTGGGTGCACAAAGCTAATATTTGTGCGCCCGTTCAGGTGACCTGAGCCAAGCGCATATACACTGAGCCCGCAATGCCGTTGGGCAGGGGGAGACAGTTTAGCTCTGCTAAGCTGCCTTCTTCTCGCTGGCTCTCTGCAAGAGGAGGAGGCAGGATGGGGCGGGAGCTGGTGTGCTGAGCTCCCACCCTCTCTCCGCCCTTTGTCAGCAGCCAGCAATGGGAGGGGGCAGAAGCTTAGCAACTAGCTCCACCCCCATCCCGCCTCTCCCATTGCAAACAGCTGGCAAGGGGCGGAGAGGAGGAAAGAAGGGGGAGGAAGCGTAGTAGTCACGCTGCTAAACTCCCTCCCACCTCCCTTCTCCGGTGGCTGTCATTTGCTCCCATAGGAGTCAATGGCAGCGGCTGTATTCCGGCCAGGAAAGATAGTTCCAGGACTAGCTTTCCTGCCCAGTGTAAAATTGGCCGGCGCTATATTGGCTGGCCAGGCACTTTTATGCCACAGGAATACGCCCATCTGAGCTGATGCATTGGAATCTAATGCATCAGATGGTAGTGTATATCGGCCCGCCATGAAAACGATGGCCGATATACACTCGTGTGAACAAAGCCTAACTGTGGCATTCATAGGACCAGTTACAAGGGAAAACATCCCACTATAGTGACAGCACAAAACTCGGCCAAATATGAACTCTGTTGTTTTGAATGGAGTCATACACATGAGTGTGAAACGAATTCACCGGTCCAGGCCCTTTAAAAGAAACTCAGACACAGAGCTGTTTCCAGTCCAAGAAGACAGAGAGTCTGATGGAGAAGAAAATCCTGGCAGCATGTAGAAGTGCTATGTGAAATATACTCTTTAGTCTTCCACATAGCACTTCTACATGCTGCCAGGATTTTCTTCTCCATCAGACTCTCTGTCTTCTTGGACTGGAAACAGCTCTGTGTCTGAGTTTCTGTTAAAGGATCTGGACCGGTGAATTCGTGCACTAAATCACCAGTTTGAGAAAGGCTTCACGGCCGAAACGTTGTTATTTCTGTGTGACAGAAGAATAAAGAGTATATTTTATATAGCACCCTTTACATGCTGCCAGGATTTTCTTCTACATTACGTGGACTTCTGTGGAAGTGTGGTTTGGACTCTTATCTGGCTGTTGCATTTGGTGGCCCCACCCCGATTGGGCTTTTCTGGTGCTGCTGATGCACTTCGTTATTTTGCATTAGAGAGGATCACACCATCTCATCCTTTTATTAGACAACAAAAAGAGGATGTTACTAACATATAGAAGAGGGAAGGATCATACAAGTTACATAATCAAGGTATATGTTTGCATACATTGAGCCTGAGAAGATTATTTTGTAGCCAACAGTTCTGTGTCATTTGGCGTAAACAGCCCACCAGCTGGGGATATTGGTTTCCAGATTTCATAAGAGCTGGACAATACAGAGGATGACGCCCTAAATTCTAGCAATTCTCTATGTCTCATCGATTCTAAGAAAAGTATGTGAGTATATGATTGTAATTAACTCAAGGCCCAAGACCCATGGAGAGGTCAAGATGATCTTTCCATCTTTTAGAGAGGTCTTAAAGTCATCAGTATATTAGGACAACTAAATTTCTTTAACAACTCCCTCCTTTCATTCTAAGAAAGGATATCACACAATGTTCTCCTATCACAGCTAAAGTGAAGTAGACCTACTATCTTTGCTAGCTCTTCCTATCAAGCTGTCACCATATGCGCTCTGTAATCAGAGACTATACAAATTATATATCAAAATGTCAGAAATAGTGAAATGAGGTACCACTTCCTTTTCTTTATTTTAATGTAAATATACTCATTTTAGAAATAACTATAAATTTAAATTTTTTTCCGTTTTACTCCTAACAAAAAAACTGAAAAAAATCCTGTGAAAAAATCTCTACACGTCACTATTTTGGTAGCTGAAAAAAATAAAATAAGGCCATAAAACCACCACATGGGTAAAATCCCTAAAAAATATCTGGTCCTTAAGGAGTTAAGGCAGTGAAGATGTCTCTAAAATACCATCCAAAGTAATTTAGTGAAATATATGAGTTTACTAAAGGTTTCATCATAGAGCGCCATACAGCCGGTTGGTCTTTGTGTTATAGTGCAGGAGAAACTCAACAGGGTGCCAGAACCGTGGGGAAAATTCAGAGACAGCAGACAACAAGAGGAAAGACAAGAATTATTCTTACCGTTAATTCCTTTTCCATGAGTCCATCCTGACAGCACACATGGAGGTTGCTCCGTCTGTGTTCCTTGGGACAGGAAGAGGAGTTCTTTAAAAGCCACCTCCCACCGCTTGACTCCAGTGACTTCCAAATCATCACAATGGATACGAGGTCCAACAGTTTTTTTTATTAGCACTGAAAGACATCAATCGTATGTACAGACATTATATAAATCGATCAAGGGTGGGAAAGCATGTGCTGTCATGATGGACTCATGGAAAAGGAATTAACGGTAAGAATAATTCTTGTCTTTCCTTCGCGTCCATCATGACAGCACACATGGATGTATACAAAATCATCAGATCTTTTTTAGGGGGGGGACCACTGCCTGGTGCACTTTCCGCCCAAAAGCAAGTTCTGTATTTGAGTGGAGATCTAATCTATAATGCCTTGCAAATGTAATTATACTAGACCAGGTTGCTGCCTTGCAAATTTGATCTATCGAGGCCCCCCCCCTGCATTCTGCCCAGGAGGTGGCGAGAGCCCTGGTGGAGTAGGCCCTTGTCCCCTCCAGAGCCACCAGACCTCTGGTCTTGTAGGTCTCCTGGATCGCTAATTTGATCCATCTAGCTATGGTATCCTTTGAAGCTGGTCTGCCCTTATTGGTACCTTGGAACTATAGAAAAAATCTTTCTGATTTCCAGAAAGTTTAAGTAATTTGCAGGTAGGTCTTTACTGCTCTACGGACATCTAGACTATGTAGACGCTCTTCTTTAGTGTTACTGAAATTTTGACAAAATAAGGGCAGTATTATTTCTTGATTTATATGAAAGGGGGACACAAATTTTGGTAAGAAGTCTGGGGTGTTTCTGAATATTACGCGATCATCTAAGACTCTTAAGTAGGGTTCTCTACTTGATAAGGCTTGTAACTCACTGATTCTCCTAGCCGATGTGATGGCGATCAAAAAGGCGACTTTCATGGATAGGTTTTTAACCGGAATGTGGTTAATGGGTTCAAATGGAGGGTCGCAGAGGCCCTCCAGGACTACATTAAGATCCCATGGGGGTAACGATCCCCTCACAAAGGGTTTTGATCTATCAGCCCCTTTCAAGACCCTTTTTATCCATTTATTTTCCATAAGTTTAACATCAAACAGGGCGCTAAGAGCTGCTGTCTGTACCCGCAGTGTTGTGGGGCTAAGGCCTTTGTCTAGCCCTGCTTGCAAAAAATCTAGGATTTTAATACCAAGGTTTATACCAAGTACAAAATACTTTCCAAATTCTATAATAGATTTTTGAAGTAATTAATTTCTGACTTTTGAACAAAGTATCAATCACCTTGTCAGAAAGCCCCTGTTTCTTTAACCTCTGCCTTTCAGCAGCCAGGCCGTCAGTTTTAGCCAGTGGATTTTCTGGAACAAAACTGGGTCCTGGGACAGAAGATCCTCTCTGAGGGGTAGCGCTTCCGGGGATTGTATTGCCAAACCAGTTTAGCATTGGATACCACGGTCTTTTCGGCCATGCCGGAGCGATGAATATGACGGTAGTGTGACTGTGTGAGATTTTTTGTAGGCATCTGGCTATCAGCGGTAAGAAAGGGAACGCATAGGCCTGGGGCATTTTCCATTCCTGGGATAGTGCATCTAGTGCTAGTGGCTGGTCTGCTGGATCTAGGGAGAAGAAGTCCCGGCATTTTGTATTTTTCCTTGATGCAAAAAGGTCCACTTGTGGTAGACCCCACTGGTTCGTAAGATGTCGGATACTTCCGGGTTGAGGGACCAGTTTCCCGGATCCAATCTTTCTCTGCTCAAAAAGTCCGCTACCTGATTTTGAGTCCCTTTTAGATGAACTGCCGAGAGGGATGCAGTGTTGACCTCTGCCCACGTTAGTATTTTGCTCGCCATATGCTGTAAGCGAGAATGCGGGGTGCCTCCCTGGTGATGCAGCAAGGAAAGCATAGTCATAATTTCTGACAATATTTTCACGTGTTTGTCTTGTAATAAGTCCTCTGATCTAATCAGGGCCTCCCAGACCGCCCTTAGTTCCCTAAAGTTAGAGGAGTGGGTACTGGTGAACCTAGCCCAGGATCCCTGCAAGGCTTCACCTGCCACTTGGGCTTCCCATCCTGTACCGCTGGCGTCTGTATTTACTGTGACGCATGGAGATAGTGACCACTGGACTCCTTTTCTCAGATTTGATGGTACCAGCCACCAATCTAGGGATTTTTTTACCCATAGTGGTAACTTGAATTTCTCCTCCAGGGACTCCTGGGAACGATCCCAGGTTGTCAACAATTTTTGTTGCAGGGGCCTGGAGTGAAATTGAGACCAGTATACTGCTGGAAGGCAGGACCTCATTAGGCCTAGGATGTGCATTGTTTCCCTTACTGACACCTCTTCTTTTTTTTTAATTTCCGTATCTCTTTCAAGATGTGGAAAACGTTTGATTCGGGTAGAAATGATTGATTTTTACTTGAATCCAGGAGGATCCCCAGAAATATCTTTTTGGATTCTGGGACAAGACTAGACTTCTCGTAATTAACAATCCAGCCCAGTTTTTCGAGTAGATCTAGTGTCTGTTCCAAATGGGACCTCATGATTTTTATGTTGCTCGCTATTAACAGAAGATCATCTAGATACAGGACAATTTTGATGTTGTGTTCCCGAAGGAAACTAACTGGTTCTATCATGATTTTTGTAAATACTCTCGGAGCTGAGGAGATACCGAACGGTAGGCAGTAGAGATGAGCGAACGTACTCGTCCGAGCTTGATATTCGTGCGAATATTAGGGTGTTCGGGATGCTCGTTACTCGTAACGAGTACCACGCGGTGTTCCGGTTACTTTCAGTTTCCTCTCTGAGACGTTAGCGCGCTTTTCTGGCCAATTGAAAGACAGGGAAGGCATTACAACTTCCCCCTGTGACGTTCAAGCCCTATACCACCCCCCTGCTGTGAGTGGCTGGGGCGATCAGATGTCACCCGAGTATAAAAATCGGCCCCTCCCGCGGGTCGGCTCAGATGCCTTGTGAGTTAGCTGAGGGACAGTGGTATCGTGCTGGAGCTGCTGTAGGGAGAGCGTTAGGAGTCAGTGTAGGCTTCAAGAACCCCAACGGTCCTTCTCAGGGCCACATCTAATAGTGTGCAGTACTGTGTTAGCACTGTAATTTTTTTTTTCTTTCAAAATTGGATCTGCAGAGCATTGCGCCCTGCAATAGGGACAGAAGTGGTGATTAGGCAGGGAGAGTGTAAGCAGTGAGTGTAGGCTTCAAGAACCCCAACGGTCCTTTCTAGGGCCACATCTATCCGTGTGCAGTACTGTCCAGGCTGCTGTTAGCAGTGTTGCATTTTTTTGTTTTTTCTCAAAACCGGCTGTGCAGAGCATTGCACCCGGCATTAATACTACAGGGATAGAATTGTGTAGGCAGGGCCAGAAGACATACATTATTCATTGAATAGACGCAGTGTGGCTTGTCCTTTGAAAAACAAGGGAAAAAATTCTATTTCGCCTGCCTCTGACAGTCCTCAGGGCTCTGGGTACGTGTGTGCTGCGTGGAGAACGTTAAAAAATCAGACGCAACCAGCTACGTTTTACTGCAGTCTTGCGCCACTTTCTTTCCTGCCTGGGAAATCAAATCACTGGTAATACACCATGCTGAGGGGTAGGGGTAGGCCTATAGGACGTGGACGCGGGCGAGGATGCAGAGGCCCAAGTCAGGGTGTGGGCACAGGCCGAGCCAGTGCGGTGTCCAGGGGTAGAGGCAGGGCCAGACCGAATAATCCACCAACTGTTTCCCAAAGCGCCCCCTCGCGCCATGCCACCCTGCACAGGTCAAGGTGCTCTACGGTGTGGCAGTTTTTCACAGAGACGCCTGACGACCGACGAACAGTGGTGTGCAACCTTTGTCGCGCCAAGATCAGCTGGGGAGGCACCACCACCAGCATGCGCAGGCATATGATGGCCAAGCACCCCACAAGGTGGGACGATGCCCGTTCACCGCCTCCGGTTTGCACCACTGCCTCCCCCCCTGTGCCCCAACCTGCCACTGAGATCCAACCCCCCTCTGAGGACACAGGCACTACCGTCTCCTGGCCTGCACCCACACCCTCACCTCCGCTGTCCTCGGCCCCATCCAGCAATGTCTCTCAGCGCAGCGTCCAGACGTCGCTAGTGCCACAGTTTGAGCGCAAGCGCAAGTATGACGCCACGCACCCGCACGCTCAAGCGTTAAACATGCACATTGCAAAATTGATCAGCCTAGAGATGCTGCCGTATAGGCTTGTGGAAACGGAGGCTTTCAAAAGCATGATGGCGGCGGCTGCCCCGCGCTACTCGGTTCCCAGTCGCCACTACTTTTCCCGATGTGCCGTCCCAGGCCTGCACGACCACGTCTCCCGCAACATTGTACGCGCCCTCACCAACGCGGTTACTGCCAAGGTCCACTTAACAACAGACACGTGGACAAGCACAGGCGGGCAGGGCCACTATATCTCCCTGACGGCACATTGGGTGAATTTAGTGGAGGCTGGGACAGAGTCAGAGCCTGGGACCGCTCACGTCCTACCCACCCCCAGAATTGCGGGCCACAGCTCGGTGGTGGTATCTGCGGCGGTGTATGCTTCCTCCACTAAAGCACCTTCCTCCTCCTCCTCCAACGCAACCTCTGTCTCGCAATCAAGATGTGTCAGCAGCACGTCGCCAGCAGTCGGTGTCACGCGGCGTGGCAGCACAGCGGTGGGCAAGCGTCAGCAGGCCGTGCTGAAACTACTCAGCTTAGGAGAGAAGAGGCACACGGCCCACGAACTGCTGCAGGGTCTGACAGAGCAGACCGACCGCTGGCTTGCGCCGCTGAGCCTCCAACCGGGCATGGTCATGTGTGACAACGGCCGTAAGCTGGTGGCAGCTCTGCAGCTCGGCAGCCTCATGCACGTGCCATGCCTGGCCCATGTGTTTAATTTGGTGGTTCAGCGCTTTCTGAAAAGCTACCCACGCTTGTCATACATGCTCGGAAAGGTGCGCCAGCTCTGCGCACATTTCCGCAAATCCCACACGCACGCTGCCACCCTGCGGACACTGCAACATAGGTTTAATCTGCCAGTGCACCGACTGCTGTGCGACGTGCCCACACGGTGGAACTCTACGCTCCACATGTTGGCCAGACTCTATGAGCAGCGTAGAGTTATAGTGGAATACCAACTCCAACTTGCGCGGCGCAGTGGGAGTCAGCCTCCTCAATTATTTACAGAAGAGTGGCCCTGGTTGGCAGCCATCTGCCAGGTCCTTGGAAAATTTGAGGAGTCTACCCAGGTGGTGAGCGGCGATGCTGCAATCATTAGCGTCACCATTCCTCTGCTATGCATCTTTAGAAGTTCCCTGCAAAGCATAAAGGCAGACGCTTTGCGCTCGGAAACAGAGTCGGGGGAAGACAGTATGCCGCTGGATAGTCAGAGCACCCTCCTGTCTATATCTCAGCGCGGTGAGGAGGAGGAGGAGGAGGAGGAGGAGGAGGAAGAAGATGAGGAGGAGGGGGAAGAGACATCTTGGCCCACTGCTGACGGTCCCCATGCTGCTTGCCTGTCATCCTTTCAGCGTGTATGGCCTGAGGAGGAGGAAGAGGAGGAGGAGGAGGATCCTGAAAGTGATCTTCCTAGTGAAGACAGCCATGTGTTGCGTACAGGTACCCTGGCACACATGGCTGACTTCATGTTAGGATTAGAGATGAGCTAACGTACTCGTCCGAGCTTGATATTCGTGCGAATATTAGGGTGTTCGGGATGCTCGTTACTCGTAACGAGCACCACGCGGTGTTCTGGTTACTTTCAGTTTCCTCTCTGAGACGTTAGCGCGCTTTTCTGGCCAATTGAAAGACAGGGAAGGCATTACAACTTCCCCCTGTGACGTTCAAGCCCTATACCACCCCCCTGCTGTGAGTGGCTGGGGAGATCTGATGACACCCGAGTATAAAAGTCGGCCCCTCCCGCGGCTCGCCACACATGCCTTGTGAGTTAGCTGAGGGAAAGTGCTGCTGCTGGTGCTGCTGTAGGGAGAGCGTTAGGAGTCAGTGTAGGCTTCAAGAACCCCAACGGTCCTTCTCAGGGCCACATCTACCTGTGTGCAGGCTGCTGCTAGCAGTGTTTTTTTTTTTTTTTTCTCAAAATTGGCAGTGCAGAGCATTGCACCCGGCATTAGGGACAGAAGTCGTGTATAGGCAGGGAGAGTGTTAGGAGTGAGTGTAGCCTTCAAGAACCTCAACGGTCCTTTCTAGAGCCAAATTTAAGCGTGTGCAGTACTGTGCTGGCTGCTGTTAGCAGTGTTGCATTTTTTTTTTTTTTCTAAAAATCGTCTGTGCAGAGCATTGCACCCTCCATTGATACTACAGGGACAGAATTGTGTAGGCAGGGCCACAACACAGTTATTGTTCATTGAATATACGCAGTGGGTCCTTCCCTTTGCTAAAAAGGACAAAAAATTATATTTGGCCACCCTGTGTCAGTCCTAAGGTCTCCGTGTACGTGTGTGCTGCGTGGACAACGTACAAAAATCAGACGCAACCAGCTACGGTTTACTGCAGGCTTGCGCCATTGTCTTTCCTGACTGGCAAATACCTGCTCTGCTAGAGTTAATAACTCTGCTACACTATAGTTGTGTGACACTTTTTGAGGGCCACACCACAGATATTAAACTTCTTGTTCATTGAATATAGGCAGTGGGGTCTTCCCTTTGCTAAAAAGGACAAAAAATTATATTTGGCCTGCCTGTGTCAGTCCTAAGGTCTCCGTGTACGTGTGTGCTGCGTGGACAACGTACAAAAATCAGACGCAACCAGCTACGGTTGAGTGCAGCCTTGCGCCAATTTCTTTCCTGCCTGGGAAATCAAATCACTGGTAATACAGCATGCTGAGGGGTAGGGGTAGGCCTAGAGGATGTGGACGCGGCCGAGGACGCGGAGGGCCAAGTGAGGGTGTGGGCACAGGCCGAGCCAGTGCGATGGCCAGGGGTAGAGGCAGGGCCAGACCGAATAATCCACCAACTGTTTCCCAAAGCGCCCCCTCGCGCCATGCCACCCTGCACAGGTCAAGGTGCTCTACGGTGTGGCAGTTTTTCACAGAGACGCCTGACGACCGACGAACAGTGGTGTGCAACCTTTGTCGCGCCAAGATCAGCTGGGGAGGCACCACCACCAGCATGCGCAGGCATATGATGGCCAAGCACCCCAAAAGGTGGGACGATGCCCGTTCACCGCCTCCGGTTTGCACCACTGCCTCTCCCCCTGTGCCCCAACTTGCCACTGAGATCCAACCCCCCTCTGAGGACACAGGCACTACCGTCTCCTGGCCTGCACCCACACCCTCACCTCCGCTGTCCTCGGCCCCATCCAGCAATGTCTCTCAGCGCAGCGTCCAGACGTCGCTACTGCCACAGTTTGAGCGCAAGCGCAACTACGCCGCCACGCACCCGCACGCTCAAGCGTTAAACGTGCACATTGCAAAATTGATCAGCCTAGAGATGCTGCCGTATAGGCTTGTGGAAACGGAGGCTTTCAAAAGCATGATGGCGGCGGCTGCCCCGCGCTACTCGGTTCCCAGTCGCCACTACTTTTCCCGATGTGCCGTCCCAGCCCTGCACGACCACGTCTCCCGCAACATTGTACGCGCCCTCACCAATGCGGTTACTGCCAAGGTCCACTTAACAACGGACACGTGGACAAGCACAGGTGGGCAGGGCCACTATATCTCCCTGACGGCACATTGGGTGAATTTAGTGGAGGCTGGGACAGAGACAGAGCCTGGGACCGCTCACGTCCTACCCACCCCCAGAATTGCGGGCCACAGCTCGGTGGTGGTATCTGCGGCGGTGTATGCTTCCTCCACTAAAGCACCTTCCTCCTCCTCCTCCTCCAACGCAACCTCTGTCTCGCAATCAAGATGTGTCAGCAGTACGTCGCCAGCAGTCGGTGTCACGCGGCGTGGCAGCACAGCGGTGGGCAAGCGTCAGCAGGCCGTGCTGAAACTACTCAGCTTAGGAGAGAAGAGGCACACGGCCCACAAACTGCTGCAGGGTCTGACACAGCAGACCGACCGCTGGCTTGCGCCGCTGAGCCTCCAACCGGGCATGGTCGTGTGTGACAACGGCCGTAAGCTGGTGGCGGCTCTGCAGCTCGGCAGCCTCACGCACGTGCCATGCCTGGCCCACGTCTTTAATTTGGTGGTTCAGCGCTTTCTGAAAAGCTACCCCCACTTGTCATACCTGCTCGGAAAGGTGCGCCAGCTCTGCGCACATTTCCGCAAATCCCACACGCACGCTGCCACCCTGCAGACACTGCAACATAGGTTTAATCTGCCAGTGCACCAACTGCTGTGCGACGTGCCCACACGGTGGAACTCTACGCTCCACATGTTGGCCAGACTCTATGAGCAGCGTAGAGCTATAGTGGAATACCAACTCCAACTTGCGCGGCGCAGTGGGAGTCAGCCTCCTCAATTATTTACAGAAGAGTGGCTCTGGTTGGCAGCCGTCTGTCAGGTCCTTGTAACATTTCAGGAGTCTACCCAGGTGGTGAGCGGCGATGCTGCAATCATTAGCGTCACCATTCCTCTGCTATGCATCTTGAGAATTTCCCTGCAAAGCATAAAGGCAGACGCTTTGCGTTCGGAAACAGAGCCGGGGGAAGACAGTATGTCGCTGGATAGTCAGAGCACCCGCCTGTCTACATCTCAGCGCGTTGAGGAGGAGGAGGAGGAGCATGAGGAGAATGAGGAGGAGGGGGAAGAGACAGCTTGGCCCACTGCTGAGGGTACAGATGCTGCTGGGCTGTCATCCTTTCAGCGTGTATGGCCTGAGGAGGAGGAAGAGGAGGAGGAGGATCCTGAAAGTGATCTTCCTAGTGAGGACAGCCATGTGTTGCGTACAGGTACTCTGGCACACATGGCTGACTTCATGTTAGGATGCCTTTCTCGTGATCCTAGCGTTACACGCATTCTGGCCACTACAGATTACTGGGTGTACACATTGCTCGACCCACGGTATAAGGAGAACTTTTCCACAGAGGAAAGGGGTTCGAGAGTGATGCTATACCACAGGGCGCTGGTGGACAAACTGATGGTAAACTTCCCATCCGACAGCGCTAGTGGCAGAAGGCGCAGTTCCGAGGGCCAGGTAGCAGGGGAGGCGCAGAGATCAGGCAGCATGTACAGCGCAGGCAGGGGAACATTCTCCAAGGCCTTTGCCAGCATTATGGCTCCCCAGCAAGACTGTGTCACCGCTCCCCAGTCAAGGCTGAGTCGGCGGGAGCACTGTAAAAGGATGGTGAGGGAGTACGTAGCCGATCGCACGACCGTCCTCCGTGACGCCTCTGCCCCCTACAACTACTGGGTGTCGAAGCTGGACACGTGGCCTGAACTCGCGCTGTATGCCCTGGAGGTGCTTGCTTGTCCTGCGGCTAGCGTCTTGTCGGAGAGGGTGTTTAGTGCGGCTGGGGGAATCATCACAGATAAGCGTAGCCGCCTGTCAACCGACAGTGCCGACAGGCTTACACTCATCAAGATGAACAAAGGCTGGATTTCCCCAGACTTCTGTTCTCCACCAGCGGACAGCAGCGATACGTAAGCAATACGTAGGCTGCACCCGCGGATGGAAGCATCGTTCTCTCTCACCATCCAAAACGGGGACATTTCTGCTTCATCAATCTGTGTCTAATATTCCTCCTCCTCCTCCTGCTCCTCCTCCTGAAACCTGAGGTAATCACGCTGAACGGGCAATTTTTCTTAGGGCCACAAGGCTCACTCAAATAATTTTTCTGAACAATTTTTATAAGTTTCAATGCGCTTAAAAGCGTTGGAACTTTAACTTGAACCAATTTTTCGTTACACTGGGCTGCCTCCAGGCCTAGTTACCACTTAAGCCACATTAACCAAAGCGATTAATGGGTTTCACCTGCCCTCTTGGCTGGCCATGGCCAATTTTTGGGATGTACATTAGTACTGTTGATACAGCAATTTTTGTGGGCCCTCGCCTACAGTGTAATCAAATTAATTTTTAGCCCACCTGCATTACAGCTGACGTTACCTCAGCTGTGTTGGGCAATGCAATAGGATATTTTTGTGTACCCCCGGTGGGTTCCAGGGAGCCACCCATGCTGTAGGTGCACACAGAGTTTTTAATACATCTGTACACTTCTAAAGAACCCGTCTGACTGGGGCATGCAGTGTGGGCCGAAGCCCACCTGCATTACGCACGACATTACTACCTCAGCTGTGTTGGGCAATGCAATGGGATATTTCTATGTACCGCCGGTGGCTTCCTGGCACCCACCCAGGCAGTGGGTCCACAGGGAGTTTAACCTACATGTGTCCACTTCTAAAGAACCCCAGTCTGACTGGGGCATACAGTGTGGGCCGAAGCCCACCTGCATTACGCACGACATTACTACCTCAGCTGTGTTGGGCAATGCAATGGGATATTTCTATGTACCGCCGGTGGCTTCCTGGCACCCACCCATACTGTGGGTCCACAGGGAATTATAAATGCATCTGTTTCCACTTGTAAAGAACCCCAGTCTGACTGGGGCATGCAGTGTGGGCCGAAGCCCACCTGTATTAAGCACGACATTACTACCTCAGCTGTGTTGGGCAATGCAATGGGATATTTCTATGTACCGCCGGTGGCTTCCTGGCACCCACCCATGCTGTGGGTCCACAGGGAATTATAAATGCATCTGTTTCCACTTGTAAAGAACCCCAGTCTGACCTGGGCATGCAGTGTGGGCCGAAGCCCACCTGCATTAAGCACAACATTACTACCTCAGCTGTGTTGGGCAATGCAATGGGATATTTTTATGTACCGCCGGTGGCTTCCTGGCACCCACCCATGCTGTTGGTCCACAGGGACTTCACAATTGGGAGTTGTACCTGCCTGTGTCTATGAATTAAAAACCGCGGTCTGACTGGGGCATGCAGACACCTTGACAGAATGAATAGTGTGTGGCACATAGGTTCCCCATTGCTATGCCCACGTGTGCAGCTCCTGATGGCGGTGGCACAGGATTATATTTCTCATTGCTTCTGTACAGCATTGTGGGCTATCGCCCCACCCCTTTTAAAGAGGGTCGCTGCCTAGCCGTGCCAACCCTCTGCAGTGTGTGCCTGCGGTTCCTCGTCATGGCAGACGCACTTCTAAATTGACATGAGTGTGGTGTGGCATGAGGGCAGCTGAAGGCTGGGCAGGGACACTTTGGTGTGCGCTGTGGGGGGGAGGGGGGGCGGTTGGGCAGCATGTAAGCCAGGAGAAGTGGCAGCGGAGTGTCATGCAGGAGGTGATTGTGCTTTGTTGGAGGTAGTGTGGTGCTTAGCTAAGGTATGCATTGCTAATGAGGGCTTTTCAGAAGTAAAAGTTTTTGGGAGGGGGGGGGGCCCACTCTTGCCGCTATTGTGGCTTAATAGTGGGACCTGTGAACTTGAGATGCAGCCCAACATGTAGCCCCTCGCCTGCCCTGTCCATTGCTGTGTCGTTCCCATCACTTTCTTGAATTGCCCAGATTTTCACACAAGGAAACCTTAGCGAGCATCGGCGAAATACAAAAATGCTTGGGTCGCCCATTGACTTCAATGGGGTTCGTTACTCGAAACGAGCCCTCGAGCATCGCGAAAAGTTCGTCCCGAATAACGAGCACCCGAGCATTTTGATGCTCGCTCATCTCTAGTTAGGATGCCTTTCTCGTGACCCTCGCGTTACACGCATTCTGGCCACTACGGATTACTGAGTGTACACACTGCTCGACCCACGGTATAAGGAGAGCCTTTGCACTCTCATTCCCGAAGAGGAAAGGGGTTCGAGAGTGTTGCTATACCACAGGACCCTTGCGGACAAGCTGATGGTAAAATTCCCAGCCGACAGCGGTAGTGGCAGAAGGCGCAGTTCCGAGGGCCAGGTAGCAGGGGAGGCGCGGAGATCAGGCAGCATGTACAGCGCAGGCAGGGGAACATTCTCCAAGGCCTTTGCCAGCTTTCTGGCTCCCCAGCAAGACTGTGTCACTGCTTACCAGTCAAGGCTGAGTCTGCGGGAGCACTGTAAAAGGATGGTGAGGGAGTACGTAGCCGATCGCACGACCGTCCTCCGTGACGCCTCTGCCACCTACAACTACTGGGTGTCGAAGCTGGACACGTGGCCTGAACTAGCGCTGTATGCCCTGGAGGTGCTTGCTTGTCCTGCGGCTAGCGTCTTGTCGGAGAGGGTGTTTAGTGCGGCTGGGGGAATCATCACAGATAAGCGTACCCGCCTGTCAACCGACAGTGCCGACAGGCTAACACTCATCAAGATGAACAAAGCCTGGATTTCCCCAGACTTCTGTTCTCCACCAGCGGACAGCAGCGATACGTAAGCAATACGTAGGCTGCACCCGCGGATGGAAGCATCGTTCTCTCTCACCATCCAAAACGGGGACATTTCTGCTTCATCAATCTGTGTCTAATATTCCTCCTCCTCCTCCTGCTCCTCCTCCTGAAACCTGAGGTAATCACGCTGAACGGGCAATTTTTCTTAGGGCCACAAGGCTCACTCAAATAATTTTTCTGAACAATTTTTATAAGTTTCAATGCGCTTAAAAGCGTTGGAACTTTAACTTGAACCAATTTTTCGTTAAACTGGGCTGCCTCCAGGCCTAGTTACCACTTAAGCCACATTAACCAAAGCGATTAATGGGTTTCACCTGCCCTCTTGGTTGGCCATGGCCAATTTTTTGGATGTACATTAGTACTGTTGATACAGCAATTTTTTTGGGCCCTCACCTACAGTGTAATCATAGCAATTTCTATGTTCTTCGCCTGCACTCATGGTACAGAAAGGTGTGTGGGGTTGGCCTACACTTTAGCTACATAAATGTAACTTGTGCCTTGTCTATACTGCAGCTACTGAAATGGAACGAAGACTGCGCTCCCACTATACTGCTACTTCGGAATTGTTACTGGGGCCTGTCTTGAGTGCTACTATTACTGAAATGGAACGCATACTGTGCTCCCCTATAATGCTGCTAGTGATATGTTAGTGGGGTCTGTCCTAATGCTACGGCTGAAATGTTACTAATTATGGGCTCTGCCTATACCGCTGCTAATGGTAATGTCTCTGGGGTGTGGAAGCAGAGGCTTCCCAAAGACATGATGGCGGCGAGGCCATTTCCCACCAACGCTGTTACTGTTAAGCTGCATATAACCACGGACACGTGGAGAGGACACGTAGTGCCTCAAAAACATCCCCCGCCACAGCCCACTTAATCCTGGCCACATTCCGAAAACCAACAAAATAAAACCGCGCTACTAGGTCCGCAGTCACCACCACATTACCACCAACGCGGTTACTGTTAAGGTAAATATTACCAGTCTGACTGTGGCATGCAGTGTTGGCCAGAGCCCACCTGCATTAAGCACGACATTACTACCTCAGCTGTGTTGGGCAATGCAATGGGATATTTTTGTGTATCGCCGGTGGGTTCCAGGGAGCCACCCATGCTGTAGGTGCACACGGAGTTTAACCTACATGTGTCCACTTGTAAAGAACCCCAGTCTGACTGGGGCATGCAGTGTAGGCCGAAGCCCACCTGCATTAAGCACAACATTACTACCTCAGCTGTGTTGGGCAATGCAATGGGATATTTCTGTGTATCGCCGGTGGGTTCCAGGGAGCCACCCATGCTGTCGGTCGACAGGGACTTCACAATAGGGAGTTGTACCTGCCGGTGTCTATGAATTAAAAAGCCCAGTCTGACTGGGGCATGCAGAGACACCTTGACAGAATGAATAGTGTGTGGCACAAAAGTTCCCCATTGCTATGCCCACGTGTGCAGCTCCTGATGGAGGTGGCACAGGATTGGATTTCTCATTGCTTCTGTACAGCATTGTGGGCTATCGCCCTGACCCTTTTATAGAGGGTCGCTGCCTAGCCGTGCCAACCCTCTGCAGTGTGTGCCTGCGGTTCCTCCTCATGGCAGACGCACTTCTCAATAGACATGAGGGTGGTGTGGCATGAGGGCAGCTGAAGGCTGCGCAGGGACACTTTGGTGTGCGCTGTGGGGGGGAGGGGGGGGGCGGTTGGGCAGCATGCAACCCAGGAGAAGTGGCAGTGGAGTGTCATGCAGGCAGTGATTGTGCTTTGTTGGAGGTAGTGTGGTGCTTAGCAAAGGTATGCCATGCTAATGAGGGCTTTTCAGAAGTAAACGTTTTTGGGAGGGGGGGGCGGGGGCCCACTCTTGCCGCTATTGTGGCTTAATAGTGGGACCTGTGAACTTGAGATGCAGCCCAACATGTAGCCCCTCGCCTGCCCTATCCGTTGCTGTGTCGTTCCCATCACTTTCTTGAATTGCCCAGATTTTCACACAAGGAAACCTTAGCGAGCATCGGCGAAATACAAAAATGCTCGGGTCGCCCATTGACTTCAATGGGGTTCGTTCCTCGAAACGAACCCTCGAGCATCGCGATAATTTTGTCCCGAGTAACGAGCACCCGAGCATTTTGGTGCTCGCTCATCTCTAGTAGGCAGATAAATTGAAAATGGCGGATAGCGTTATTTATATAAATTGCAAACCTTAGAAGTTTTTGAGATGTCGCATGAATGGGGATATGAAAATACGCATCTTTTAAGTTTATTGTGCACATAACATTACCCCAACCTATTAGTGGGACCGCCGAGCGTATTGTTTCCATTTTAGACGTATGATTATTTACGTACGCATTCAAATTTTTGAGATTCAAAATAACTCTAAAGGCACCGCTTCGCTTTGGGACTAAAAATAAACGCGAATAATAACCCCGGCCCTGTTCTACCGCAGGGACAGGAATAACTGCTCCTATCTTAATTAAATTAAATACACCCTCCTCCAATCGTGCTTGGAGGTAGGGGGGCTGCAGAGGCGTTATGCAGAAATTGTCGGGGGGTTTCGAGTTTAGTCTGATTTTATAGCCTGAAGAGACTATTTCCAGTACCCAGGGGCTTTTTGAAATCTGCAGCCAATTTTCCGAATACTGGAAAAGTCCCCCCCCCCCCTCCGTAACCTTTTTAACTTGGGTTGGACCTAGAGGGAAACCCCAAAGTTCTCCCTCTACCCCCTTTCGGGTAGGACCACCTACCCGACTTCCCTTTGCTTTTTCACCTCGGAATATATTCTCTTCTGAAGGGTATGGTTTTCTTGGGCAGGTAATCAGTTGGAAAGCCTAGCTTTTTATCCGCTGCTTTCTCCAAGATTTTATCCAGAGTTGGTCCGAAGAGGTATTCGTCCACAAGAGGGATCGTACACAACCTGGATTTGGACGTTTGGTCTCCTGCCCATGATCTGAGCTATAAAGCCCGTCTGGCCGAATTTCCTAGTCCTGCACTTCTTGCAGCGAACCTCATGGACTCCCCTGATGCATCCGCTAAAAAGGCTGTCGCTTTTTTAATTAGGGGTAGGCACTTGAGGAGCTCTTCCCTAGGGGTTTTAAAGTGTAGGTGGGAATCCAGTTGGTCGAGCCACAGGTGTAGAGATCTCGCCACAGATGTGGCCGCTTTGTTGGTCTCTATAACTGTAGAAGCCGACTCCCATACTCCCTTTAGAAACCCTTCCATTTTCCGCTCCATTGGGTCTTTCAATTGGGAGCAGTCCTCAAATGAGAGCGCAGTCTTCTTTGTCAATTTTGCGACTGGCACGTCTACTTTTGGGATTATCCGCCATAGAGAGGCATCTTCCGTGGTGAAAGAGAGTCTCTCTCTGAAGTCTTTTTGGATGATGGAACCCCGTCTGGGTTTGTGCCACTCATCCAAGATCATGCTCCGCAAGTTTTCATTAACTGGAAAACATTTCTTATGGTGGGTTCTGAGGCCCCCAAAGATTTCATCCTGCATTGATCTAACCTGCGATCTATCAGTGACCTCCATAGTGTTACGCACGGCGGAGATTAGTTCCTCCAGGTCCAGATTTGAGAAAAAATACTTTTTGTCTCCTTCTGGCGTGGGGGTTGACACTTCCAATGAGTTGTCTGAGAAATCTCCCTTGGAATGTTCGGGTGAAGACACCCCATAATCCCCGATGCGGGCCCTTTTCCGGGATGGCCCCGGCTGGGCGTCAAAGATTTGCTCTCTTAGTGCCTGTACCTTTTCACGCACCATCTCCCGAATACCCTGTAGTAGGTTTTGTTGCTCGTCTTTTACTATTTTTGTAGCGCAGTCCGAGCAAATGGGTCTCTTGGCGTTATCGTCCACTTTTTGGGTGCATAACGCGCACCTTTTTATCCTCTTTTTCTCCTGTTTAGTTTTTAATGCTTCCTCCTATAAGGAGAAGCCATTACTAATACCAGGTGTAAAAAACAATACTCACAAAAAATGTTCCCATTTATTGTCCAAGTGGACTACTTACAGTTGGCACAATCCCTTTCTC